>NW_024342644.1:1644730-1734730 GCF_902729225.1 Pteropus medius | reverse complement strand
AAAATCTCCATTTTGTGCCATGCCCAACAGTTATTAATGTCAGTGAAATGCAACAATGACGACCTGGAGAAGCTGGCTCCCGGAAGGCTAGGAGAGTTCTCTCAATCTGTGAATAGCACACACTCAGCTATTGGAGATTTATATTTCTAATATGCATGAGGGCCAGAGTATTAAGACCTGCATATAAGAAGAATAAGTACCTTTGGATTTCCTGAGGTCCATTAGTAGTATTTAGTTTGGAACCTGAAACTTGCTAAGTAGCACTATTTCCTGTTAATTTTGAGAGTTAACAATTGCCATTCAAAAAATCCATCTTCAGTTTCCAAATGTTAAGAATGTGCTTTTTATTCCTTGTTTTTCTGCACTGGCAAGGAGGGGTTAATGAACAGAAGTGTTTGGAAATAACCCTTTAGTCGTTGGGATTGCTTTTAGGTAAAGGAGTGTCCATCTTGGAATGTCTAGCTGGAAGAAGAATTTTGGAGCCTGTAGTCCTAAACAAGCAAATTTTTTTAATGAAAAGCAATAATTCCCCCCTCCAAAATAATAGAACTGTTACGTTTTGATATAATTTCATCTTTTAAAGATCATCATATCTGCTAGTTTCCAAATTTTCATGTATTCACATACAGTTTTAATTGCATTTGTGTTCTACAATTGTGTTATATTTTAAACAGACCTTAAAACCACATGGTGTGTTAAGTCTACAAAGATCTTTACAAAAGGAAGAACTCTTAGAAAGTGCTCGAATTTTTTGTTCATCGTAGTGATAACATGATCGTTTAGTTTTTTCAGATCCAAAGTATCAAAACCTTGATACAAATGAAGCCTATATGATGCATTTTTTAAGTATGTTTTATTTTTAGGGTTCTTTTTCTAGAACTATTTATTATCCCTTGACTTTCCATGTAAGAGTGGATGCTTTAAATATTTTCTTTTAGAATTTTGATGTTTCTTTAAAAATAAAAGTTTAAATGTGTGTGTCCTTCCTTATGAGGTAATAGAGTAAATGTAAAAACCATTTTTGTACTTTCTTTTCTCTGAATCAATTTCCATTCATAAGAGCTACATGTTAGGTGGCACAAAGCATAATAAACCTGAGAAAACAAACAATTTAGTATGACTTTTTCTTTTCAGGTGTTTGGATCAATAAGAAAATAAATTTCAGATTTTCTTTTAAGAACATCAAGCTATTTTTCTTTAAAGACACTGCTTCTGGCCTTGTGCTCCATCAGCATTGTGAATCAATAATACTTGGTTAAGGAAGTTTTGTCAGAGGCCCCCAACATTTTTGGCACCAGAGACTGACGCTCCTATGAGAATCTAATGCCTGATGATCTGGGGTGGAGCTGAGGCAGTTTAGCCCTGGGGAGCTGCTACAAATACAGATGAAACTTTGCTTGCTTGCCTGCCACTCACCTACTGTGCGACCTGGTTCTTGTAGGCCACGGACTGGTACCGGTCTGCTAATAAAGAGTGTGTTAGCTGATGGGATGGGCTGAGTGCCTAAAAGGGCTTTCTGGATTTGTGCTAATTGCTCTGGGGTGCTGGGGCCGGGGGTGCTGGAGTCATTTAAGAATTCCGAAGAAAATAAATCAAAGGGTTGGGAGTGGACACCAACATTTATCAAGTACTGTATTTCCTGTGTTTATAGGGTGCTCATGAATTAGAAAACATGGTTTGGGGAATGCTAGGAGCAGAATGTTTAATCATCAATTTAAAATAATTTAGGGATCCTAAGGAGGCATTTGGAAAGCTCCATATGTCAACAAATAAAAGAAACCCAAAGAATTCTAGGAATACACTTCTATCTTACCCATTTTGGTTTCTCAGGGTGGAAGGTTTATGCTTTATTTTTCTCTGGTGGTTTCAGTTTTATGCCCTTTTTTTCCTCCCTTGAGGCTTATACAATACTTCTCTAACCCATATTTACTAATATTTACCCGTACTCCTCTGATTTATCCCGGAAAATTATTTCCATATACATTTTTATATCTTCATTCTGGCTTTCATGTGAAAGCTAAAGTGGCGAGGGGGTGAGGCAGAGAAGCATCTCTAGGCATCTGCATGGTGTCAGACTCTGCTAAAAATCTAACAGATTCCCCTCTATAATTCACATGCTGCCGTTCAAGGTCCTGTACACAATGGTTTTAGTCCATCTTTCCTGTTCTCCAGAACTATTAACAGCCAAATTGGTCTCTCCCACTACACTGGAATTCTTAGAGAACAGGAACTAGATCTTAAATGGTTGTTTCCCCAAATATGCCTTCCCTTTTTCATTGCATATAACATGTTTAATTCTTATTTCTTGAGTTTATATTTACATTGTTCATTGATGCCTTGAGAGCTTCCCAAATGCTTTTTTGCATGTTATGCTGCCTGTATTATTGCAGCTGTGGTCAGTGTGAATCTTGGGTTTAGTGAAAAGTGGCTCTTAGACCAACTAGCTGTGAAGGACTTCTAACCTCAGTCAAATTTCTTAGCCTCTGTAAGCCTCAGTGTTCTAAACTGTTAAGTAGAATGTTTTCTAACATAAAGCTATTGTGAGAAGTGAGTGAAATTAAACATGTAGAATACCTGGCCTGTATGGGCTCATGAAATGTTAATTTCTTACCTCATGGATTGTTGCACAAAGGTAATGCATATACAAGCCTAGCTCAGTGGAAGGAATATAGAAAACACTCAATTGTGAACAATGAATTTCTGGAATCTGTGTCTCCCAGTCTGAGACATGAACTCACATGAGAATTACCTGGAGATTCCTATTAAGGGCAGAAATTATAAAGATTATCACGGACTTTGGGGTTGGGGAGCTAATAAGCACCCTCCCTATACATTTCTAATGCTCACTGAAGTGGTATTTCTGATACCACTGCCTCATGGTATTTTAGCATGTCCTCCTAATAAATGTGTGGCAAGGGATTATTAACCCATTTTGTAACGTGGAGAAATGGAATTGAGAGTAGTTGAATGATTGGTCTGTGGTCACAAGGTCAAAAGTGAAAGAAAGGACATTGGAATCCTTTCTCTTGAGCCCTAGTTTGGATTTCCATAAATAGATGTCTTCTACACTTCAATGACAGAGGTACAGACAACCAAGGCCTTAGGCCCAAGGATCGGCAGTCCTCTGACTTTCCTCAGCCCTATAACTTCGTATCCATCTCCCAAAGACACCCTCCTATCATCCTCACTGAAAGCATAAATGATTAGCTGAGTGGAATATATATTTCAGTTCAACAAATGTGTTCTAAAATAAAATATGAACTCAGGGACTGAGTTTTGGAAGAAGTAAATGAGGCAGAAGAGAATAAAAACAGTATAAATGTAGTGAGTGGAACTTCTGCTTTGTTGTTTAAGAGGCAGAGATTCCAGCAAGTGAGAAAACTGGAAATTATTCAGAGAAACACACTCAAGCTTTATAGAGAAAGCTACAGCCTACCCATTATATCCTAATGAGATTGACCGTTGGCTACAGTTAACTTGAAGGGTTTTATGGTTTCCTGCATGTGTTGTTTTCCTTCTCGATGTTAAAAAGAAGAAGAAAAAAAAAAAGGTTCACATCACCAAACGGTATTTCCCAGGGGGCTGTGTTGACCAGGCTGCTGCATTTTGGTTTGTGCCTTAGTAGTTAGCATTGCACTTCTATGTGTATATGTCAGTGGATACAGGTGATAATAAATTTAGCCCATTTTATTTTCTTCTGACAGTTTCAATTCAGGGCAATTGGTTTATGGAGTGCTGCCAAACAGGCCAGGCCTAAGTCAAGTCAGGGCAAGATACTTCACGTAGGGCCTTCCTTTACCCATAGATTTTTTGTTTAAGGACAAAGTTATAACTCTTTTGCAGTACACAAACTTGCCTTGCATTGCACAAAAGACATTCAAATGATATGTTTGAGTCTGGGGTTTTTTAAATAAAGAATAAACAAATGAAATATCATTTATTTAGCCAGTCGGTTCTTCAGATGTTTTCCCAAATACATAATTCTTCAGACTAGTCCTTGAACATATAATGAATGTGCTATTTCCTGACATACCATGCAGTTGACATGCAAGAGGCAAATGAAAACATCCTTAGTGGGCTCTATGGGTAGTGAATGCCCAGCAGTGTAGTGTGATAATTCGCTAAAGTGTATGGTGCATGTAACTTCTTTTATAAGAGCTGAGCAGCCCTGTTTAACGATCAATTAGCTCCCCTTGCATGTCTGGTTAATTGCCACTTTCTTACCGGTGCTTGTCCTAACTTCCCCAGCTCCAAAACCTAAAACCTGTGAAAATAGTCTCCTCTGGAACTCCTGACCGTCAGTCTTGGCCTCTGCTTTCTCCCTTCCCTTTCCCACACTCCCATTGTGAGCCTTTTATCTCTCTTGTTTGCCAATCCCTTCAGACTTTGAATAATTTATTTGAAGTTCCTGGGATCTCGTGAGGCTGTAGTCTCAAAACAGATTGCATTTTGTTCCTCACCTGGCAGAAGTAGGTCCAGAAGCCTGTCCTTGAAAGAGGGTGTAAGTACATTTGGGAATTCGCTAAGAGTTTTAATTTAATTTGGGGGTGAACACCCAGTGAATTCAAAAATTGGAGGGAAAAAACGGGGGGCTTAGGGGAGGCGTTGCCGATGGTAAAAATTTGCATTTCCCCAGTAGTGCCTCAAGATTTTACTAGGTGTTCTGTGAACAAATATCTTGTGGTCAAGTAAATTAAAGAAATGCTAGTTAAGATTTTCAATTTTTATGGTTACAACAATGCATTTTTATACAAGTCTGCGCAAACATGAGAGGCTTTTTTTTTTTTTTGAGTAGATCCTAGGAGTGTAATTGCTTGGTCCTAGTGTTGTGGTCATAGGCTTGTAATAGTTTGAACCCCCTGGAGCTGGTTAGGTGTAAAGTGATTGTTGGGGAGAAAAAAAATAGTGAGAGGTCTAAGTGAGCTATGATTAAAAATTAAACCAACCAAACTTTGAAACAATCATTTTACCCCCCAGAGAGGGTGAATAGGTTATTTTAGCATGTAAATAGGTACATCTGCAAATCATTCTGAGATCATTTCTCTATCCCAAGTCTCTGATTACATATATGATTAAAAAAACAGAACAATTACAGAAATAGCCTTGACCCCCATATGGCACAAAGTATGTAGGGACTTTAGCACTACTGAAATGAATGTGAGGACAGAGATCAATTCTCTTTGGTCTTTTTCTTTCATTAGAACTCACTTGGCTGATTCTCATTACTGTGTTATTAGGTTTACTCTTGTTAGGCTCTGTGATTGCAAGAAACAGAGGCTCACTCAATCTGAAATCAAGGGGCTTTATTGCAAAGAAATACGTGACTATAAAGGAACTAGAAACTTCATGAGAGTTCTGGGAGAAATATAATTCAAAATACATGGCTCAAGTAAGCAGGTTATTTAGTTGCCTAATTTAGCATCAAGACCACACAGATATTAATTAGATAAGGTTAGATAATATTCTCTTGGTTTTCCTATGTGTCTTGACTTTCTCCCAATACCAAATTCTTGATGTTTTTCTCCATATTTTATTCTTCAAATTACATTTCAAGACAGTTATTTCCTGTCCAGTTACCTTATTAATCACTTGCCAGGCAATAAATTGGTTGCTTCTGGGTATGTGTCCACTTCTGTACCAGTCATTGAGTCTCTACCCACTGAGGAGCTGAGTTTCTTTTTCTCTCTCCCATCCCTCTTATTGGCCTTTGCTCCTGGGGTGTGAAAGCCCTCACATTTCCTCTTACATTCTTTCTTGGGCCTTCCTATACCCTGGGGGTATAAGCCTTAGGTCCATAAGACATCTACGCTTACTCCTCCACCATCCACGATATTCTCACTCAAATCAATTTGATTTTTATCGAATATAACTAATTTTTGTTCCCGTAGCCCCAATTTTAGCTCTAAAGTCTAGAGATATAAACAGCAGGGATTAAGTATACCACATCCTAAAGAGAGTGTGCAGTATTGGGGGCTAGACAAAGTCCTTACCCAATCCAGAGCAGCATTAACCCTAATATAATCAATATGCACCTCTAAGTCCAAATAAACAGATAGATGGAGAAAGGGAAGGAAGAGTCTTGTAATATCCTTGAGGGGAGCACAGCAGATCCTCACCACTTTCCCAATTGTGAGGGATTCTCCCAGAGATTAGAGTCTCTTAAGAAGGATGATTAGCATTCCATTTGGTCATTCACTCAAGCAGCTGCATTGTTCTGCCAAAGAGACAGGTCCAGGCGGGGGACGTGCATGGTGGGCAGGGGGTTTGTTGACTATCTGCCTTCTACTATTTAACATAGGAAAGATATGAGTTTCCACAGGTCAAGTACACTGAAGTAGGAATCCGAGAAATCTGTGGGGGAGTATTCTGGGGAACAGGAATTAAAGTGGTAAGGAAGAATTCAAGAAAGGGAGATTGGGGCTATCAGATATCATAAGCTTATAATAGTTTTCACACCCTGGAGCTGGTTAGGTGCCCATATGTGCCCTTGGGAAAACCAGCATTTGGATGCCCGCCACTGAGAAGGCCAGCAATGACCAGTATGTGTTCACTAGAGAATCAACACAGAGAGACAAGGAACTACAGCAGCAGCCAGTTCGGTAAAGGGATAGTTGTGTTGTTTCCTCTTTTTGCTCTCTCCCTTCAATACACTGGAGAAGCTAAGCTTTGAAGGGAGTGGCATGAGGAGAAAATATTTTTCCACTCCAAGTTACTCAAGTTGACTCTGCAGAGAAGAGGAAAGAACATTTAAGTCAAGTTTAAGGGTAAATCTTAATAAAATTGTATTGACTTTTTAATAATTAGAAGTGACCAGAAATTTATGGACTTATACCACAGTATCATTAGACGTTCTATTTTATTTTATTTTTCCTGCACCATGATGTCAGTCTTATCACACTATATTCTACTGGTGGGACATCCGTGTGGCAAATTGGCAACAGATATTTTGGGGTGAGCATAAGGCTACTTTATATATAAGTAAGAAAGGAGGTCCATCCTGCCTACTCGTCATAAAGCCCAAGATTCACCACTCTCTTTCTCCTTTAGACAGATGTGCACATAAATATACAAGCAGAACAGTTCCTCTTTCATCTATTTTACATAAAAATTTTGCTTAAAAATGAAAGAAAAATCAAACCATTGCTTTAGGGTATGAGCAGAGCAACTGATCATAGTATTTTAAACTTTTTAGATTACAAAGAAACTCCAGGTTAGTATTTGGTTGCCATTTTGGCAGGCTCACTGTTAGTTGGCCTTGGGAATCTGCAGGAGGAGCGATTCCTCAAAGTTGTTTCAACTTTTCCCAATTAATTCCTCTTTCCCTTCCAAACCCACATGTTCTCTGACCATGGAAGGGTGTTAAGGGGCAATGTTCAAATGTTTCAGGTTCAGGTGCCTATAACTAACAAAACTGGCTTAGAGAATTCAATAAACCACAAGCATTTTATGAATGAAACCTAGCCCCAAATATTTAGGGAGTAGAGAAATCCAAGGTATTCCCATTTACTCCATGAGTTTTGTAAGAAGATGGAACTTTGCAAATAAGGACTACCAATTTTTTTTTTTTTTTTCATTTTGCTACCATTAATGTGGGCCTTAACAACTGTGGGACATTTTTCCTTTTGCTACCATTAATGTGGGCCTTAACAACTGTGGGACATTTAAAAATAAACTCGACAAAAGAACTATTTCTAGTTCTCCCTAACATAAGTGGCTGAAGCCCACTGTGGTTGTCTAACCTGTACACACTCACTATACAGTCAGGGGAGGCCGATCCCACCTTTTCTATCTCTGTGCCATCCCTAATTCAATTTGGTCCATCTGGAAATAATATTACCTAAACGTTTATACCCTGATCCTTGCTCTCCACAAGTGACTGCATGTTTCCTTAAACCAACTATTGGCAGCTGTTACATAGGCATTTTCCGCTTTTTAGATACCTATAATTATACCAATTATGCCAATTATTGATGTTTATAAAGGATTTAAAATTTTACACACCCAAAAGAATCTATCAGAAAGCAGCATCTGAGACAGAGTGACACCCCACAGAGGGGTCTATATGGCTGTCCAAATTGCTGCTGGGTCCTTTAAATTGAGTGTCTTTAGAGTCAGTGAGGCTTCTTATGAGCCTATATGTCTTAGGCAAGTTCATCCTGTCACCAGAATAAAATTCCATTTGGTTAAGGACCACAGAACTCAATCTTTTATTTTCGAAGGAAAGAACAATGTGTCCAAGTTAATGCAATTAGGTTTTTGACTTCAAACCCTCTGAACCGAAACATGAGGATGAGAGGTGAGCATTGCTCTTTCCCCAGGCTCCACCTTTAGGCACAACAAAAGACAGGACTAGGACCATCCGGTCAGCATGCCGACTCAGAGGGCAAAGAGCCATCCTCAATGCCCTGTGCTGAGCCATATTTGAGCCTGAGGCAAAAGGAAAAATTGAGTAATACCGATTCTGTTTTTATTTAAAATTTTGTTTCTTGTTCAACTTAGATTTTTTTTTCATTAATTCTGATTTTTAAAAATATTTCTTTAAGATATTATTTATCTTGATTACTGAGATTTTTGGTTCCCCTTAAATTTTATGCCAGGTGAGTGCCTTACCTGCCTAACCCTAGCCCTGGGTTCCCTGGTGCTGATGTAGTGCGCGCTTTGCTGGCTCAGTGACTGGTCCACACATCTGAGTCCTTATAATATCCTGCATTTTATGTATATGCCATTTGCCAGCAGCCAGCTGGGCAGAATTTAACTATTTTTAGTGAGTTCATGAGACAGAACAATTGTCCTCGTTAATGTATATAGTGATTGTCTAGGGTATTTGGTTAAAACGTGATTTCCAGTCCTTGTTTCCTGAAACTTTAATTTACTATGCTGAGGTAGAATTTGCATGTCTGCATGTTTGTGGTTTTAAATACAAATGTTCATGATGCAGGTGGTTTACAAACCATGCTTGAGACATTCATGACAAATAGGCTTAAAAGCTTCTGTTTCAGAGCTTTTATATGATTTTATAATTGTATAAATAGTAATTTTCGTGGGTATACCCTGTTCCATAAGGGGCAAAAGGAATTACTGTGGAATGGCAGCTGCCTATGGAATAGTCACAAAAAAATAACTAACAATGTTAACTCTCCAAGCCAACCCTGTAGGAACCAAACCCAGAGCCAGAAAGTTCTGTTACGGCAGGCTGCTGGCAATCTCCGGCAGGTAGGGTTTACTGATAATTCAGCAGACAGTAAATAAAACAACACATGTGTAACCACTTGATATCTAGAAAGCAGCTCATAAATGCAAGGAGTTATTGTTCTTACATTTATTCGGTGTTTTTAGAGACACTTGAGACTTTCCACAGAACATTACATTTCTTTACAAATCCCTATTCAACCAAATTCTCTAAATTTAGTAGGATTATCCCCTAATGGAATGTTTTAACAGTATTTTTCGAAATGAGGTCTGAGGACCACCTATTTCTTATGCAATCTACAGACGATCAGGCGACTTTTCCTGAAAATGGTACCTGAAGCTCCTGGAAAAAGCTTCTTTACAGCCTCATGCACTTGTGGAAAGTTGCAGCATTATCTCAATCAAGGTGGGAGGAACTTAATAACAGAAGCCAACACTCAGTTAATATGGGAAGGTTCTATGCATTTGTGTGGGTAATTTACTGCACTTAGTTCTCACAGAGCTGTCAGAGACTTTACTGACAGTCAACACAGGCAGAATTTGAACTTAGAAAGTAGGACATCAGAAATAGATCACTTCACCACTCCACTATAGCTGGTAGTGCTAGAGGTCATGCTTCTGTAAGCTTAAGTATCGTCCTCTTCAGGGTAATACTCCCAACCAATTTAGCAATGCTTCTTCACTGGACAGTATTTCAGTGACGCCCTCCCCTCCCCCATCTAAGTTCTCTGTTGAGTATTTCATATTTATGAAGGACCTTTGAAGACTGAGGACCCCATCATGGCATAAAACCTACATGTTTCTGGTGAGTCCCAAATCTTCCTAAAGACACTCCATCTTCTTGGAGGTTGGTCGCTCTCCTGCTGGCTCAGAGCTTCCTGCCCTGCACAGTGTGGACTTTCTCTCACGTGCCCGCGAAGCCTAAATGTCCTTATTCGATGCTGTGGGACCCACCATTTATCCCATTAGAGTTTTATTTTATACTGGTTTTGCCTGGCGTAGAACGATTTTGATTCTATTTCTTCAATGATACATAAGCATTGACCTCTCCAACTCAGCTGGCCCAAACTGGCTGTGGGTGAGGCCGTACTCTGTGTTTGGGAGTATTTCTTATCTTTCTGGAATAAGACCAGCCCAGAGCAGCTGGTTAGGCGAGTCCTACAATGAGGGTGAAGAAACAAAGTGCTTCCAGTGAAAGGCAGGCAGCAGAAGAGGTATCTGCCTCAGCCCGCTGCATGCTGTGCTATAGAGAGGGGGCCTTGTAGTTCTGATCATTTCTGCTTTACTTCATCATATGGAGACCTTTTAACATCCTGACTTTTGCTTTTTTGAGAGGTAGGGAGCAAGGAGTGCATGGACCAGGGTGAGAGGTGTGATAGAGGCAGAGAGCCAAGCCTGGGAATAATCAGAGAAGTGTGGATGGATTTTTTATTTTATGTTTGGAAGTTAAGAGGATGAAGATCAAAGGCAAATCTAGTTTCTCTGCCCACGTTTCTTACCTGGGTGCACACGCGCGTGTGTACACACACACATACACACACACACACACACACTCAGTCCTTTATGTCATACTGCTTCTACAATCATTTTCCTGCTGCATTGCTGAAAAGGAAGGTGATATTTTGAGAGACATATGATCTAGCTAATGGAAGAGGAAGAAAACAGGGTGATGAGATCAGAAGGATTTCTGGGAAAGAAAGTGTGCAATACAAGGAACAAAAGAGTGAGTCATCTGGCCAGAAGCAATCATGAGTGACCATCTGGTTCAGTGCTGCCCAATTTTGGGGGAGATATTTGTAATTTCTAAATAGGTTAACAGTTATCTCTTTTGCTGCGTTAGGGAGGCAGGGTGGTGTACTTATTTAAGTATTTACCTCTGACAATGAATATTTGTGTAGAAAGTGACATAGGTTATTATATTTGGGCTTAGGCATCTGAATTGAGTCTTTGGAAAAAATATATCTGATTGATAATGAAAAGAAAAACAAAGGTAGAATAAGGTGGCAAACACTGGTTTACCTTTTTTCTTGTTGCAGATCCCTTCTCCCACTGCTGTAGCTGAAAATGGCATATATTCATTTCCCAGCCTCTTTTGTGGCCAGGAACAGCCATGAGTCCCACACGATGACCTAAGGGAAAAGCTACAGAGGATGGGGGAGGGTGTCTGAGAATGATTTTCCTGCCAGATCATGGGTAAGAGGTCTTTGATGAGTGCCTCTTCCTGTTTCCTTCCTGTTTGGAGCAGCTGCAGTGGCTCATCCTGTGGCCATGAGGGAAAGTCCAGGAGAACCATGGCAGTGCTGACCCAGAGCTATGACATGGTGGACTATGGAACCAATTCATGATCAGCACCTGTGACCTTCTTGTTACATGGGGAAAACAAATTCACATTGACCAAGCCCCTTGTAGTCAGGTGGTCTGTTGCTTGCAAACAAAATTTTACCCTATACAGATAGAGAAGACCACTTTCAAGTTATTGATTGGCTTGCTCTGAGGCAAATGAAATTACTCTTAAATGATTACCACCGCTAATGGCATCTTCAATAACATTTACTAAGCATTTTATATACTCATGCTTTATATATATTGTTTCATTTAACACTGACTCATTGAGATAGATATTATTATCCCTACTTTATAAATGAGAAAATAAAGTTCAGAGAGGTTAAATAATTTGCCCCAGGACTAATAAGAAGTAGAACTGAACCTAGGCTGGGTAATTCCACAACTGACCCTCTTTTCCGTAAAAAACTTAAAGTATGACCTAAGTTTTAAGGTAATTTTTAGAAAGTGTTTAGTTGTATGTGTTGTTCTTATGTAATGAACATTCCCTTAACATCACATTTACATTGATCAACATGTTTATTCTTACAATTAGTTTGAATAGCAATTTAATTGGAATTAATTGACAAGAATTTTCCAATATCCGAGGTAATAAAAGTTTGCCAAGAATGAAGTAACGAAAGAAAACAAAATGCATTTTCAAAGAATCAATAATTCTTAGGTTCAAAAGAGACTTGGAGAATGTTATACGACTTTGTGAAATGTCTTGCTGAAGTCAGAATTTACCTAAAATATAATATTCATACCTACCAGAGTAGTAGCTCCTATTAAAAAAGAAAAGAAAAGAAACCAGCATGTAGTGATTTTTTTACATTTAGTTTGGTTCCATGTGATTGCTGAATTATTTTCTCAATGATTGTAACTGGTTAAATGAAATGGAAATCTTGAATTTTTCTGGAGCGTAATGTAAAGCATTTGGCTTGTGATTAATCTTACTAACTTCCCTTTCCTCTTGAAAAAGAAAGATATTTGCCCTTCTGTGCCTGTCACCACGACCACTTGAAAATGCCCAGTGGTGGTCCTGTGATCTGTAAGCCTTTTGAATCTCTGACAGGTATTCTCATGGGGCCTCAGAGATGCAACCCTGGGGTGAAGAGCAGAGCAATCTCTCCCTATATCCCCCATTAGGGCTCTTGGTTGCTCTCAGCCCACATGCTCTCTTTCTAGAGAGAAGTCTCCTGATGGTGATGATGGAAACAAAATGGAAACACAATGGTTCTGAGTTTTCTCTAGACCTAGCAATGGGCCTGTCCCTTTCTTTTTGTGCTTCATTTCTGAGCTACACACCTTTTTGCTTTCAGGGATATGCTTCAGAGGCCTCTGGGCATCAAACTTACTGAATCTGTTTCAGGTCAGTACCCTTCTCCTCTTACCATTCTTGGTCATGTTCCTGCTTTCATCTTCAGCTCGTGCCCTTTTAAATCTGAGCACACCAAAAAGTTTCGCACACAGCTTGCTTGAGGCTATCTTCACCTTTTCTTCCTCATGCAAGTTCTGATAATACAAACACAAATGATTCCAATTTTGAGAGTCCTCTGTTCTCTTACACTATTTCTCTTTTTAAATTGTACTTGACTTTGAATATTTGAAATCTGCTTTCCTAATCTCTAAAAGAGTATGTTGGATTCTACTTAGCTTTCCTTCGTGGGATAATTATGATTCTGCAGGTCTCCTTTCTACCCACTCCCCAAGTTTCTTATCATTTCCACTGTGCTAAAGAATTATTTTCCTGACAAGAACTGAGACCAGAAACAGCATTCAAATTCCACTTTAGAAGGGAAATTCTAATTTATTCAAAGTCTAGTGTAGAAGGGAAATGCACCTATTTCAAAATTAATTAAAATCTCTAAATACGGGGAAAAAATCTATTCTTTATTCTTAAATCAATTCCATAGTCACCTCTTTACTGGAGTTAATGTGATATATTCCTCTTAGGGTGTTACAATTTATAATAGTGGATCAAAAATCATGCATAGTTGTATTGGTTGATTTAACTGAAAGATTTTGAAGTAAAGATTTTTTGTTTTTTTCTCCTTTTAATATTCCATGAACATAAAACTTAAAACATGATGTGTCTTTTATTATTAGTTATAATCGATTCTTTTAAAAATGCCATAACTTAATTGCACTGTGGCCAAAAACCATGTTTGTTTTTAAGAATTCTAACTCATTTCCTGCTTTTTTTTTTTTTATGGGGACTATTTTCAACCCTAATTTTTCATCAAAGTAGCTTTCGTTACTTTTTCTGTTTGAACAGAATAGCCTTTTCCAGACTTTTATGAGAGCAGTTTTGACTAAATGGTGCATCTGAATGGTATGACTAAAACTTCCTTTGTTTATTAATGTTATAAGTGAATAAGTTATAAATTAAATTCTTACTTAGAGAACCAAATATATAATCTCGCAGTTCATAATGCACTGTATGTGTGTGCGTGTGTTTGTGTGTGTTGTGTATAAAAATCAGTTTTCTCAATTGAAAGGAAACAAATACCTTATTTAAAAATGGATAACCATTATGATCACTATGTCACCCAACAAGAAGTTCATGGTTGATTGAACAGCTCTACAGTGTCATCAGGGACTCAGGCTCTTTTCTTTTTATTCTTCTGCCATCATCAGACCAAATTAATGAGTTTAGCAGCTCCAGGCATCTCATTCTCACAAAATGACACCCAGAATCAGGAAGGACAGAGAGAGTTTTTCCTCTTCCTTTCTCCTTTCTTTCTCTTTCCCTTTATTTCTTTCTCCTACCCCCATCTCCCGAGAAAAAATTTTCTTAAAAACACTGTTTCCATACACATATCTTTTTATTTCTTATATATATGTACTTAAAATATTATTGAAATTTATAAATATGGACTACAATTTAAGTACTGTCATTGAACATTATTAAGGCAAGAAAAATTAATTCTACTTACCTTCATTATTTAAAAAAATAAGTAAACTGAGAAAGAAGAAATCCTTGAAATAGTACAGGAGTTGGGGATCATTACTACCCTGATTTAGGCATGTTTGTTAATAAATCACATTCTCTGAAAGAAAACTCTACCAGGAAAAACCTAATGTAATACAATTAACTATATATTAGGGGTTAATTTTAACCTCCAGTACCAATATTTAAAAAACAGTTAATTCTATTAAAATAATCTTCTAATTTGTATGTACATAGGAGTGAATCCCTGTACTGTCTACAAATTATCAGAATTGGAATCATATTCTAGGTTCTTCTAATCATATTCCATATATGTGAACTGTGTTAACTGGTTTGAGTCAACACTAATTTTTGCATGTAAGTACAGCTTTAACCTGATGCTGCAGCAAACCCATTTTACAGGTGAGCCTGTTGGTACATGAAAGTGAATAGATTATGAAAACTGTAATTTAAAAAAAGGCATGTACAAGTACTTTGTGTATTTAATTGCCCACTAAATGAAAGTGCTTGAAAAAAGTTTAATCTTTGTAATTGGCACAGAGCCTTTAGCAAATAAGAGTTAGCGATGATTTCTTTGTTTCATTCAGGAAATTCTATCAGATGAGAGCTTTAGTCTGGTTTCCATTCCCACAACTCCACTGACCCAGCTCTCATTGTATTGGTCACCGTCATCTCTGTTGCTAAATCTGTTGTGTTTGGTTCAGTCTTGATCTGACAGGCCCTCCCTGAAGTACCGGGCACTGCTGACCATGTCCTCCTTTTGGAAGCTCTCCTCCCATGGCTTCTACAACACTAGATTCTCCTAAGTCTCCATTGCTCCACGTTTGCTTCTGGGGTCTTCTGGAGTTGACGACACCTTAACTATTGGTGGTCAGTGGTTCTCTCTTTTCATCCCATTCCCTACTTTCTCCGTAAATAAGAGCACCCAATTTACATGTTGTTGTTCACATTCATGGCTTTAAAAATGATATATAAACCTTTGGCCCCTAGAATCTGTGCTTAAGGGCCCAAGCCCCTCTCCTGCACTCCAGATCTACTAAACAGCTTTATGGGGGATATTTCACGTCCATCTCAAACTCACGTGTTTAAACATGAACTCCTGGGCTTTCCCTCAAGACAGTTCTTTCTCTAACTGTCACTCTTTTTGATGAATGACACTACTGTCAACTCACTGGTGCAGGTCATTGAAAGAGACAATTCTAGCTAGATTCTTTCTTCAGCATTCTTTCACTCCCATGTCCAATGATTCACTAAGTCTTCTCCAGCCTACCTTCTCTCCCCGTCTCTGGACTTACCTCTTGCACTCCATCCCTGATGCCCCTAACATAGTCAAGTACCTTATCATCTTCTAGCCTTGGACAGTGCGGAAATCTTTTAACTGTTCTTCTATCGAGTCTTGCCCCCCCATTTTAGTCCAATCATCATACTCTTCCCCAGCATGATCTATTTAAAACTTAAATCCAATCATTTCACTCTCCTGGTTGGATGAAATTGGTTAATGCTTCTGCATTACCTTCAGGAGGGTTCAAATATTATAACATGATTTACTCTGCCTTAGGAACTGGTCCTGATTTAGCTCCCTACTGTCATTTATTAATTCCCCTTTATTCCCAATGTCTATTTTCTATACTCCAGCAGTACTAAAATATTTTCAGTTACTAGAATATACCAAGCTTTCTCACTTTTGTGTTCTTGGTATGATAGTCTGACTTCCTGATATGCCCTCTCCAATTCGTCACCTGGATAATACTCTTCCTTTAGAAATCAGCATAGTCTTCCCTCTTCGGGGCAGCCTTATCCACATAAGTCTGGTTTAGGCCACCTCTGATGTGATCTCTATTACTCTGTGACTATCAAAGTCTTTATTTTATAGCCATCTATTTGCCTTATTGGTCCCCGTAAGCACTCCACTTGAATTGGCCATTAATATATGCCCATTGAATATGGCATAAATGAGGCAACTAGTTAAGATAGAAAATGAGTTTGGTAACTTGTTTAGAGAAAAAGGAAAAAAATTAAAGATATTTACAAATAATTGTTTGAGGTCACATTTTGGTAGGGAAAAGAAATATTTTGATTATAGTGGAAACATCATTTTGCTTGTTTGCTTGTTTGTTTGTTTAATCAAAGACATTTTGTTGAGATCAAATCCCTAGACATTGATGGCAAACACACAGCAAAGTCTCCTCTAATTGTTTGCTCTTAGATGAGTCATTTATACATTGAAAATTCATTTTCCTCATCTGCAGAATAAGAAATGCATTCATCTTAGAAGTATGTTGTGAAGGTTTAAAAAGACATAAAAACTATCTAGGTACACTAAATGTTCAGTAAATAGTGATCATCTTTCTCTTCTTTAAGTAGCTAATTAACCTCATTGGTTAACAGATGATGTTTTTAGATGAGAGAAACCTATTATTTGGCCTTCAGATAATATGAATTATAGACTCTAAATATCTCAAAATTGGGTCTATTTGTTCAATTCTTTAATCATGGTAACTTTTTAAGTTGTGGGATAAACTCATTTCATAATATTTAATATTATATAAATTATTTTTTCTGTATAATAATATAGCAGCATCTAAATTTTCCTGATTATCTATTATAATAACTAGCCTATTATATTGACAAAAATGGCCTAATTTCATTTCTTTCTTAGGAATATTTTTAAGTATACTAAATAATGTGTAAGTATGCAGAGTTAAAATAAGTCCAAATGATAATCCATATATTAAAAATTACTATGTGGAAAGTCATGTTTAATCATATCTTTCTTTGCTATTGCAAATGACATAAAGCACTGTTCATAATTCTGAAAAGCAAGACACATTAATGTGAGAAACTGGATTAAAAGGAAGATTTTAATTCAGATAGTTACTAAAATAAGTTTTCAGATAAATAAGCCAAGTCTAGGCAGTGAATTGGGCAATTTAACATTTTTTGAGTATTCCACAAACATTTGAAATGGCTTTTTAAAGCTTTCCTAAAGTCAAACCTGTCCTTTTTTAGGGTAAATAATTGCTTGACTTGAAAGCCTTGGCAAAGGGAATAAGGCTCCTTTTCCTAATTCTCCTCATTTATGGGTTCTTTCACCCACAGATCTCTAGCAGGTTAAACTGGCTACATATTGGCTTCTTTTCACAAGATATGAGTAATTACTTTAAATTGCTCTGTTTTATTAAGTGAAATCCAAAGTAGATTCTGTGCCTACCTGACATTTAGTTAATGAGCACAGTGGTACCTCCAGGAGATTAATGGAACTTTGATAAAGGGGTGGTTTAATTGGTGAAGTAGTGCATCTGGATTTTATTGGGAAAGCGGTGAAATAATCCATATATTTGAATGCACTTTAATGTAATTACATTGTAATTTTGATTATTACCAAAAGACAATTTGCTATTTGAAGTGAGAACTGGAGGATAACTCATATAAGTAATTAAAAACTGTCAACAAATATTGTGTACCTACTATGTTCAAGGCTCTGTGGTAAGTGTTATGACAAATACAAAGAAAAATAGTTTTAGTATCTATTCTTAAGTAACATCCAGTACAGTAAACAAATTAATTGTGAAATATGTAGTCATGCATATCGGTGTCCTGGACACATCCGTATATTTTGAGTTTATATTTTAGTAATCAAATTTTCACTGATCTCCCTGTGTAGGAAAATGTATTGGTAATACCAAAAAATATTAACCATGATTTATTATTTCACTTAAAATTTGCTTGGAGAAATAGGGCATTGAGGTAAAAAGAAACAAGTAAAAGGTAGGATACGATAAGGTCAAATATTAATAACACTTATATTTGCATAATGCTTTAAAAATGCTTTCACATATTCCCTATATTAAAATTATTCTTCTTAGTCCTGCTTTCCCCTCAAGCTATAGATCTACCTCCCTTTTTTTTTCAGTTACTGTCTCAGATTGCCTGAAAGTCTAACGTGTGCATGTCCCCACTGTTTCGCCTTTCTTTTAGCTCTTAATCCACTATAATACAATTTTGCCTGTCTGACCTTCTGAAGCTTTTCCTCCATTAACCAAATTTAATGACATCTTCAGTTTTCTTACCACTAGATCTCTCTTGATACCAGAAACTAATTTTGAAACACTCTCCTCCTCTGACTTCTTCAATGCCACTTTCTGCTTCTTCTTCTTTTTGTCTTTCACATAGATGGAAGAAATTGCCTAGAGTATTGTTCTCCCAAGTGGTAGGTATGCCCATAGTAGCCTCTGAGATGATAAGATGACTTTATATGGTACATGAGCCCACAAAGAGATGGGGATAGCTACCCAGGGAGACCTCAAAGGACAGAGGAAGGAGGGTGGGTTTATGGGGTGAGAATATCAGAAAAAATAAGAATGGGATAGGAAAGGGTAAAGTTTTCTCTCTCTGATACCAGGTCTTCAATGGTGCCCCTGCCCCCTTTGCATATCCTCAAATACCAGCTAAGGCTTCCTTCTCTCTGGTTCTGAAAATTTATACCCTGAGTGGTCTGAGGTCCAGAGCTTGAGGAGGGCCCAGGCTCTATCAAGGCCCAACACTGGGAGTTTGGGATTAAATGGTTGGGGAAGATGGGAGGCTGTAGCTTTGGGTTTCAAAACAGCAGCTACCAAAAGAAAGAATGGGGCGAAGAGTAGTTCTGGAATCAGACCTTGGGTTTAAATTTAGCTCTGCCACTTACCAGCTATGAAACTGGAGGAGAATTTATCACACCAAACCAAAGAGTCTTTCCTGCTTCTTATCCCTCTCCCTGAATCTTCTCACACACAGCATGTCTAGCTGACTCTATCCCCAAATCTGTCTACTTCATTTTACTATCTGATCCAGGCCACCATCACTTCTTGCTGGGCCAGTATACACGCTTTTAACTTTGTCTCTTTTCCTTCTTCTGCCTAGCAGGATATTTTTGAAATGAAATCATATTATGTTGCTCCCCCAACTAAAACCCTCCAAATGTTTTCCATTGCAGAGTATATAACCTCCAAACTCCTCAACATAGCTACAAGGGCTTATGTGACACTGCATATATTGTTCTCAATTCCTCAGAAGATACTCATCATAATTTCTTGGTTTTCTCTGAACATGCCAAGCTTGTTCTTGTCTTGAGGGCTTTGCAATAGCTGTTTCTTATACCTTTCAGATCTCAGCTCAAATGTCTCTTCTCAGACCAACCCCTGCTTCTCTCTCCTACTGTCTCCCAACATATCTCTGGTATGTAACTTGCTTTCTTCCCATAACCCATCTCTGGTATATAAGTTACTTTCTTCATAGCTTATCATTATCAGAAATTATATTGTTTATTTTCCTCTCTTGTCTCAACCATCTTAAGGATACAAGTGGCCGAACGATGTCTATTCTGTTTGTTTCTATATCTCAATGCCTAGAATGATGACTGACACACAGTAAGCAGTCAATGAATATTTGTTGACTATTGAACGAATGCGGTCAGTACATCTCTGAGCCTAGAGTTTCCATGGAAAGAGAATTAAATGAGGTTTTATATGTATCACATATATATGATATATTTTATAATATCATTGAATATATAACATATAATCTTGTTTCATTTGTTGATATGTAATATGTAAAATCTCATTATATATAATACATAAAATGAAATTGTACAATAGATACCAGATCTATATCTATATTTATATACTTATATCTATGTCTTTCTAGCATTTAACACAGGGCCTGGCCCATATTAAGAGTGCAATAAGTGGTAGGTGTTATATATTCCATGCAGAAGACAGGATAAATTCAAGATCTTGGGAACAAGTTCTGAAACTTAGATTCATTCTTCTGACAATGCTTATTGAAAAACTTGTAGTTTCTTTAGAAATTTCATCTGAAGAACTTGCTGAAAATATTTTCAAAATTATGAGGAGGCCTCTTGATAATGGGTTTTCATAAATATTTTCTCAAACCAAATGGCAATGATTCAGGGAAAGAAAACTATTTGGAAATCACTGTTTGGGCTTTTACCAAATAACCTGACCCATTCAGAAGATTTGGGCATTCATTTTAGAAAACTGCTAGGGAAAACAAAATTGTTGAACAAACACTTACAAAATTTTTTATCAGGAATTAATTCTCAGTATCTAAACTTTCTTGAGAAAGCCATTAAATATCTTTGGGATATCAGCTCATCTTTGTCTTGAACTAAGAAATATTGAGCTGAATATTCATTTTCAATTATTATTATTAATAATAGCAGTTCTTTTCTTCCCCAAACTGAGGTGTGCACTTTTGAAACCCAATTAGCTTTGGCATTACTTAAAGATTATTATTTTATTATTTTATGTTTTAATTGAGTAACAATTCTTTGTTTTCATAGTATTTGATTTTATAGTTATTTCTGTTTACAAAAGTGAGGCAGTGTGATTTTCAGTCAGAATTGGAATATAAGTATGTTTGAGTAAAAATATCATCCTTCTCAAAAAAAAGTGATAGAATAGTTATGGTGATGATATAATATTTTAAAATAAATTTAAGTAAAGAAGTTATTTTCTTTAAAGAAAATTATTTAAATAAATGATAATGTTAGTATACAGTTATGGCAGGATCATGAGGATGGTGTATGGCCACTGAAATTTGAGAAACAGAGATCTAGAGTAGTATTTCTGTGGCAAAGGACTAGTTTTGTTTTGTTTTTTTTTTTATACTTTTAATTCATTGAAGGATGCTAGAGAAATGGTACTGCCTAGAGAAAGGTCAGGATTTAAGGGAGAATAGAGGAAGGGTAATTGCACTATCTCCTCTTTCAAATCCTTATTTCCAAATAGTCACTACTAATTCCTATTCATCCTTTCCTCTCCATTCCTATTGCCTTAGTTCAAGCCTTCCCTTATGAACTGAGTATGCATATACTATTTTGTAAAAGTGTTGTTTCTCATAAGGTTGTTTAAAAAAAAGTGAGGCCTATAAAAGTTTACTAAAAAAATTGTCCAGCAGCAATTCATGATATTGTCCTGTATATATTTCAGAATCTCTTTGTACATGGATCTATAAAAGCTTTCCTTTGGAATTTAGTACCAGGAAAATATTTTCTTCATAACAATTGATATGCTTCCTTTTACTCCTTCAATCAGACAAGGAGGGTTACATAACACATCCTGTTATACTTATGGTTTTTGGCCAGGAAAATCAGGGGTAGATTTAATATGCAATCACAGTAATAATATTGGTATTCAATAATCTTCCTCATTTACAGAGGTTTTAGTTTTTCATTATATGAATCCCCAAACTGAGAAGGAATAGCCAGTGGAAAATCTAAGATATGATTACTTTTTCAGTACTTCTATAAAATAAAATGGAAAGAGTATAGATCTTAAGAGAAAGCATTAATAGTGAATCTTAAACAATCCACTGTTCTTTCTTTTTTTCCTTTTTATTTTTTTATAAATTTCTGAGATTTTCTAATAGTTTTGAGTAAATAAAGACTAGAGATTTAAGTGTTGTTTCTTAATTGTGTCTATTTCATTGACATGGCATTTAAATTGTCCTCAGGAATTGAAACAGTTAACAGGAGAGCTCACGATAGAAGCTAGTTCTGCATGTATTCTGGTTATTGTTGATAGACTGTTGGAAGAGGCTCTAGATTTGTTCAGGATATGAAGTAGGCATGATTCATCTGGTTATTTTGAAAGGGGTGTCTGTCCCAGTTCCGGGAGAAATGAGTTTGTTTGCCTGCTTTACTAAGGAAGAAGGCAGACGTGAAATGGATTGTATGACACTGTGATTACTGGTCTTAGATAAGGAGCTCAAACTGCAGTGTCAACCTAAGGGCATCCAGGCAAAAGTTGTGGGGAATGAGATATGGAAACACTAGGAAGCAAAGTCTTGGTCTAAAGTCAGTTTAAACCTGTATTTCTCTAGGTGCATTCCTTGTTTTTTATTTGTTTTCCCAAGTGAGTTTAATTTGCCACACATTCTTGTGGGAAGTCTAATAACACTTTACTTTTTTCAGTATTTTCTGCGTAATTGCTAATCCGGAAGCGATACCATTCCAGGTGTGCCTTGTATGGTAGTTGGGAAGGAACCAGAGCATGGAAGGCGAATTAAGGTGTCAGGAGGATTGGAGCTGTGAGATGATATACTCAATGATAAAATGTAGAAAATATCATAGTTTAGTGACAGTGATGAAATTAATGTAATTTGAATTGATATTTGGATTTTTCATGCATTATGAACACTTGAACACTGACTTAGAGTCAGGAGCATTTTACAACATCAAGATTATCATCCTTTATTAGTGATTTGGGTCTGGGAAATCTTTCATGTGCTACTCAGTCGGCTTAATGCTGGAGAGATGAGAAAGGAAAAAAATTCCTGAAATACTTACACTAGAAGAATATGCTAGCTGCTTACTCTTCTAAAAATCCCCACAGTAATGCATTTAAGACATTTATATAGAAGTTCCTTCACTGATTATCATTAAGTACTTATTACATGTGAGTCCTTGCTGCATGGAATATCCATTTGCATTGGAAAGAGCTTTAGTATAGAAATTGTGACTTAGTGGTTTACCTGTGATAGAAGGCATGAGATTACTTCTATTAGCTGCGTTTAACAGAAGAATTCTTTTCTAGCTGTGTTAGGAATTTTCTGGAATACGGCTGCAACAACATATCAGGAAGTCTTGGCTAAAAAACTAAACATTCTGTTTTATATTGTAAAAATATAACAAAAAGCAATGGGCCTATTGATATAGCAATAATGTTTGTTGAAAAATAAAAAAAAAGACCAACAAAACAAAACACAATGCAATCTTGGCAGAGATGTTAAGCAAAGTATAAACAGAAAAATTATATTAGTAAATGATCATATTTCACAAATAATAGGAACACATTTTATGGAACTAGAATAAAACTTATATTTTGGCAACAACTTAAAGAGCAGTTCATTTAAACAGTTACTGTAACTCCAGAATATTTATATTGCCATAATTGATTTGACTAGAGCTGATGTTTCTACTGTTATAATCTAATTTTATAGAATTATGAGATTTGAATGCTAAAAATAGCAACAGAATATTAATAGTCCCTTCTGATCATAATGAAAATTGTAATTCATATTAAAATCCTTAAGTTATTCTATGTTCAAGCAAAACAATTACTGTGGGATTCACTTTTTAAGATAACTAATTTATACTTTGACATTAGTTCGACAGTCCAGGTATTCTTGTGTAAAATATTTAGTCACTGAGAAATTAAAAGTCCCAGAAGAAATTGTTTTCTTCTTTTATATTTATTCTCTACATAGTTTTCCACTCAGATGAAATATTTCAAAAGCGTAAGAGGAAATTAGAACTTTCTCTATAAATGAATTCTAGTGTTTCCAGTGAAATCCTTTAAACACACTTCAAAACTTTTCCTTTTCCTGAGAAACAGATCATATAAGTAATCGGCCTCACAATTAGTAGGAATCAGATTGTAAACGTTTTTCATATTTACTTTGCAATTTTTTTCTAGAATCTTTTGTTACTACAGCACCATGGTTTCCTAGACCCTTAACACCTTCCTAAAACTGCTGGACCAGGCCCTATTCCATGTCCCTTGCTATGTAATGTGCCAAATGTTTGTGACTTTTCAGGGTACTTAGGCTATCATGGTCTTCTCTAGTTCCGGGCTCCTTTTTATGCTGTTATTTTAGATTTGAGACTGTCCATTGTTTTCATTGCTCTGCATCATGTTGAGCCAGATAGGGAATTTCTTTCTTCTTGTTCTTGTTCTTGTTCTTGTTCTTGTTCTTCTTGTTCTTCTTGTTCTTTTCTGAGCCTTCACTTTGTTTCTCTTGTTCCTTTTATTCTTGTCTTGTTCTTTGTTCTTGTTCTTATTCCCTTGTTCTTTTTATATGTTCTTGTTCCTTGTTCTTGTTCTGTTCTTGTTCTTGTTCTTTTGTTCTGTTCTTCTGAGCCCTTCTTTTTCCTGTGAGTTCTTCTTGTTCTTCTTCCTGAGCCTCTTCTTCTTCTTGTTCTTTTTCTTCTTAGCATTTTTTCTTTTTTTTTTCTTTTTTTTTCCTTTTTCTTTTTCCTTTCCTTTTATTATTCTTTTCCTTCCTTCCTCTTCCCCTCTCCTTCCTTCCTTCTGTTTCATACACACACACACACACACACACACACACACACACAAATAAATCAATCCCAGAAGACATTACCATATGTAGAAGTCCTTACAAAAATTTTGTAATGACAGAGATTAAGTCAAGAAAGTTCAAATATCTTAGAATGGCATATTAACACCTGGCCCAAAGATCCTTTGACTCTTTCTAAATATGGGCATTGGCTTCTGGCAGTATTGCTATCCCATTTTCTCCTCTCCAGTCACATTTCACAGAACCAAACACTTTATTTCAAACAGAGAGGTGTTGAGCTACTTTTATTTTTCATTGTCTTGTCTCCTGTTGGCCCAAGCCTTCATCTCCCCTCTGGTAGTTTAGCCAGAGACTCTCCTAAACGAAGACATTGATGATGTCTCCTAAAATTATTTCTCCTCTTGCACTAAGAGTAGTAGATGCCAAGATCAAATTCCATAACCATATATATATATATATATTTTTTTTTTCATTGTTTGATGTAGGATTTCTAGTACAATGTTGAAGAGAAATTGTGAGATCACCATCTTATCTTTTTTCTGACGATTAAGAAAAAGCTTCTTACATTTTATCATTGTATGTGATGTTAGTACAGTTTTTGTTTTTTTAAGATGTCCTTTATTATGTTGAAGGGCCAATCCATTCCTAATTTGCTAAGTAGTTTGCTTTATTATGAATGGATTTAGAATTTTAGTAATTGTTTTTCTGAAATCATCAAGAAGATCTGATAATTATTCCTTTTTAACTTGTTATTCTGTTAAATAACTTTAACAGATTTTTCTAATGTTACAGGATTCGTGTATTCTTCTACTACACCATACTTGTTGTCACTGTTTAAAATACAGTGGTAAATTAAATCTTCTGATGCTTCATTAGGATATTTAGATCTATGTTAATAAATGAGATTAAACTACAGTTTTCCTTTCTTACAATGTCCTTTGTCAATTTTGGTATTAAAGGAATACTAAATTTATAAATCAAAGTGTGGTCTTTGCTCACTTTTTCCAATTCTGGAATAGTTTATAAAAAATGTAGCTTTTTTTTTTTAATTTAGTAAAATCTCACTGTAAAATCATTTAGCTCTGATGCCTTTTTCTGTGAATAGATTTATGTTTATGGGTTTAATTTTATAAATGATTACAGATGAATTCAGGTCTTCCCTTTATGAACCAATTTTGACCTTTTGTGTTATAAGATGATTTCCAATTTTATTTTTTCAAATTCATTGACATAAAATTTTTCCTAATATTTTCTCACAATAAACATGACATGTGTGTGTGTATATATATGTATATATATATATATGTGTGTGTATATATATGTGTGTGCGTGTGTGTGTATGTATGTATATATTATATATATATAATATATATATATATACACACACACATACATACATACATACACACACACGCACACACATATATATAATATATATATATTATATATATATATTATATATATATATATATCCTGTCTTCTCTCTTTTTTCTAGTATTAGCATAGTCAAGATCTTTCTCTGTTGATCGTCTTGGTAATGTCTTTGTTTTCGTTACATTAATTTCTGTTCTTTTTTTTTTTTCTTTTTTCCATAGCAGTAACCAATTATTTCAGCACCATTTGTGGTAAAAGATTTTCCCTTCCATATTGTTTTGATGCTTTGGTTGGAAATCAAATGACTGTATAAATGGAGGTCTTTCTCTAGATTTTTTATTTTGTTCCATTGATCTGGTTGTCTGTCTTTTTTTTAAACCCACATTGTCTTGATTACCATAGTTTTGAGTAAGTCTTGAAATCAGATAATGTAAATCCTACCCTCACTTATCACATTTATATTTTACTTAAAGTCTAAAATTAATCAATTACCTCTATCCTCCTCCTCCTAAACAGCACAAACCCTGTTAGAACTCTTAATTTCAATCTCTTCCTCTAATATTAGATGTTATATGGTTTTCCCTTAGTTTTAAACTCCCAGATAATCAAATTTTACTATTGTTTTTGGTTTTATTGTCAATGCTTTTTTTTCCTCAGTGCATAGCAATTGCTTTGCATTTGAGTCTTGCTCCTTCCATCGAGTGACATTTCCTTCTTAAAAAAAGTTAGTGAATCATAAACTGTCTAGGTCTTTGTAGGTTTGAAATGTCTTGTGTTGCTTCATTCTTGAATGATAGTTAAACTGAGTATAGAATTCTATGTTATTTTCTCTGAGCACTTTGACGATATTGTTAAACCATCTTTTCCTATATTGTTGCTAATGAGAAATTTGCTATTCCTTTTATTGTCATTCCTTTTTGTGTACATATTTCTATCATTCTCTCTGGCTGCTTTAATACATGTTTTTTTTGCTGTTGTATCTGGACTTATTTTTATTTATTTTGAGGACTTGATTCTGTTGATTCACATCTTTCATCAAAACTAATTCTCAGGAGCTTGTAAACATTACTTTTATAAATATATAATCATTTATAAAATATATTTTTATAAATTTATAAATATATAATTTATATAGTATATAAATTGCCTCTCTCATTTTTTCCCTATACTTTCTTTCAGAAGATTACTTACTAAATATCTTTCTCATTTTAGCCTTGAAATCTTTGAATTTCTTTCATACATTTTATCTCTATTTTCCTGCTTAATTCTAGCATATTTCCTTTGGTCATTCTTTCAGCTTATAATGTTTATCTTTAGCTGTGTTCCTGTCTCTTCTTAACTAAGTGTAGCATCAGTGGCTCACTCATCTGCCTGAAACCTTTCAATTATTTGTTTTTGGCAGGCTTCCAACTGCCAGTATTAGCACTACCCCGACCACCCCCTCACCCCGCCTGGAAAAGCAGGCTGGAAATGTTGGGAAATAAACACTCCTTCCACTAGCTTACTTAAGATACTCAAGAATTGCTATATAAATAGCCAACTCCCTTGCCCCTCAGGTGAGCTAATTCTCAGACTTGTGTTTTGTACCACATTTTAGTGTTCCATGCCACTGAGCTGAGTACCCCACTATGGAATCAGGGTTAACATGCCTCTTATTGGCTGGTTTCCCCTCCTTGCATCACTTTTTTACTTTCCTGTTGTTCCATGCACTTCTCTAATATACTACTAGCTCTTGCATTTTGTCTGAGAGTCTGCTTCTGGGAGAACTCAAACTAAGGTATCCAATTATAACTTTTCATTTTTAAAAGTTCTATTGTTTTTCAATTTGCTTATTTTCCCCCTTGCTGTTCTATTTATTCTTTATGGTTCCAGTTCCTTCTTTTATACTTTTATTTAAACTGTATCAGTTTACACCCTCTGTTTGTTTTTGAGCTCATATTCAGCAAAAATTGTATTCTCTGTGGTGGGAGACAAGTGTGAGTGGTTTGTGAGCATCCCTAACGAGTGCTTATCCCAGGGTTTTCACTGATTTAGTACCCATTTTATGTTAATTTCTCAGCTTGAGATTCCTGCATCATATGAGTGTTATGAACTGAATGTTTGTATACTCCAAAATTCTTATGTTGAAATTCTAAGCCCTCCAAAGTGATGGTATTTGGAAGTGGGGCCTTTTGGAGATGACTAGACTACGAGAGTGGAGCCATGATGAAGGACATTAGTGTCCTTATAAGAAGCATGAGAGCTTGCTTTCTCACTCTTTCTCTAACATCTGAGAACATGAAGAGAAGATGGTCATCTGTGAACCAGGAAATGGACTCTCTCCAGACGCTGAACCTGCCAGTACCTTGGTCTTGGACTTCCCAGCCTCTAGAACTGTTTGAGCCACCCAGTCTGTGGTAATTTTGTTATAGCATCAGAAATGACTGAGATAATGAGTAATAGAAATGTAGACTGTTTATCCATACATGGTGCAACCTTGGCATTTGGGTTTCTCACAAGACTTTTTTATGCACCAGATCTGTAGACTGGTGAAAAAAGTTTTCTGGTGTGTCTCTTAGTGGGAGGGTAGAGTTTTTCTGGCTCCTCTTTCCTAGTATGAGCAGCTGTATGCAGAGATCAGCTATAGCTACAGTATTGCACGGCAAAGGTCACATTTCCTGTCACAGCACAAAAAGCCCTGTGGACGTCTTCTGCTTTTGAGTCTCTGTGTCCTTAAGTTTTACTGCCCTGTTTGAAGTTCTCTCTTTCTCTCTGGCACTTTGGAGTTTCCCTTTTATTCTTTCAAGAATGTTCATGTGCATTATTTCTATTTGTTTGTAATGGTGATGGGAGAGGGGTATACAACATCAGCTTGGTCTCCCAGTCTGCCATATCGTTGGAACTTCGAGATCCTCTGTTGGAAAAACAGGTTGCCATTGCAGCCACTGCAGAGTGATGTTCCATGGTCTTGGTCATGGTGATTCTATAATCCACTGAACTGTGAAAGGCTACATTGACTGTGGCATCCTAAGTGTTTCAGCCAATGCCATACAGACATAGAGGTACGGATTATAACGACTGGGAGAAAATGTGTTGAAAATCACAGAATTTTAATGGAAGAAAGGCATTTTACCTCTGAGAAGGAGGAATTCCAGATTTACAAGTTAAAAGAAAAATTCATGAAGAAAAGATTTAGCAAAAGCAAGCAGGGCACAAGGATAGATCTTTTTTAAAAAAAAGGCTATATAGCTGGTAGTCTTTCTTTTGGGTTTCTGCAGGTGAAAAATACAATGAAAGATAGGTGACATTTGACATACCCCTAACTGCATATCCACAAGGATTTCCTTATAAATACAAACATCATTTTTAAAAATTGCATGAAGACTTTTTTGTCTAGTATGAAACCACAAGCATAATGAATAATTCTGACTTTTGGTGTAAGACTTTATGAGCAAATGTATTCACTGTCTTTAAGTTCAAAATTTTCCATGTTCAATGTTATATTTTCTACCATCAACTGATGTTTTCAGTTGATGTAATAATGACAATAGGCACTTAATACATTCTTGTGCTTATTTAATTACTATATACTTTAAATAATGGTTTCCAAAACATGTTTTAGAAACTTAAAACTTATCTGTTTTTAAATATAGTTTATGCTACATATTCTGTACTATATGTGCTAAAATTATTTTTTATCACCAGCCTCTTTTTTGAAACTGATGTATCTAAATTATGATAATATTATTACTCCAGAATCGATTTGGTCCCAGAAGTCCTGTTAGCAGTTTTCCATTTTAAATTCCAGACACTCAAGGGTTGTTTCTCCCTAGCATATGTGGGCTATTTATCAGCCATATTGAAGTAAATCTTGAAAAACACCAAGAAAGGGTGTACAACAATATTAAATGTTAGTAAATGCTACAATTTTCTAGAATAAGGTAGTTGAAATATATCAAGCCTGATGATAGAGGCTCAGAAGGTGTTTGAGGGACACTTGATTGGAGTATTTCAGATCATTCTCTAACCCACCATCTGTTTCTCTAACTTTCCTGTATCTTTCATCGCACAGATTGCCATCTAGAACTCGAAGTTTAACTACCCCTTTCACAGAAAAGAAAAAGATTGAATAATGTACTGTTGGTTTGTACTTTAGAATATAATGTATACAAATGAAAAATAGATGGAAATTTAAGTGAATTATGTCTGGGTTTAAATTCTCATTTTGCCCCTTACTACTCTATGTTCTCGAGCAAATTTAGCCTCTTCAAGAAGTAGGCATGATGGATAATGCCTACTTTTCTGAGTTAATGTAAGGATTAAATGAAATCATGAACATTAAGACAGCACAATTCTCTTGCATATAATTAGCTCATAGTAAACAATTTTCTTTCCTCATTTTTCCAACATTTCCTAGCTTTCTTATACATTTATATATTACTATAAAATCTGTCCAAAAGAAGATTTTTATTCTGAATTTGTTTCAACAAACATTTAATATGTACTATTATCTGCCAGCCCATGTACATAAGAGTAAATAATATAGAATAGAATATACCTGAAATTGATTTGTCTCTATTTAATGTACTAGTCCTCATAAATGAACTGGAGTTTCAAGTGAGTTTGTACTGTTTTATCCATAGTGTTTCACTTTGTCCTCCATGTGACCCAGGTCACACGTACTTCAGAGTGGACAAGACCAAAGTCAAAGCACAGTGTCACTATGGAGCAAGCAAGGCCAGTGCCTCTTGGAGTGCTGGTAGTCAAGGTTGTGAGATTAGTTTACTGGCAGAGCACATTAATGGGCTAAGCTAAGGATTGAATTCTGATGCTATAGTCTCACTTATGTTCAAAACATCAAAGCAAGCAAAAGGCATTTTTAAGTTGATATGTTTTAAAAAATTAGTAGCATAGGAGAAAAATAACCCATTGCTTGGATAAAAAGCAACTTTTCAAGGAAGAGAAAATGGGAAGCCTATATGGAATGAAGTTTACCCCTGTGTGTGGTAGCTAAAATGCTATGTGTGTGCTCAAAGACAAATCGATGGTGCCTTCAAAAGTAGAAGTTCAATGAGGAGTTATTGTTTAATAGGTAGTTTCTGCTTGGGATGATCAACAACTTCTGAAAATGGGTAGTGGTGATGGTTGCACAAAAATGTGCCTGCACCTAACGCCATTGAATTTGGGGCACTTAAAAATGTTTAAAATGGTCAATTTTATGTTATTTCTATTTTGCCACAGTAATACATAACATACATACATACAAACACACATAAAATCATAAATATATTTATATATATATATAAAATGGAGATGTGATTCCCCCCATTCCCCAGGAAAAGTGGAAGTCGGCTGGTTGAATCTGGGGATTCTCTAAGAAATAATCCCAATTCCTTATCTCTCACTAAAATGCTAAGGTACTGCAGTTCTTTTTTTTAAACTTATGAGCCTGCATGTGGATGTATAGTTATGCTTCCTGTGGCCTGCTTTACTTAAGAGAATTCAGAAGCTTTGCATATAAAGTATTACTATGTAGATATGATAATAACATATTTTCTGTCTCAGAGCCATTCTCTAATAATCATACAGCACTTCATATTTCTCAAAGTGCTTTTAACCCAGGAGGCATTATCTTTGTTTTACAGATTTTAGAATATGGAAATGCAAAAATTAAGGTCTCACTATAGTCTTAGTATCGTCAGCAGTACTAGAACTTGGGTATCCTGAATATCGAGTTAACATTCTTTAGACACTTGACAATTGGACTTTTATTTTACAGGTGTGTCGCTAAAACTTTTGTATAATGAGTGAAAAGAACCGTAGTCAGTCACATGAATGTTTGCTTTCTCTGCAAGTAAGCAGTGATGATAAGTATGACCAACACTAAGATAATCAAAATGTTTTACTTTCTATTCAAATGTTTTGGCATTATATAGTCAGACCTTGAATATAAAAATAATTTAATACACATGTCGGATCAAAATAATTTCAAACCAGGCCACACTTGTGATTATAGCTAGCAAATGCAAAAGGATTGTCTGAAAAGCTAAGTATCATTGGGTTAATCATTCTTAAAGCACCTTTACTTAAATTTATCATCTTTGGGCATTTAACTTCCATATTCGTAAAAAGAGACAGGAAATTATTTATGCCCTGATTCATGTGCTACATTTTACATAAATGGAAAAGATAAAACTGAATTTTTAAATAATTTGTTGGGTAGAAAATAAAGGTAGAAAAACTAAATTAATAAAGCCAGGGATAAGATGACACATACAAACACATTTACTTTTTTATCTTGAGTAGATGCTAGAGAAGAACAGTAAATTGGGCTTTACATATCTAAGGAACAAAGCAAAGAGGGACTCTGCTTAATTTTTGGACTTAACCATAAGATTAAAACCACTCTATAAATGAAACAAGTTTTATGATCTTAAAACCTATGAAATATTTCTATAGATTCACATAAAGAGGACATGGAATGATACAGTGAAAAATGTCCTTGGCAACATGGCTACAATAGACACAAAAATAGCTTTAATATCTGTGGTTCTTTGATAGCCTTCAGGAGAGGCAGATGGCATAACACACCAAGGCACATTCTACAAGGGGTCACTGAGAATCTGTTTTGAAGTTTCAATTTCACATATAATAAAAATAATGGAAATATAATATAATTTGAGCTCAAATTCAATTTAAAAGTATACCTAAAATACTTAAAGCACTTACAGTAAACTTTACAATGCCAAGTGTATGCAGATTGAATACTGGTGTATATCAGAATCAGTAAGGGAGGGAGTAGGGGAAGAATCAATAACCTTACCAATTAATGTATAACACAGTGGGTGGGATATTCTCTTTTCTAGGTTTACCCATAGGCAAATATGGTTTAAGGATAAAGGTTGTAGTGGATTGGATGGCAGAAGAGTTAGGTGAACAAGGAAGCAGGTAAAATAATTAGATAATGACTATATTAAAGTAGAGGGAGATTTTTAATATCCTTTCTCAGGCTCTCACCAGGAATTACTAATCCCTTTATGAAATCAATTACTTAGTTGAAAGTACAGAATTTGTGATTGGTGGATCCATCATAAGACATAAGTGCCCTCCTTCCAAATCTTTACAGATTGGAGTGATGAGATAATTCTAGCAAGATCAAAGTCATCAGAATAAAATAAGGTCATATGTTTGTGATGTCGTAGGAGGAAATATACTGTCCTGATATTTTTCCCAGTTTTTTTGCATCATTCTTCTAGTTAACCAAACAGTGGGTGCCAGTTGCGTGCTAGGCACTCTAATGGGCATTAGAAATGCAACAATAAGTGAGGCACAGGACCTAGTAGGGAAGACATGTAGAAACACTGCCAGGCAGTGTGTAAGTGTTGGAATCGAGAAGTGAATTAGGTACAGTGGTCATATGAAGCATGAGAATTGTTCAATTCCTTGCATGTTGAAGATCAGGAAAGACTCCAATGAGAAGGAGAACCTAGGTTGAAGAACAGATCTTCACCAGTCTTAGGCCTTGGGGAGGGTCAGAGGGTAGGGGTAACAGACAGAGCAGGAGACAGGAGAGGCATATTCAGGCATATAAGTTTAGTATAGGTGAGGTGGGTAGAGATGGTAGGGAAAGATGTAACGGAGGTAGAGAAAGCCAGGTCACAGAGGAAACTCAGTGAACTCTAGAAATAGAGGGAGCCGTTGATAAGTTTTTTTTTTCCTTTAAGGAAATGAAAAATGTGATCAAAATGGCATTTTTATAAAGGTCAGTCTAGGAACAGTGCTTCAAATTGGACATGGTGATGGGTGATATTGAAGAAGAGACCATTATTGGAGACTGTATTAGTCTGCTCAGGTCCCCATCACAAAATAACAAAAACTGGGTAGTTTACACAACAAAACATTTATCTTCTCACAGTTCTGGAAGCTACAGGTTTTAGATCAAGGTGCTGGCCAATTCCATTCTGGGTAAAGATTCTCTTTCTGTCTTGCAGATGGCTACCTTCCCACTGTGTCCTCATGTGGCCTTTCTTCTGTGTGTGTTTGTGGAGAAAGAGAGAGTGAGAGCTCTGATGTGTATTCTTATAAGGACACTAATCCTGCGAGATTGCTACCCACCTTTATGACCTCGTTCAACTTTTATTACTTCCTTAGCGGTTTCCTTCCAAATGCAGCCACCTGGGGAGGTAGGGCTTCAGCTTACAAATTTTAGGGAGATATAAACATTTGGTTCATAACACAGACTTTTACAGTTGTTCAATTAAAAGATGATGAATTGAGTAGTAGCCATGGGGCAGGAAGGGAAGGATGTCATAGATGCTAAGGAAATAAAATGAACAGTTCTTTGTGACTGTTAAGGTGTTTGGGTATTGAGTGAGGGCAGAGGGAAAAACTTTTGGTAACTCCCACATATTTTTTGTTGTTCACTTTACCAGTGTATTAGTCAGGGTTCTCCAGAGAAACAGAACCAATGGGATTCTCAGTCTCCACAATGACTTGAGTCAGCCAGGAAGTCCCACGATCTGCCAAGTGCAAGCTAGAGAATGATAAATGTCAATTGTGCAATTCAGCCTGAATCCAAAGTCCTGAGAACCAAGAGTGCCAATGTCTGAGGGCAGGAGAAGATGGATGTCCCGGCTCAACAGAGAGCAAATTCACCTTTCCTGTGTCTTTTCGTTCCTCTCTGGACCTCAACTTGTTGTCCAATGCCCACCTACATTGGTGAGGGAGATTTTCTTTACTCACTTTACCCATTCAAATGCTAGTCACTTCCACAAACACCTGCAAACACATCCAGAAATAATGTTTTCCCAGATTGGGCATCCCTTAGGCCAGTCAAGCTGAAAGAAAATTAACCATCGCAACTGATTAGATGGGTACTGCTGATAAATAATAAGAATTATGGGGAAGAGTTTCTAATTTTGAGAGAAATCTGGTAAAATTAGTTTTGGATATGTGAAGTGTGAGATATCTGTGAGACTTATGGGCAAAAATGTCCACCGAGCGGTTGGATTTACAGGTGTTTGGTTCAAGGAGGAATCATTTGGGGCAGAAGTACAGGGAATGGGGTCATCAGCACTCAGAACCATAGTGAATAAATAGGGTCAGCTTGGAAAAGCAGGTGTAAAACAAGAAGACAAGAGGACCAAGGATTGATTCATAGGAAGAAAATGAACATGGTGATACAAAAACACCCTCGTTAAATGTTTTATTACTTTATTTGAAATTTAGGGGAAAATAAAGAAATACTTATGATTTAATAATTTCTATCTTCCACATCAGACTCTCACCGTTATTCCTAGTAATTTCGTATGACCACATCCCCACGTTTATTGCTGACTCAAAATGATGTTTTTGCTAATAAAATAGAATCCTCTGGAAGGTGCTGTAACGAGTAAAGGATTGTACTTAGCTGTGAATTTAACCTCTGTAACTCCAGCTGTGGAATGAAGTAATTTATTACAGGGAAAAATTGCTGGCTCTGAAGGAGAAGACAAATGGCTGCCTTTTTGCCCTAGTTTAAATAGGATGATGGCTCTCCCACTGTTCCTTAAAGGCAAGGGTCTGTTCTGTGGAGGCTATTGGCAGGCATTTATGAGGCTCACAGTGTTCTGAGCTGTTATGGGGCCAAGTGGTTCCTCTTACAGGTTGGAAGGTTCGTTATCAGAGTTCCTGCCTAGGTTCTGGATCAAGGGATCTGCCTCTACCCCTTGTTATGAGGGCTAAGCTTTCCAGCAAATAAAAAGCAAACTAAATAAATAATGAGAGAAGAGAATAGTTTTGTACTCACTTTACCCATTCAAATGCTAGTCACTTGAAGGAAATCTCTTATGAGTTAACATAATCTAAAATCAAAAATGAATATCAAAATTGGGTGTATAAGGCCTAGTAGCTTAAAGCAGGTGCTAACCCATGCAAAGTAAAACGTGACATACTCCAAATCATAGTAAAGTGTAATCAATGTTACTGTAGAATACAGGGCAATAGTGGAATAGAAATCAGGTGACTGGGGAAGAGGTAACCTTGTTTCTTCCCGCATGCTTTTTAATTGTATTTATTAGTGATAGGCTTCCTGGATTGAGTAAGTCAAAGCTATAATAAAAATGTTTCTCTGAGACACTTTCATGTCTAGGATGACCTTGATTTTTTTCTTTTAGCCTAGAGGAGAAAGTCTAATAATACCCTTCTCCACAAAGCAAAATATTCATCAGTTCTATTCCTGTTTAAGGCTGTTATCATTTCAAATAAGTACTTCCACAGGAAATAAAAAGCAATGACAAAGACATGAATTTGGAGCATAAGAATATTGCAAAATTGAAGAAAAACAGGTAAGACCATTTTCATTAAATTGCACTGCCTTTGGGTTAAAGATTTTATCTAAGTTAGATATAAGGGATAACTGTTACGAAATAGAAAATCAGGAATTAAAACCCAAAATTATGTCATTTAACATGGAACAGGACCAGATTTTTTCCCTTGAAGTTAAAGATATTGCTGTTGCATAATCGTGTTAGCTCGAAGGACTGCTTTATACTTAGGGTAATCATCCAAGAACATGAATTGTAATCAAAAGTTGTGATGTACATTTTACTAAAAAAGTATCATCCATCTAATTAATATAGAGGGTTTCAGAGAAAACTCTATAATGAGTGGAACCCTGATTCCACAGGGAAGCCTACATTATAACAGCACAAATGGAGGATGGTTAGATGACAGGATCTGAGTAAAAGCAGAATGTGCAAAGGTGCTGCAGGTGGGAAGATGAACCTCAACGGGGGAAATGCTTAAATCTATTTTTAAAAGATATCATGCTATTTTAGAATCTTCTAAATAATGACATGGAAATGATCTTTGGTTCAGATGGGAAGAAAGAATCTGTGAAGTTGTAATACATTTAGAAATGCAAGCAGAGGCTGATAGGTTGTCTTGGAGAGACGGAGGGTGGAATTTGTTGAGATCTCTCTTGCACTAATAAAGCAAAGTGCTACATGTGACACATGAGAATGCAGTGGCGAGACAGATTTATATCAATATGTTCCTAAATGTAAGGTCAGATGTTTCCTTCGAAATCATCCTTCATTATAGAGTTTGCCTTACACAAAAGTCTCTCAATTTCTCAATTTTTTTCAAACAACAGATTATACTTAGGGAAGCCATATTTGCCTCAATCTTTGGGCCTCAAGCTAGTTTTGAATGCTTATAGAAGTCACTTAACGAACTAGAAATAAAAAAGGCTAAAACATTTTATATACTTTTTTTTTAAAAAAGGATTTGTTTCCTAGTAATAGATTTCATAATCAAGTTTTGCTGTCTTTGTAAACAAATTTTTTAAAGGTAAAGCAAGTGTTATGTTGTGACTAGCTCAACTATACATCTGTAGGAAGGATGAACAATTTTTTTAATGTTATGTGGATGAACATTTGTAGGTTGGGATAAAACTTTCAGTATCAGTATCATGTTCTCAAGAAGAGCGGTGTTTAAACAATTGAAATAGAAATAAAGATGATGGGCTCTGATAAAGAGATAAATGAATCACAGTGACTATGGGGATGACAAAGATGTCTGTGAAGAGAAAACAAAATTGTTTTATGAACCGTGGATGGCAAAAAAATATTTGTTATTATTTCCAAATTTATTAATGTGACTAAAACATCTAATCATATCAAATAAGCAGATATATGATCTAAAATTATGTCTATGTCTATTCAAGTTGGTGAAAAACTTTTTGAACAATCTCGTTATAAGGAAAATAGAGGATTACCTTATATTATTCAGTCACATACAGGATATAGAGCAGAGAGAATTTCTCAAACTCCACAGTAGCCTGGATGAAGTACCATACATTGGATTGAATACATTAGATTCCTTGCTCTTTCTGAATCGTCTAATGGTCCACCGTGGCCTATATATATTGACGAAAAGGCTGAAGCGCAGTTGATTAGGAAATCCAGTTTCCGGTGTAACTTCTATAGCACAAGAATTTCCTCTTCAGAGTTTGAGTAGCTTTTGTTTTCAATGCCTGTCATCCTTAAGGAAGATTATTTACTGAAATTCCAGAACTTTATAACTTTGAATCATAATGAAATGCACCATTTGTTATTTTACTATTTTAACCTTCTTTACATCTACTGTATATAATAAACATTCAATAGATGCCTGCTGTTATTATTGTCAGGCTTATATGCTAAACACTTCACATTTTTGATGACATTGTAGGCATACAATCCCATGATGCAGGTAGTGTTATATTATTTTACAGATGGTAACTGAAGTCAAAAAGGTGAGGAGATTTGGTCACAGTCACACAGCTGGTGAGTGGCAAAGCCAGGTGATACATGGCAAGCCGATGATTCCAAAATTCATATTCTTCATCAAAAATTCCACTACCTCCTAAAACAATAGTAATAGTGACGGGACTACTGAGGAGGGACACTTAGTCCAACCTGGGGATTCTGGAAGCACTTTCTACAGGAGATGATGGTGTAGAAAGATCTGAAAGGTGAGTAAGAGTTAGAAACAGGAAAAGGTGGGACAAATGTTTCCAGGGAGCACAACATGAGTTAAAGCCTGTAAGTCTGAGACAGCATTTTTATAAGCAGTTTAGTGTTGTCAGAGTGCACACTGTGGTTCAGATGGATGGGAAATACAGACTGGGAGGGAGGAGGGGCAGCCTTATGTGGAGGATCTTATATACTAGGCTATGGAGATTGAATTTTACACTAGGATATGGAAGGAATTAGAAACAGTAACAGTAGCAGTGACAAGAGTAAGAGTAAAACCAATAATCTGTAGGGCTCAGAAATAAAACAGGATTTCAATTTTCCAGATATCTTTTAGATATCAAAAGGTGAGCTGTTGTTCTTAACATCATTTTTGTAATATATTGATTATTGCTTGGATATTACGAAAATGGAAAATATTTCAGAACAGGCAAGTCTCCTTAGTAATGTTTCTGACCAGAAAAATTGCTGAGGAAACCATGAAGTATTTGAAATTGAATGGTAGCCATTTTTATGTATAGCTCCTAGGTTAAAGACTTTAATTTTGTATCTCATTTAATCCTCATAATGACCCCATGAAGCAGGTAATGACTTCTCAGTTTAATTAGGTAAGTAAAACCAGTAAAACTTGTCCAGCGAAATCTAGTTTAAAACATAGTGTGATATACTAGGACGAAGATTGGGAAGAGTTAACTCTTTCGGTGGGCAGATGCAAAAATAATGAAGTATATCAGACTCCACAAACTCCTACCCTCCTCTTAGTAATTTGTTGGTAGTCTTTTTTTTTTTCTTTAATAAGAAGATAAACTAATTTTTCATAAAGAAAGCAATTTACCCAGCACAGAAATGTTAAACTTGAAGTCCAGCTAAAAAATAAGGTAGGAAGTTCATGTGAGGTACTGTATAAATTTTCCAAGATCTAAAACCCATAAAGAAACCGGAGGTACAACTTTGCAAAGATAAATGGCTGAGAGCATCAGAACAAGTAAGAATCAGTCAGATAATGCTGTGTTTACAAACAGCCCTAAAATCTCAGTGGCTTATGACAAGAAAGGGTTAATTTTTGCTTGCACTGACTAGTGAGGTTTGGCTGGGGGGCTCACTCTAGTACCCAGACTAAATCAGCAGCCATATCCAGCACTGTAGCAGATGGAAAGGGAGCGTATGGAATCACACACTGGCTCTTAAAGCTTCTACATGGAAGAGACATACAATTTCTGCTCACATTTCATTGGCCAGAACAAATCATATGGCCGCACTTGATTCAAAAGGGGTAGGAATTACATTCCTACCATGTACTGAGAAGGAGAGCAACAAAAACTTGGTGAGCAATACTAACTGCCACAGTGAGATCTTAAGAAAAATAGCAGCAAAAGCTGCTTAACGAAGGGAAAGTTCTGGAGCTAAGGGTAGTATTAGAGGTTTACAATTATGTGGACATTTGATGACTTATTTATAATGGTGACTAAGAGGAGAATGATATTTAATACATAACTTCATTAAAAGTGGTGCAATTGTTGGCCAATTTATACTGTGAGAAATTTGCTGAAAAACACCTTATGATCTGTCACTGGAAATAGTACTGATTAGCTCACACTGAGACTTTGTATGAGATGTTTTTAATCAACTTTCTTCATTCTCATTGGAGGCTTGATCAAACACCATTGTGTTACTTCTAACTCATCTTTTTTTTTTTTGAGAGGGTGATTCTAATAGTATTTCCAGTTGCATTGCTGTCTGCTGGCATTGGACTTAAGGAACTTTTTATGTTATGAACTTATGTACTAAATTTCATGGATGAGATGAGCTTCTACATATTGCTGCTTCTATACTTTATTCAGTAAAATATCTAATTTTAAACTATTATATAGAAAATGAACTAGGTAACTCAAACATGTGTCATTACTAAAATCACCTGTTTCCAGTGGAAATCTGATCTCCATTCTCCAAATACAAGAGATTCCTCCCTTTAGAAAGCACATGTGAGAGTTTTCTTAGGTTATGTTTCCTCAGAAGCTAACACTAACAGCAGGATTGAAGGGCAAGTACTGTTGTCTATTTAGGATGTGATCTTAGCACCAGAAGGAGAGTGAGACAGGTAAGGAAGGAAGGAAGCCAAAACAGGTTTCCCTAAAGAGCAGGTGACTGCTGCGGGCAACTGAGACTCAAAGTTGGCGACCTCTGGGAGAGTGCAGAATACAAATTAATACAAGCATACCTCGGAGATATTGCGGGTTTGGTTCCAGACCACTGCAATAAAGCCAGCTGTAATCTTTTTGCTGGTAGAGGGTGTTGCCTTCAATTTGTAAAAAATAACATTTGCGAATACAATAAAGCAAAGCACAATGAAAGGAGCTATGCCTATAGAATCCTTCTTCCAGGTGAGGAAGCTGGGGTAATTTTAAACTGACTCCCCTCTTGATTTCTTGAGGGCTGCTCTGAGAGGCATTTACTGCCTGGCAGTTCCAGACCGCACCCCTGTAGTGGCAAAGTGGGGTCTAGCAGCTAGAGGAAGCCCTTGAACAGAGAAGCAGAGGGGAAAGACTCGCAGTAAGATACCATTGGCTTGCCAGTAGGAATGACAGAGTAGAGCCCCAACCGAAGCTCCAACATTGTCAGTACAGAGAGGATACTTGGGTTTCTAAGCCCATTTGCTCTGATATAGTCATCTTTGAGCCTAGATGTTAACTTTTAAACAAATATTAAAAATGTGGCATCTGAGAAAAGATGACACCTTTTTAAAAGGTAGTAGTGGCTAGGTCATACACAGTGTGGCTCAAGAGTGGAGATGAGAGGAGCTCTGACTAGTTAAGGACCAAAATTCTGGGGAGAAATATAATTGTTCACAAGCATGCTGTAAAGGGAGATGCCTCAAACAGCTGACAGGTGTGTTTCCTAAAGCAGGGAGAAAGCCTTATTAAAGCCATATACTTTTACCTAGCAAATGACCCTTACTCCTCATTCCTTGAGAAAAGAGAAACAACCAGTTGATATTTTCAAAGGTTTGGTAATATTTTAATATTCAATTAGTACACTTTTACAGGAAGTGGGCTTTTGGTGATTATTTAGAAGTTAGCGACTCGTAGTCAATTTACCCTAAACTCTAGTATTTTCAAGAGACAGCATAAGAGAACTGTCTAGAAGTACTGACTTTTCATTATTTTCCAAACAGATCCCCTAGGATATTGGAAAGGAAGGGTTTGTCTGGTGGAAGGTGGAGTTCTCCTAAAAAGAGAATTCTAGAAGTCGTCATAATTAAACAAAGAGGAAAACGTGCCAGACAAGAGTGAGTGGGGCTGTTTTCTCTTTGTGGTTGGCTGTGTTGCTTTCAAGATCCCTAAGATGAGGCTTTGGGGCTTTCAGTAGGAGAGTGGCTGCCCAGGAGACCCAGGGCTCTAGGAATACGGGTGCAGGTGTCCTGGTCCTGCAGGTGAGGAGGCCCATGCGCTTGAAGGCGAGCTGGGTGGGCGGAGAGTCTTGACTCCTTCCCGCAGCCGCTGGTGGGATCAAACAGCCGGACTGGCGCGCAGGAACCCAGCCCGACCCGCGCAGCTCCCACGCGCGCTCGCTCACGTACCCGGCCTCAAGCCGCTGTCGGAGCCTCTCCCCGGCTTGGCCACTCCTCCATTTCTGTTTGCCGACTCTTTACTCCGACCACACTGCCCAGCGCTGCGCGCGTCCAAACTAAAGAAACTCGTTTCCTTCTCTTAGGGGAGCGGGGGAAAGCACGTGGTCCCCTCGCCCTGCACCATGGATCGTCCTGAGCGCGGGCCAGAACAGGCGACACGAGGAGGGGCGCTCATCGTCCGGGAGGGTCCGAGGAGGCGGGCATCTCTGTCCCGGGATGCAGTTGTCCCCATTTCTCCTCGTGTTCTCCGCGCCACGCGCGCGTACTGCGGGGGGAAGTTGGTTGCAAAGTTTCCGAGCGAGGCGTGGACTTGAGCAAGTGGTGCTCAGGATGGGCGCAGACGCGGGAGGCGAGGAGAGAAGAGCTCCTTGCGATGTCTTTGTTCTGCTCAAGGGGACAGACCTGGCCGGGAGTCGCTGGGCGAGTGAGGGGACCGCCAGCCGTGACATTCCGGACCCAGCAGGGGCTCTTTGGTCCTTCCCCATCTCTTCTGGCATCTCCCTTACCTCCAACCCCGGCACTGCTCTCAAAGCCCCAGCCTCCTCCACCCCAACCCTTTACCCACAAACTTCACCGTCCTGCGAGGATCCCACATCTGGGATGGGGAAAGACTGTGAAGGCGAAGGTGCGCTCTGGGCTGAGCGCATTCTGGAGGTTGGGTATTTGCTTTGGAATTTTGGTGGGTTTTTCCTTTGCCCTAGAACTGCGGGCCCCCACTCTCTCACATTTCCCGCCCCCCCCCCGTCTTTCCCCTCTTCAACTTTAGTGAGATTTAGAAGAAAAATTAGCGCTGCTCTGAGTCACTCAGAGAGACAATGCTGTGACCCGCAGTTGGGATAAGGGCCTAGAGATGGGGGAGATGAAGACGGAGCCCCAATTCTAGAGTTTTGAGAACTACTGGTAAAATACCTGGGGAAGGGACAGGAGCTGTTCTTGATCTGGACACCTGATTTGCCCCGGCTAAGGCGGTGGGGGAGGGGATGGAAAGAGGGGACCAGCCGCGCCAGTGATAGAGGATGGGAGAGCGCCTGGGACCTCGAGTCAGATCTTTGGGGGTGAGGATAAGGCGGTGGCCTAGGGAAGGGAACAGGCGAGTAGCGCTTGGTTCCAGGGTCAAAAGGAGCGCGATCTTCCAGAGCCTTGCTGTCCTGGATTTAGGTTCTGGCAAGTTCGGGATCTAAGAGGTGGGCGCGATGCTCGAGGTGGGGATCCGCCGGTGAGCCCCTGGACCGAGTTGCGCAGCGCTGGAGCAACAGGTAGCTCAGAGCTGGGCTTTGTCCTGAGGATTAGAGGGGCTCTCCTAAAAGATAGTGTGGTGGGATAGGAGAGGGGTGGGGTGTGGGGGGATTGTTCCAACCCCTGGAGCCTCTCTGAGTTGTTTTGGTGTATTAGGTAGAGGGAATGAATCTGGGTGGAGGAATAAGGATGGAGAGCTTGGGGTGCGCCCACCTCTAATTGTGTAACCGCTGGTATCCTCTGGGGTTGACCCCCAGCCCTTAGCATTTTGTCGCCTGGGATGATTAAAAACTGACAGAAACTCGATGCCAAAGTGGATTGTTCACGTTGATTGGCAGGGAAAGTGCGAACAAAGAGGCGCATCTCCCGGAAACAATGATTTTGGAGATCCCCCCCACCCCCCCCGCAGATCTGAGCGCGTTGGGAAGGGGGCGTTATGGAGGTTATGGAGGGGACCAGGGTCGGCATCTCTGGGGAAAGTTGGAGCGAGGTAGTGGGAGGAGATGGTCGGGTCGAGTGGCCTGGAGATGGGGACTGAGCGGCCCGGCGCCTCGGAGGTTCGCGAGCGGGGCGGGAGATGTGGGAGGAGGGGGGCGGGGGAGGAGGGAGGGGAGGGGAGGGGAGAGGAAGAAGGGGTGAGAGGGAGAACCTGCCGCTGCTCGCCGCCTCTTTGTCTGCTCCGGGACTGGGAACAAAGGGGGGAACTCTGATGAACTCTCCTCCCCTCGCCCCGGACGCCCGGTTATCTCCCTGTAGCAACTTTGCAGCCTCGACTTTCTGCGGTGTCAGGCCACACAAAAGTGTCCATGCGCTTTGCGGACTGCAACAGGGGAGCGTCTCTGAAAAGTGTGACCAAGTGGGAAAAAGGTGAGTGGAGGCTGTTGTCTTATTTATCTCTCTCTCCCCCTTAATGTGCCCTGCTCCCCGCCCTTGGAGGACAGAGGAATCGTCTGTCCAGTGACTAAGTTTGGCTAGAAAGTTGTACCTCCTTTCTCTGCTCCCTTGTCTTTTGTTCTTTAACGAACTTGCACAGATGGTTTTATTTGTTCATTTTTAATAGGCAAAAGCCAGACAGGCATTTTTCTCAAGTGCCTCTTTCCATGAGGAACTGGTGATGGGGTGGGGGACAGGGTATATCAAGGGGGTATTGCCTCATTTTCCTCCAGCTGCATGTACAAGGGAGAAAACACCGAAATCGATGGGGTCTTACCAGTCTCACTCCCACCCCGCCCAGACTTTGTCATGCAAAAGAAAGAGATACGGAACTGGGGGTCCTTTCCTCACTGTTTTATAACTTAACTGTCTGCGGAGCGCTCAGCAGATCCAACGCACAATGCCAAAGCTGCAACAATAGAATGCAGAAGAGGTTTGAGTTGGGGGGGAGTGGACTCTTGTGCTTGTGGTCCAGGGGGTTAGAGCAAACAGGTAAGAGTTAAGAAAGTTTTCTTTGGGGCTAGGGTAGGTGGGGGAAGCCACAGGTTCCTGACTGTCAGAGATGCAGAGATGGAGGGATGGGGCCTGGACCACTAGTTAGAATCGGCCATCCCGTGCGCCCCTTTAGTTTCACCACCCACCCAGAATAACCTATGTTGTCCTTAGAATCCATCATCACCTCTCTCACTTTACTCCCCCTCACCCCCTTTTTCAACATGTTTGAATAGAAAGTGGAACGTGAGCCCCAGAGGCTCCTGAGACCCTGCCCTCCGCCTGCCTTTTGTGTTTTAACCTTTTGTTTCCATCAGCCACGCCCGCCCCAAAGAGGGATGGCTGTTGCGGCTCTTTTGAGTGCAAAGGCAGCGGAATCTCCTCCTTGTTTATAGGCAAAGGGAGACTCCCTAACTTTGTTTCCAAAGTAAGTAGTTAACCTTCCCAGTGTTTCTGAGTTGGTTCTTGCTTAAATGAGGCAACCACTCTGCAACTAGTAAACACCTTCACTATATATGAAATTTCTTTAAGTGCTTTTTTACTTTACCACAAAAGTTGTTTATCTGCCTTGTCACTTGGTTAATAGAAAGACATTTAGGGACAGCAGTTGAGAGTTTGTTGAAAGTGGGCAAATGTAGTATGGTCTAGCTACTATGATATGTTGAAATATTAGGAATGTGCGGAATAGGCTTTTTAAATTCAACAATGCAAATTTAGGTCATTATCATTATGTTTTATGGGATCTTCCAAATACCAAAGTAATTTATCACCATCTCCACTCTCCTCTCCCCACCCATGGGCTAGAGGCTTCCCTCACACTCTGGGACTTACCCGCCTTTTCAGTTTGACAAGAGAAATGAAATATCAAACTGAATGTGCTGCTAATAACTGGAAGAAACATCCAAACACTATTTTAACTTCTTAAAGTTATGATTTTGTATAGTGGTATCCATTAAAACTTGCACCTATAGGAGATTTGAGTGTCGGAACTATGTAGCTTTGAATTTTTACATCAACGACTGAACTATGTTAATGCTATGAAACTGAGTGTATAGAATGACTTGGAAGCTAATGTTAATTAATTTCAATTTTACAGGTGTGGTTATTATCAACATCTAGCAAGCATCATGCAGTGCATTGTTCTTACGAGATCTTAATATCAGTGAACATTATGGAAGTACCAGTACAACGTCACATCATTCGTGGATGAAAAGTTATCAAACTTCTTCATTTGGAGTTACATAAGATTCAAAATGATGGGAGTTCTGATGATGCCTTCCCTATGTGGATTACTACAGTTTGAACACTGGAAATTCTCTGCCTTAAGGAAGGTACTTTTCTTTTTAAATACTCTACAAGTGCTTCGTTTTGGGGCTGGTGCTAATGCCATTAGAGAATTTTCTAGTTATTTTGAGCTGTTGCCTGATCAAGGTGATTTGTGACTTCAGATTTCCTTGTTTTGAACAGGTTTTTGTAGGTTCATTTTCACTTGAAATAAGGATTTGTGTATTTATGATGAATTTTTATTTTAAAAAGTGTTTTTCAACATTAGCACACATATGAATGTGGATTATGCTATAACTAAGGAAAGTTATGTAACAATGATGGGTCCAATAGGCAATTGTCTTATTTTATTTATGATTGATTTTGTTGTTAAATATCTCAGTGAATGGTTCTCATTAGTAGAACTTTTGTGGTTCAGATTTTTTTTTTTTCACTTTTGACATTTCATTTTGGTAAACAAAATCCAAAAGTGACCAGAAACAAATGAATTCCTAATAACCAGGAGTCAATATAAAGCACAAGTTATAACAAAATGAAAACTTGACCATGTAATAACAAAGAAGCTATAAAGTTGTTTTGTCTTTATAGTATACATCAAGTTTTTATGATGTTCATTAAGAGTCTTATATTCCTTCTTTTAAGTCTTACAATTCATTTTTGTTCATCTCTGAGAGAAAGCAATTAAAGTTCACATAAATACTGTTGGTAATAAAAAAGTGTTTTGATACAGTATTTACTTTCCTTGTTTGCCATGGAAAGCGAGAGTTTTCTTTGTTTAAAATAGGGTGCTTTGAAATGATTTAAGTTGAAAGATTTGATTATCAAAATGATTCAAGTTCAAGGTGTTTTTTAATCTTACAGGTGGAGAATTTCATTGATATATTACTTTAATTTAAAATGTTAAGGTCTTAAAGAAGATGATTGGGAATTGGAAATATTTTTATTCTGCTAAGTTAAAAAGTATTAGAATTTGCTTCTTTCTAGTTGTATAAACTTGGACAAACTATTTAGTCTTCCCGGACTTTAGTTTATCATCTATAAAATGAAGGTTAGGTTAGGAAACTTTACCAAATCTTTTAGCTTTAAGATTGTATGACTTGCTGATTTCTCCTGTAATTAAGGTGCATCCTCTCTTATGAAGTTTATTTTTAAGTTGTTGAACAATAGAGTTACTGATGTGGAAAATTTTAGGTATATCAATAATCATTCTGTATGAATTCTTAGCTCAGGGAATACTATGTTTTAAAATTTCTGTAAAGTATACTTTCGGCAAAGCATGCTGTGTGGAGATGTCAGAGTTCCTCAAATGTTCCTCAAATGTTTTCCACAAAAGTTTATCTGCTGGAATAATTTAGGGGGATAGAGAGTGCAGTATTATTTTCCATCAAGTGTTTTACCTTCCGATGTATGAGGTGAATATGTTTGAATTTGTTCTAATGGTGACCTAAAGTTGGGCTCAGAGGTTTAGACACAGATTTTTGAATGAAACAGACCTGAGTTTGAATCCCAGCCCGGGCAACTAACTCACTATGGCCAGTTTACTTGATTTCCTTGTCTCAGTTTCTTGATTTATAAGTGAGGATCATAACACTTATCTCCTGGGGCTGTTGTGGAGAATATAGTTTTAAAAGCATATATGTGTGAGAAAAAAACTTGATAAACGGTTAAGCATCTGTAAACCTAACAAAAGGCACTATTTCCACCATTCGCAATGAACTTAGTGATGATTGGACACTTCTCACTTTATTGTTGACTGCCTTACAAGTTTCAAGCTACGTTAACCAAAAATATTCACTGAAATATCCAAAATCAGTTGGGATAGAAGCATTCACATATTTAAATGTTTTTATCTAAAAACATTTTATTGAATTCTTTTATCCAGTTAAGTGTGGATTAATACGCTTCAATAAACATTTATTAAGTCTCACTATGTGTAAGCATGTCTGAAGGTCATTGCTTCATCTTGGAATATGTGACCATTCTATATCCTTACAGAAATTTCTGTAAATCAAGATAATAGCAAGTTTCTAGAATTGATTTACTCAAATTCTCTTTTCAATGCTATCAGTAGCATTGAGTAGACTTAGATGTAGTTTTAAAAATTTTGTTATTCACTTTTCAACTTTAGTATAAAGTGATGATTCAGTGGTTTGTTGATGAGGAAATCAAGAACTGTTGCACATTTTCTGATGTTAGTTTTTATAGAATGGTCTTAAATAGAAAACTCACAGTATAAATGACACTTAGAAGAATAGCATCATGAAATTAAGTTTAAAGTCCTGGATTTTCATTTTCTAGACCTTTAATTTAGCAAGATACATTGCCCTTCTCTGTGTAATTATTTAGTTTGATGAAGATTATATTCATTTACCCTTAGGAAATTTTTGATGGGAATGGAATGTTAAGGTATTGCTTCTTCTCATTTATAATTCACCAGCAGGTAGTCTTCTAGAAATGATAACGTTAAGAAGAAAAATATTAAGTAAGTCATTATTAAAATAGAAAATTATTTTTTCTCCAGGTATATCCACAGTTTTGTGGACAACATATATTTTAATCAGATCAGGAGATTGTATCATTAGTATAGCAACTAGTAATATAATAATTTGTAATTACAAAGTTTAAAGTGAAAAATTCCTTTAAATTCTTCAATGTGATGTTAATTTTTAAATTATAACCAAATATACTTAATAACTTTATTCTAAGTATCATATTTTATAGTCTTAGATATTTAAAACTCTTCATTGATGTGAATTAGTTTGAATTGCTGAAACCAGAACAATCTGCCAGGTTGTTTCTCACAATAAACTTACCTAGAAAGAAAATCTAAATATTCATCTCTGCCATCTAAAAATGATGAATACAGTGCATATTAAACATCTTAGAAGTAAATAAAAAACATCTGTAAACTTTATATTGAGCCTAGGAGGTGATCACCTGAATATTTTGTTGTATTTTGAATATCATTTCTATGTATTTATTTGCCATGAGTTTCTTTAGGTACAGTAGGTGTTCCCATAGTCACTTGGATTTCTTCACTATGACCTCAGATTTGCTGTTATTTAAGTGCCAGTCATTTCTAAGAACTTTGATGGTAGTTCTGATTATTGTTCAAGATACAAATGTTTAGAAATATATTTATCATGAACTGTGAAAACTTTGTTCATTCTTTCCTTATTCATTCTTTTAGGTATATTTATTTGGTGTCTTTTATGTGTCAAGCATTGTTCTAAGCATTGAGGATACAAAAGAAATAAAAATCCCTGCACTCTTAGAACTTCTACTATTGACAGTAAAATATATGTTAAAAGGCAGCAACTACTTACTATTGAATAGAATAAACCAAGAAAGGGAGGTAGGGTGTAGGAGGGAAGGGAGTTGCAATTTTCAGTGAGATGGCTTGGGATGACCTCATAGAGAAGGTGACATTTGAGGAATGCCATGAAAGAAGTGAAGGAATGAGCTGCATGATGTTGGGTAGAAGAACATTCAGGTAGAGGCATGATGAGTGCCTGGTGTATCAGTGGAAACAAGGAGAGCATAGTAACGAATAGAGTGAGCAGAGGGCATGGTGGTAGGAGATGAGGTCATAGAGGAAATGGGAATACGGTGAGTAGATTACATGGATCCTTAAAGGGCATCGTGAGGACTTTGGATTTTTCACTGAGGGAGATGGGATTCTATTGAAGGGTTTTAAACAGTGATTGACCTGATGTAACTAGTGTTGTAACAGGATTACTCTGGCTGGAGGGTTGAGACCAGATCAAAGGTGGGCAAGGGCAAAAAGAGGGAGAGAGTCTATTTAGGAAACTATTTCAGGTATCAAGCGAGAGGTGATGGCTACTTAGACAAAGGTAAAAGTACACAGATGCAGTGAGAAGGAGTTGAATTTGGACGATATTTTGGCTGGAGGATTTTCTGATGAGTTGGATTGGAATTCTGAGAGAAAGAGAAGAGGCAAGTATAACTTAGATTTTTGATGTGAGCACCTGAATGGACTGAATGCCCATTAACTGAGATGAAGTGTGGGCTTGGGATAAGGGAGACCAGAAGCTCAGTTTGCACCCATTAATATTAAGGTATGTTTTAAGCATCTAGGCAGTTTGATACACAAGTCTGGTTTTCAGGGTAGAAGTCTGGAGATAGAAATTTGTGAGTTAGAAGAAATTAACTGCTATTTAGAGCCAGAAGACTAGATGAGATTACCAAAGGAGTGAGTATAGAAAGGAAAGAGATGAAGATACTAAGCCTTGGGGCCCTCCATATTTAGAAGTTAGGAAGATGAGAAGGGGCAGGTAAAGAATAGTGAGAAGGGGCTACTACCACTGAGATGAAAGCCCAGTGAAGAAACTGTCACCAGGAGGAAGGCCAGATCATTTGTTTCAAGGGCTGCTGATAGCTTGACCAGTTGACAATTTGAGAATAGACCTTTGGGTTTAGGCATTTGGGAGGTCAATGCTTGTTGGTAATCTTGGCTAGAATACTTTTTAGTAAATGGTGAGAAATCTCATATTTTTTCTTAATTTGTGTGGTCCATTACATACCTTTAAAAAATCTTATCTACTCGAACTAAAATTAGTACTTTCTAACTGATAAAATGCTTTCACATGTTATCTTAGTTAAGTCTAGGAGAGATAGGATGATAATGTCAATGTTTATTTTACAGAAGAAGAAATTGAGACTCAGATATAAAGTGATTAGTCCAAAGTCACCCAAATATAAGATAGAGTTTTTTTTTGTTTTTGTTTTTGTTTTTAAATTTTGAGCACTTGGCCATTCACAATAGAAGGGAAAGTAATAATAAAACAAATTCCAATATAATGTGATAGAAGTTAGAATAGCAGTGTGTACAAAGTACAGGATTATATCAAGGGGAGGGAGTGATTATCTTTTGGGGTCAGGGAAAACTTTCCTGAGTTAGGATTAAAAAAATACGTTTTAACATGTGGTCAAAGGGAAGAACGTTTTAGAGTTGGAAAATATAATGTGCAAGAATATGGAGGGATAAAACGGGATAATAACTGGAATATATTTAGGATGCTTAAGCCATTTGATTCATGTTAGACTTGAAGGAGAGTGGATAAGAGATAAGGCTGGAGTGATAGCAAATGATAGTTAAAAGCTTAGATTGAAAAATGGTTTTAATAAAACAACCACTGGATGCCATCTTAACCATTCCTCATATTACATAAAATAGTTAGACACAATGTCCTTCACATCACATAAAACAGTTATACACAAGGCAGTTGGTGATGCCCGAACATACGTACATCACCATAAATGCATCGCCTTAGTCCAGGCTGCTATAACCAAGTACTGGGTGGTTATAAACAGCAGAAATTTATGTCTGATGGTTCTGGAGGCTGAGCAGTCCAAGATAAAGGTGCCAGCAGATTTCAGTGTCTGGTGAAGGCCTGTTTCCTGGTTCATAGATAGCTGTTTTCTTGCTGTGTCTTCACATGGTGGAAAGGGCGATGGAGCTCTCTGGGATCTTTTTTATAAGAGTGCTAATCCCATTCATGAAGGTGTCAGGCTCGTGACCTAATCACTGCCCAAAGGCACCACATCCAAATGCCATCATACTGGGAATTAGGTTTCAACATATGAATTTTGATGAGTTTTGGGAGGATATAGACATTCAGACTAGAGCGGGTATATTTTCTAAATTCTATTCTTCCTTCAAAAGTGCATGTACATGTAAATCCTATACCACCAAAGAGGCTGTAGTGACCGGATTTCTAGTCTATATCAGTCAGAACCTTCTGGCATCAAGTAAGAAAATACTTAACCAAAAGTGGCTTAAAAAGTTAGGGTTTTTATTTATTTTTATTTTTTGGTTTCATGTTAAAGAAATTTGGAATAGGACTATTCCAGGACTGGCTAATTTAGCAGCTCAGCAAGTCTCATGGTTCCTGGTTGGTTGACGCTTTCCTTTTGGTCCTGAGATAGCTGCTGCAGCTTCAAGCGTCATGCCTCCCCTTGGGAAGCAAAGATAGGAAGATAGGAAGGGTTGAATCCTTGCCATATATATTTTTATTTAAGTTTATCCCATTCAGTAATTTTTTTGGGTAAAGGTACAGAGTTGTGCAACCATCACATTTTAAGAACTTTCTGTTGCCCCTAAAATATGCCCTGTGTTCATGTACAATCACCTTCTGTTCCCACCCACCAGGCTTAGGCAACCACTGATGTACTTTCTGTCTTTATAGATTTGCCTTGTTTGGACAGTTCACGCATAAATGGAATTATACAATGAGTGGTCTTTTTGTCTGGCTTCTTTCACTTACTATAAAGTTTTTGAAATTCATCCATGTTGTATTGTGAGTCAGTATCTTGTTCCTTTTATTGCTGAATAGTGTTCCATTGTATGGATATATCACATTTTGTTTTTCTGTGTATCAGATGATGGACATGTGGGTTGTTTCCATTTTTTAGCTATCATGAATAATGCTTTTGTGAACATATTTGCATAAATTTTTAAATCAGCTGATCACATTAAGAATTTCTAAAAATTAACCTGTCCAAACTGATAGCGAAACAAGCACAGCCTTGGTGTGTGACTCTGTGGGCAGTTGCTAAGCCCCAGCATTCCTTTCCTGTGAAGCACCATGGAACTTTTTTGGCAACCCAGCAACAGTTTTTTATAAACCTGGTTAAGTGTCAGTTAACAGCCACCAAATCCTTGGCTTAAGATATAGGAAGATATTTAGACTATGTTGAGTGTTGGACGACTTGACAACAACTTGAAAAATGATTTGAGCTTGGGAAAAAGAGATTGTATTTTCATAGTCTTACCTTATCTTTTTTTATTTCTTTTTAGTAAAAGGCAAAAGATTTATACGATCTGAAGAAAAACCAGAGCATACATATATTTTTTATTGTGAGGCATAACATACATAAGGATTGGTAAATGCACTATATGTGTAGGATATTGATGCCACCCCCTGTTGCAAAATCCAGAACACGTGGGTCAACATGTTTATTTCAGTGGAACGATGGAATTTCAAGTGATTCACGGGTGAAAGTCCCTGAAAATCTGAAACAAAACTTTTGGTAATTAGAATGCATCAATAGATAATCCTGATAATTTAGACATAGCTACAGACAATTATGGGAGGAGGGGGAATTATATTTGAAATTAATTTCTGTGACATTCCTGCTCTTAAATTATTTTGTTTTTGTTTTTCAAATCTTAGAATAGATACCAGTATGGATTACGATAACCTAGAATTTTGCAACTGTCAATGTAATACTAATATTTTGAATTAAACAATGACTTTTAAAAAAATCCAAACAACTTCAGTAGTTCTCTCATCATGGGTAATTTCATTCTAGAGATGGAGAATACCAAGAAATTTAAGTTTCTTAATTATTGGTCTTAGTGGGAATGGAGTATTCATCTTAACATTTACAATTTAGTGTTCTATTTCTTAGAGAAGTAATGACTGTTGCAGAAACTTAAGACATTTGTACAGCTACAAGTTATGTATCCTCATACTTGATTCTAATTTGAATTCTAAGTAGTGCTAGTAACATTCTCATTTTACAAGTAAAGAATTTGGAGTTCAGAGAAGTATCTTGCCCAAATAATCAGACTAATAAATGGAACAATGCAAATCCATTAATTAGGGACCAGCAATGTAGATGAAGATGAGAGATTATCTCCTTAAGAGGTCCTACTTAAACTGATAATTTTCCTACTTTCACATTGATTTACTCTTATTCTGAAAATATTGTGAATATATTTTAAGACACAAACATTTGATCAGACTTAAAGAGGGATGATCTACTCTGCTGGCCTTTTTAGATTCCTGAGAGATCGTGTTGCAAGCAGCAGTTGAGAAGCCGACATGATGGTGAAACTAGTCAGTGTTCAAGAGTTTTGCTTGTCAGATTTTAATGGGATGGTATCATTCTTTCTAATGAACTCCCCAAGAATGATACATAGTAATACTCCTAAAATCCCCATTCTTTAGCAAAAGAAAAATGGTTTTTGGATCATCTTTTCATCATGTTTCTTCTTCAAGTCAGATGTCCATGAAGAGAGGGCTTTGGGCAGGCTTATGATTCCTGAATTGAAACCTTAAATAGAAGATCTTCCTGTGGCTTCACCTTGCTTTGTCCCTGAGCTTAAGTCTATCCATTTTCTACCTATCCTTCTGCCTGCCTATCTATCTATCTATCTATCTATCTATCTATCTATCTATCTATCTATCTATCTACCTACCTACCTACCTACTACCTACCTACCATCTATCATCTATCTATCTCCATCATCTGTCTACAAAAAGAGGCTCTATGCAATGACATGCTCTTTATTTATAGCTCTAGCTCCTATTCTGGGTTCTCTGCTTGGTGAGCAGTTGCTCTGAACTGTGATGAGGCCCTAAGGACCCTCTTGTCCTTTTTGACATGGCCTTGGCCAGGAGTATGCCTGATTGACCTGGTCCGTGCTCTTTTTCCCTCATCCCAGGATTAGGTCTTACTAGCCTTCTGGATCTTACTGCTCCAATAGGGGCCATAGGACATCTTCTCTAAAATCCTAGAGCAGAACCAGACCGAGCTGCACATGCTTTGTTTCATTTCCCCTGGGTCTGGGTATACTTTGCTTGAACTTGGCCTTCCAGTGGTGTGGTGTCTAACTGGTAGACTTCCTGAGTCCCTGCTTTTTAATCCCGGCCTGGAAGGAAGAAGAGAATGTGAATTTTCTTCAGTATTCTACACCAGAAGTTCCACTGCCTACGCTTTTTGTGACCCTCATTTTATGTCCCTGAGGTCACTTGGGCCTGGGCCTATGGCTTCTCAGCTTCTTTTTGAAGAGTGAACCCTCAGTGTTAACAGTGAGTGAGCTAGGCTATTAGTGTGTATAACCGAGACCTTTTCACATTTTCTCATTGGGATGCACGTAACACATAGAAGGAAGAAGTTGTCTGAAAACTCAAAACACCCAAAGCTGGGTATTTCTTCGCTCTCTGGACTAACATGGTGACCCCATGTTTCCATTCTTTGTTCTCTTTAGCCCATAAATTGCAATTCTGAAAGCTGCCTTTTCCTGTCTGCACCCTTCTTCTGCAAAAATATCACCCTGTGCTAGCACACCCAGGATGTGTGGATCAGTGGAATAGAGAGCCCATTAGGGGGTGGCACAATGAGTTATGTGACAACCCTGATGAAATACTTCTTATTGTATGTGGTTGGCCTCAGCGATTGGAATAAAGAAATGGTAATATAACAAAAATTATTAGCATATGTTTCAGCTTTTATTTTTTGCAGGTTAGTATAGTTCAAATAATAAATAAAATTCACTTCTTGTCATCTGTCTTTGGGATAGATAAACCTTAGTTCGATCATAATAAATTTTCAGGATTTGTCTCAGCGTGGGAATTTGGGTGAAAGTTCATAGAATGTTTTTCTTCAAAAATTTCTGTTGAATTTTGACTGACTCTGCAGCCAAATTAAAAAAATCTCACTAGACTGTAATGATTAAACTACTTTACCTAAATATATTGTGTAGGTTTCTAGCCAAGTGGCTGTAAGAGTGTATTTGAAATACAAGCAAACAATAATAGCAAAAAGCTTTCTGTTATCATTATCCTTATGCCAAGCCCTTGTTCTGTGCTTTGGCCTCCTGAGTTCCCAGGGTTTGTGCCTGATAAGGCTTTAAAGGCCAGGGATGGGCTTGGTTAACTGGCTTATTAGGCAGATCACCTTTGGAACATAGGAGTCAATCCAGGTGCCCAGTTATTTTCTGAATCCTGGTTCCACACCAGTTTAACTCATTATTTACCTACTGATTCAAGTTGATTATGCAAATTCAAGGACTTGATGTGTAGATTCAAAGAGTATATTTTTGCATATCCTGGTCTTTTGTGTTCCTCATTTGTTTTGTCATTGGCCTTAACTCTTCTCTTTCTGGTCCCATCCTGCAATGGCTTCTTGTCCTTGATTCTCACTTTTTTTATATTTCAATTTCCAGAGCTGGTTAATTTCAGTGGATACTGGCCAACCCCAGTGATCTCAGGTTGAACCTCAGGTTCTTATAGAATTATCTTGGATCATAACGTCTTGCTAAAAAAAAATCATCCAACTTATTTACAAAGAATGAACCCTGCATTTGCTATCACTTCTGCCCTTCTTCAGGGTACTGCATTGATTCAGATACCCACAACGACATCCCTGAAATGTGCTGAAAGATAGAGCCTCTCAGTCATCTAAAGAATTAAGCTGTGCTGAGTACCATTTTATGTCAAATATATCTTAAGGTTCTGATTCTTTGAAATCTGGTGATGAATGAATAATATATGTGCTGATTCTTTATTAAGGAGACCGTTTGATGAATCCACCTAAGGAATTGTAACAAACTAGCTGAAACAGGTTAGCCTTTCTGGGAGATCTTCTGGAGTCATGAATAATAGTAGGGCATTTTGTTTTGAGTTGCTAAATCCCAGGATGTGCAATATTTAATTTCGGCCCTAATTTACAGGCAACTGTTGATTGAAACCCTTCTGCTAGTAAAATTGGATGCTTTAGAGAGAGGAATTGGATGCCTGAGTCCAGTGGAAAAGGGAGAATTTTTATGGTATTCTCTTGTGTATTTTGAACTTTAAACTATGTGACTTTTTTTTTTTTTTTTTTTTTTTGCCTAGTAGAAACAGGAGGGTGAAAGGAAAGAAGGAAGGGAGGAAAGGAACAATTATAGGGAACAATACATCCATTAAGTAATATTTCTAAGTCATACACTTATATGTAGCACGTTGCAAAACTCTTGGGAGATAAAAGTATATAGTAAAAGGAACTCTTCAGAGATTCCTATATATTAGTCATTTAGGAAAATGATCTCTAAACTTGTCAACCCCAAAAGGTAGGCATTGTTATGTGGTGAGAAAATGGAGCTGTTAACGGTAGAGCTGGCAGTTGGATCCAGGTGTCCCTGGTTCCAATACCGTGCCATGCTGCCTATCTTGGCCACCTTGGACTGCTGTAACAAAATGCCACAGACTGTGTGGCTTAAACAACAAACATTTATTTCTTACATTTCTGGAGGCTGGGAAATCCAGTATCAGGTGTGGGCCAATTGAGTATTTGGTAAGAGCCCTCTTCCTGGTTGGCAGTTGGCTGCCTTCTTGCTGTATCCTCACTTGATGGAGAAAGAGAGCTCTGGTGTCTTTATCCCCTTGTAAGGGCACCAATCCCATCATGGGGGCTCTACCCTCATGACCTCATTCAAAGCTCCTAAAGGCCTCCCCCTTCAAATAACAATCACATTAGAGTTTAGGACTTCAACATTTGGATTTTGGGGGAGACACAGACGTTCATCTGTAGCACTGCCTCTCCAACAAAAATGTAGCATAAAGGATCTGTAAATATTCTCTAGTATCCACTCACTGATCAGAACTGGCCCTGAGCAAAATTGTCACGTAGGGAAAATTTGACTGCTACTGTCTACAGTTCCCATCCTTTCAATCCTCTGTTCTCCCTCTGCCGTGTGCTCTCCTTCCCTTTGTCCTCTTTCTCCTTCTTGGTCATCCAGAGAATTGAGGCTCTCAAGATATTATTCTACCCATCCATCCATCCACCCATCATGTATCCACCTTGCATCTACTCATTCAGATACCACTGAGTACCTATTACATGTCAGGACTAGACTTGATGCTGGGTATGCTGGAAGATGATGTAAAGATGGTGGCAGAAAGTGATGCTGGGAATGCAAAGTTAAGCAAAATGGACATGATTCCTGCCATTATGTACCTTAAGGGGGAAAGAGGCATCTGTGTGTACATATCTTTGGGGAACTCTACATATTGTGCTTATGTCCCTTTTGAAGGCTTACCAAGCCCTCTAAATGCCCTGAGATGTCTGGTGGTTGGAGTTTCTTTTTAACTTCTTGAGTATGAAATTATGGTCACCTCTGTTTTTTTTTGTTTGTTTCTTTTGCTTTTTAGACTCAGAACATTCATTAAAAAACTCCACAGAACTGATCTTTTGCTAAACATTTATTTAAGAAATAATGACTTGGAAGATTTCCTTCATGAAATCTCCAAGTTGTAATTTCACAATTTAATGTAACTTCACAATTTAATGTATAATCTACTACAAAATAATATTTGAATTTAAATGGTGGGCTTCAGTCTCAAGAAAAAATGTGAGGAATTTTAAACACTGTGACGTGTCGCGAAGCATAATAATTTGGGGCAGTAGAAACCTTTCTGTGCCTTTCATGTTATAAAAAGTAGCTGCTCACTACAGCTCTGAAAAAACTAGTCCAAGACAAACAATGACAACTATAATAGAAACAAAAACAATAACAAAAAATTACAAGATCATAATGGGGTGGAACAGAAATGTGAAGGAGTGCGTAAAGATGATGTAAACAGGAGACCATCAGAGTAGCCAGAATGACAAATACTGTCAGGTTCAGCGTGGCCCTTCAGAAGTTCACATCTCAGAGTAGGTAGAAGAGCCTCGTCCAGTCCCAGGAGACCCTTCCCACCTTAGGCAATATGCACCACGTTCCCTGAACTCAGGCAGAAAATTTTGCTTACTCATGCTGCTTTGCTTGGTTTTCAGTCATTTCAGTTTAATCGATGGTCACCCTGCCTCCTTGAGGAGGCTGGATGGCTGTGGGATGAATAATTGCCCCTCAAAGAGAGCAGATCCTAATATCTGAAAGCTGTAATGTTGCCATATAAGGAAAATGGTCTTTGCAGGTGTGATTAGATTAAGGATCTTGACACAGAGAGATTATTCTAGGTTATCTGGATGGAACCTAAATCCAATCACAAGTGTCCTTATAATAGAGGGGCAGAAGGAGGTCATCCCACAGAGCAGAGCAGAAGATAATGTGAAGATGGTGGCAGAAATTGGAGTGATGTGACCACATGCCAAGGAATGTTAGCAGCTGCCACATGCTAGCAAGGGGCAAGGATGGCTTTTCCCTCCCCGAGGCTCCGAAGGGTTCATGGCCATGTTAACACCTTGACTTTAGACATCTGGCCTCCAGATCGTGAGAGAATAAGTTTCTGTGGTTTTAAGCTGTGGAGTTTGTGGAGTATGTTATGGCAGCCCCAGGACTCAAATACTGATTGTAAACTGTCTGAGGGTCAGTCATTGTCTCCTCTGTACTTGGCTTGTACTCAGTATGCAGAGTTCTGGACATAACATGCACTCAGAATCTTAAGTACTTGAACTGACTTCTTCACTAGTTCAGCAATTTAGAGCCTGAAAATTTGTATTTAAAATTTTATCGGAAGAGAAATGAGACCAGCAAGATCTGGGTACTCATTTGCAAGATAAGAAATTAATGTCCCTGAGGCTTAGTCTCTTTAGAGTTTATTGCATCTTGAAACTTAGATTTATACCATCTTTTCATGTAACAATTCTTTTGCTATGCTGGGATGTTAATACCACCAAGAAGACTTCATCTAGCAGAACAAGAAAAGCGAGTCATTCCAGGCAGTGGTTTGACATCTTAATTAGGCAGTACCTTGCTGCTTGCTTTCTCTTCTTTTGCACTGACAATATCTAAATGACAGTGTTCTGGGATTTTTGAATCAAACACAAAATGTCTTCTGTTCAAATCTGCCATGAAATGTTGCTTTTGAAACTATGAGCTTGGTTCTTACTCAAGCAGAACCTTCAGTGCGTTTATTGGGACTAGCTGAATGGGCACTGCAGGATCATGTTCTATGGGAAATATAAACAGATTTTTTTTTTTTTTTTTAACATACAGAGAAGCTACATAAAATAATCTGGAATTTTGGCTCAGACTGGTGAACATTGTTCTTTCCAATATTATGACATTTCTTATGAGCATTTTGTTTTTCTCTTATGAGGAGACAAGATCTCCTCTAGATCATTTTTGTAGGATCTTGGTTACATTGTAAAGCAAGTAGGAGTTAAAATAACTTTCTAGAACATTTTACCAGTATTGTTAAACTAATGGCAAAGAAAAGGGAAATTATACACCATGCAGCATTGTGGTTAATGTGTTGGTTTTGTTTTTGTTGATATATAGAGCCATAGATATTGTTTTCCTTACATGTTTACTGTGAGATTTATTTTTTTTAATCACTTATGCCATTGCCTGATGCCACAGAAATGTTAATAAACTACTAGACTTGGCAAGATTTCATCATTTTCATGGTTTTTAGTAAGAGAGTATAGCAGATATTTACAGTCGTATGGCTAAAGTGAAATCAGCTGATTTCCACCTTGCTTATGCAGGTAATAGGATGAGGATTAGATTTGGAAGAAACCCTTTCCCTCATTAAATTGATTTTGTATTTGCACGATGATTATCATCTTCTGATTAAGGTTTAAATTGACAGTAGACAGTTTTAGCTTTAGGTAAACCCACCATTTATGTCCGATTAATGGAATCCTGTTTGTAAATGGCACCATTCCCGTACCTCTTTGCCATATTTTAAATATGCTTCAACAGTGCCATTTACAGACAGTCCCTCACTAATGATGATTTGACTTGTGATTTTTTGACTTTATGATGGTGCAAAATCGATATATATTCTGTAGAAACCATACAACTGGTAGGTACTATGCAGTGCAATGTGTTTTGGATATTGTGTTTTGTGTTTTTGCATTCCATCATGTCTACAAAATGCCCATTTGTGTCTCCTGCTTGTGATGAGAAAAAGAGGAAAGCAATTACTTTGAGATGAAACTCAAGATAATTGCCCAACCGTAGGCTAATGTTAGTGTTCTGAGCACGTTTAAGGCAGGCCAGGCTAATCTGTGATGTTCAGTAGGTTAGGTGTATTAAATGCATTTTCGGTTTAGGATATTTTTCAACTTTCATTGAGTTTATCAAGATGTAACCCCATTGTAAATCGAGGAGCATCTGTAGCTACAGCCTTTTCAACCAGAATATTAAGTGGTGTGACTGAGACCTTGCCTAAAAGGTTTATTACGAAGTTTGCTGGAGATAGGCTCATGTACAAGATATTATATTGTTTTCCTGGGCTCTAGCAATGGCTCAATAAATAATTATTTGATTGAATGACTTGACGGTTGAATTATGATTAAAATCTACAAGTTTTGGTGTCTTCTTAACTGTTTATCCAGTGCTGTCCAAGAGAAATATAATGTAAGCCATAAATGTGAGCCATGTATATAATTTTTAATTTTCTAGTAGCCACGTTAAATAAGGAAAAATAAATGAATTTTTTTTGTAATACATTTAACTCAAAATATTGAACTACAATTTCAAAATGGAATCAAAATAAAAATTATTAATGAGATAGTTTTACATTCTTTAGTCTTTAAATTCCAGTGTGTGTTTTGTACTTATAGTACATCTCAACTTGGCCTAACCTCATTTCAAATGCTCAAAAGCCACATGTGGCTAATGGCTACCAAATTGGACATCGCATGTTTATAACATCTGGAGGCTCCTATTTTAAATAATTATTGTTGCTAATAGGATGTAACATTCAGATTTTGTAAGCTATTGAGTGAGATACATAGTCTTGTCAATGAATTGATAGAAAAATTGTATCAGCTGTGCAACTGAAACACAATTTACAAAACAAAAATTCATCATTTAGAGATTGTGTAAAATATGTAATGCTCTCTAAATTTTAGGTTCCATGATCAAGCTTCCATTAATCTGAGATTTAGGTTTTCTTCTGTGTTATTGTGGGGCAATTTACTTATTTCTCTTATGCCTTAGCTTCCCTTTCTGCAAAATGGGGATAATATTTGCCTCAGGGTATAGCGATTACATTTACAAAGGGTTTAATGCTGAGTACTCAGTTCTCTTTGTTAGCTGGAATTAGTTCTTATTTAGTATTTTCTTTTGCACAGAAAACTTTAGAAAAAAATGGGTGAGTTCTCCCCATATTTGCCAATCTTTTCATAATTTCTTTTCCAAAGCCAGCTCCCCATTGTAGCAAGAGCTTGTTGTGATTATTTGATGAAAATAAGATAACTGACATTTTGTTTACATCAGTTCAACATGGGCTACACCAGGTAGCTCCTGTACAAGGGTCTGTGGAGGGTGCCAGCAAATACAAGACCAGCATTTACAGGTAGGAAAACTTGGAAGTCCTTTAGTTAACTTTCTCGAGCCAGTGAACTGAATTTGGAGACTCTATTAATGCATTTCCATTAAACATATACCAATATCAAGCCAACATCTACGATCTAGTGGAGAAAGGTGATTGTGGTAGAGAATTGATTACAGATACATCTGGACTGTTCATTCCACCTAATGCATATTTCACACTCCACTTTTTTCAGATTTTATGAATTTTGGAAACATGAAATTTATGATAGGAAAATGTTTTTAGTCATTGTTTGTTTACCTTGCTTTGGGTTAGGGTGAAATAAATAATAAAAAAAATCAGTGGAGATATTAGCTAAAATTTGTTTTAGTAACCTACCAGAGCTCATGTAAGCTTGGAAAAATATGTGTATTCTTGTTTTTAGATAATATAAATGGGTTTGGAGTATAGGATTTCATCTTGCACTGGCTAAGAATTTTTATATAAGTCAAATACCTTTATTTACGTGTAGTCACTGATTCTAATTCTAAATGTGGTAATCTTTATGATAAAGATGGGTGACCACTAAAAGTCCATTCTTGGGAATCTACAGTCAGTTTACTATTGCTTTCACCGATAATTAAGCAGTGTTCTATTTTCCTTTAATCTCAAGGAAAATTTTATGATTATGGAGGCTGGTGTTGATGAAAATGATTTTATTTTCAATTTTGTATAAAACCGAATTGTTTGGTTAGTATCAAACTTTGGCCCACACACAGTTGGACTCTGGAAAAGAACTGTTAAATTGGTTGAAAACAGAATTCTAAAATGTCTTAGTAAAAGCAACATACGTTTGCTAAATATTATATTTTCCCATAAAAATAAATAAAGTGCCTTGTTTTGCTTCTTGTCTTTATGTAAAATAAAAAATATAATGTCATAGTAAAAGCAACATACCTTTGCTAAATATTATATTTTCCAATAAAAATAAATAAATAAAATGGTTTGTTTCACTTCTCACCTTTATATAAATTGAAAAAATATACACAGAAATTCACAACCTGGCTCTTGTATGTTTTATGTTGCATACAACACAGATAACTGTTTAATTGAAATAAATGTTCATTTAGATGGAGAAAATGTTGTCACCCTTAGCCTTTCTTTTAAAATGTTGCTGTTAAAATATTTTAGTACTCATGATGGTGAGTCTGGATCACTGTGAATGCAATGGTTTCCCTTTTCTCTGAATCATTAATTGTTAAAGCCAGATATTTGGCTTATTTTATTTTAATAGTTGGCAAGCCTAATGTGTTTTCTTTGAGAGAGATCAGTCTGAGGATCCCTTTTGCTGTGAGGTTAAGGTCATTGGACATATTTTCTAATCTCTTCTTTGACGTAGTCCACCTTTATGGAAATGCTGGAAACTCTTCTTTGAGAGAGAATAAAGTCCGATGTTATGCTGCACTTTATCCTGAGTAGAATGCTGACAGAAAGGGAACCATCTCTGTAGATCTTAGGGGTGGATGAGATGGGTGTATATTTTCCCTCCTGTGGAAATAAGATAATCACTCTTCAGTGTTCCAGTGAGTCAGGAAGCAGTTTCAAAACTACAGATATCATATCCAGCTTAAGAAAATTGAGGTAGTTTATTTGGGAGGAGAAGAAGGAAGAAGAAAGGAGGCAGTGACCTGAAAACAGAAATATTTGTTTTTCTGTATCTACACACAAATTTGGCATTTCCTGAATTTTGTTTTTAAAGAAAGCTAATAGGTGTGAACCCTTTGCCATCTTGAAATTGTGCTTTTTAAATCTTTGCTTCAACTTCATTAGGACAATAGTTGGGAGTAATTTTCCTCTTTGTAAGTGAACTCTGTTAATCATTTGGTAAGACACCTGTCATCATCAGAGGGGCAAGAGGCAGGTGTAGCAAATATTTTCAAACCTAGGAAATATTTATTATATGAATTATTGTTCAGTCGATGGGTTAGCAGGGAATCCTGGGATAAGATAATTTCCTTCACAAAAACGAGAAACGATATCTCAATTACTTTTCTAGAGGGCTGGTGTTTTCATTTTGTGATTACTGATCCTGGATTAAAGATTCACTTTTTATATTAAATGATGATGATTTGAATTTTTAGGGATACTTGGTGTATTTCATAATTTAACAGAATTTTGTTTTCAATAATAACTGTGAGTATAGAGCCCTGGACATCAGTCTTTATTGAGCCAATAAAGTTTTATTTACTTGCTCTTAAAAGCCTGGTTTGAAAGCCCTACTGTAGCGTAGATAAATAGATTTAACACAGATTTCAAATATTTTTCTTTGAAACGAGGCAAGGGCCAATTACTTACTAGCTGTGAGCTATGAAAGCATTTCAGTTGATGTTATTAACATTGCTTGACATTCTCAGAGATGGTTCATTCTGGAACAGGTTCTTGGATCACGAGAAAGATGAGAGTGGTTCTTTCCACCAGAGCTGAGTGATTTGCCTAAGGGGTAAATTACAGGGCTTGAGATAAAGTCTTACCCTACTACGCCGACTGTGCCCCTTCTTGCCTTTAGTGTTTGATTCAGGTCATCATCCAAAGGAAAATGGAATCAGTTTTAAGGAATATTTCTGATTAGAGTTGAATTTCCCTGAGAGGCTTGTTTCCTCTAGATTTTATCATGGAGGGACTGGTAAAGTACCTACCTTTTTGAGCCCTGGAGACTTACAGTAAGATGGCTTACAAATGTTGAATACCCTATAAATATTGTGTATTCCAATATGCTAAAGTTTTTGTAATTGCCACAGCATGCAGTAAAAGCACTCAAACTTCATTTATTATTAGGGTTTCTTGCAGGCATAGAAGAGCCACTACAAGGCACAGTTTTGTCTTCAGGAAGATCCTGGCTTCTTGAAGACAACTCTTAGCACTGGAATACTATTGTCGCCTGGCTTAGGCAGTCTGTGTTCCTGAAATAGAAATTCTGTAGCAGAAGCACTGGATTAATTTTGCTTAATATTTGGTTATACATAATTTAATCATGTATTTAATTTTAAAAACGCATTGGCAAAGTTAAATCTTTGCAAAGTTAAATCTTTTTTTATTTTTGCAGGTATCCAGAATAACAAGATGATTTTATCCCTACCTCACCCTTACAAGAAAGGACAGTATGGGTGTGGGCTATTGGCCAGTGTTTGAAAGTAATTGAGTGTACATTAACTGCTTCCAACACTGAAAACTTTTATCCTCCAAGTAATTTGGATTCTTCTGTGTTATAGTGGATGGTCTCCAGGAATGTCTAATATCCTCTAATTCTGCAGATGGTGGCTATTGAATATTAAAAACATATGTCTGCAAACATAAAATGCTCTGATGCAGACTTCTCGTTTGCCATTGCATAGTGAGTGTGTGAAATTGCAAGTGTCCCTCAATTACAGGGCTCGATATGTCCAGGACTAACCAGGGAAGATGCAGGTGTGAATCACGTCTTCCCATGCTGAAATGAACTAAAGATTAAGTCCAACAGAGTCGTCACTGTACTCAGCACTGTTATTTTTTGCCTCCATCAACTTGCTGACACAGCATTTGTATAATAAAAATGGACCTCTGCCCCTCTTTAGAGTGCTTTAAATTTAGACAAATTTATTATATCAAAAGGTTAATCCTGACAATTATTGTAAATTATTTCTGGAAGGTTTGCTACAGGTGCAATTGAATTAATTCTGTACTCTGTGTAGCCAGATGTATATTTTAGGAAAGATTTACTGCATTTTCTGTGGTCAAGGTAGAACTAGAAGTCTAGGAAGCTCACAGTGGGACCGGGATCTTTGCCCTAATGTGTAGATAGATGATGTTCATGAAAGGCTTAGAGCATTAATATTCCTCATTGCAGCGCTCTACTTTCTAGTATAACTCTTTTTTTTTTTTTCCTGTCTTTGTGACTTTTTTCCCTTTTCAGTTTCCCTTTTTAGCAGGAAGGTAAAACCTCTATTCATTTATCTTCTGGAGAGAAGTATTCTTTGTATTTTCGTGACAGACACTTCTCATCCATTGTTTCTAGAAGCAGGAAGACTTTCATTTCTTTACTTTCTGGGTCACACAGATACAAAGAAAGAATGAAACAAAAGTGGGCCTTGAGAGAAGAAGATAAACTAATGTTTCAAAGACACCAAAAAATAAAAAAGAAAGTCTTGAGCATATAACTCCAGGAGATGGTTTGATAAATGAAAGAGGAATTAAGTAGATACAGTCCCTGCCTGCCTTAGAGGAGCTTATACTCGGAGACACACACACACACACACACTCGTGTGTGACAGTATGCAACAACACCTCAAAAATAAGTGCACTGATGTTTCAGAACCTTCCACGATAATAGTATATTCCTTTGCTAGGGCCACTGTAACCAAGGACCAAGTACCACAGACTGGTGGCTTAAGCAATAGAAATTTATTATCTCACAGTCTGGAGGCTGTAAGTCCAAGATCAAGACGTTGGTGGGCTTGGTTTCTTCCGAGGGATGTAAAGGAAGGATCTATCCAGTGCCTTTTTCCTAAGCTTATAGGTGGCTATCTTCTCCCTGTGTCTCTTCACATTATCATCTGTGTGTCTGTCCGTGCCCAGATCTCTTCTTATAAGGACACCAGTCATATTGGATAGAGCCCACCCTAAAGACCTTATTTTAACTTAATTATCTCCTTGAAGGCCCTCTCTTCAAATACAGTCACATTCTGAGCAGTTAAGACTTCAGTGTATGAACTTTGTGGGACTCCATTCAGCCCATAGCAAATGGTTGCACTTGATAGTAACACTCATACTTCTTTTCTCTTTTCTTTCAACTGTTCTTTCAAGTATCTGAGAAGTCAGAATTTTCAATGTTTTGAAGATTCTCTTTGACCATTCCATGCTTTTAGGGTTTCTCAATGAATTTTGAAGTTCTGTTATAGTGCTTATCAGTGGATGACCTATCAGTTCTTATTTTCTGGTACTCTTTATTGGTCTGGTATTGAATAAAACAGTGAATAAAAATAGGAAAAGGAAAATGTTTGAAGGAGAAAATGTTGGGTTGGTCCTTATTCAAGAGCGTCATCATCAAATCTTTATTGAATACCTGCCACATGAACCTGTTCAGATAATTCTGAGGTCAAGGAATGATTTTTTTTCCCCAGCATGTCTGTAGAGTTAAGCATTCTTGGGTGGGAGAAAAAGAAGATATGGGAATATCATCCTTTAGGTATATTTTTTCATAAATTGTGTTAGCTGTGATATACATAAGAAAAGCACGCTGACCTTAAGTGGCCAATTTAATGTGTTGTCTTGAAGTAAACTCTTTGGGGTAAGAATGTTGACAGCTCCCTTTCTGTCCCTCTCAGTTACTGTTCCTCCCAAAAGTAGCTACTGTCAAGACTTTTATCACCATTGATACAAGTTTTGGAATCGTGCATGAGATACTCTGTTGCATTCGTCCTCTTTTGCTAAGCATTTTTTGGTGAGATTCAGCCATGTTGCTGAGTATGGCAGTAGTTTCTGTATTTTCATTTCTGTACAGTTTTCAATTATTTGGATTTGCCATACTGTGTTTATCCATTTTACTGTTGGGGGACATTTGAGTGTTTTCTAGCTTTTTACTGTTGTGAACCTTCTCATTAATGTCTTGTGTTGAACCTATGTATGCATTTCATTTGTGGGATGGTGTTGCTGGGTCATGGGACATATATTAACCTTTAGGAAATAAATACTGTCAAACTGTTTTCTAAAAGTGTTGTACTGATTTACACTTCCATCAATGAGAATTCTGGTTGTTACCATAGCTTTGCTAATACTTGATACCATCATCAATTTTTAGATTTTGGTCATTCTCTTGGGTGAGTAGTAAGTTTAAATTTCTCTGCTGACAAATGCGTTTGAGTATCTTTTTATCTGTTTTGTCATTCAAATATCTTTATTTGTGAAGTTATTTAAAATAACCATGGTCATCCCTCATGTTCCCAAAACTCTTCTAAATTTTAAGTAAATGAATAATGGATTGATCTTTCTGCAAATTTGGGTTCTTTATTGCCAAGGCGAAGGGGTTGATTTGCTTGGGCAGTCTAGGTTTATACTTAACAGAATTCTCGTTTCCTCTTAGAAGTTTGGACAATAAATTTATGGACCCAGTTTGGGCAATAAATTTGTGGTCACCCTATTTATACCCATCATCTCTTCTGCATTATTTAAAAGATTTCTGTCTGAAATCACTTGTTCATTTATTCTGTTGTTGCTGAGCTCTTACTCTATGCCAGGCAATTGGATAAGCACTGGAGATATAAAGATACATAAGGCATTCCTACCCTTAAGGTCCTAAGTATTGTAGAAGGAACAGATTATAGAAAAACAATTTTACATGACTTACTCATAGCTCTGTAATCATAACTCTAAATTCCAGTGGCGTTAGATTTCTGCAAGAAGAATATCTATGCTAATGAAATGATTTGTTATACCCAGTAGCTTGTATTGATGATTTACAATATGTTTTATGCTGCTAATAGCGACTTAGCAATTATATTTGGTCTAAATCACTAAGAAAATTCATTGTGTTTTCCTCTAGCTTTGTGAAGGCAATAGTTTAAAAAATATCCCTCTTGGCATTCCATTTGTCTCAAGATCTTAAACTGTGATGTATATTTATGGCCAAAGAATTCTATCAACAGTTGCTTCAAAGAATTCATGTTGTGCACACAAGCCTTAAACCTTTGAATTATGGTAAGAGAAACTTGTCTAAATGAGCTGAACTCAATGCCTTTTTTTAACAAAATTATTCTGGTCCCTCTATCCTCATTCAGTTGGATCCAGCTGTGTTCAAAAGGCAGCCTAATACTGCCTCTTTACCTAGCAGAGACTACTGCTTTAATTTAAATGTGTCCTGTTGCCACATCTGCCCAGGTGCTCAGCTCTCACTCTGTGCTAACCTCCTATGTGATTGAATTGTAAATAGTTGTCCATTTACTTATCCACTTCCTAGATTAGATTGTGATCAACACAAAATCCCTGGCACCTGGCATGATGCCCAATACAAGTTAGGTGTTCTGGTCAGTGAATGCCTTTGGAAGGAATGAGGATGAGCAAATAACAGTAGAACCCAAACTCACTCACTCACTCACTCACTCACTCTTTCCACATGTAGGCACCAAGAAACTGTCATCTGCCTGGCACAGAGCTAGGCACTGGGGCTGGTTCCATGTGGCCCAAAACAGACATGCCAACTGCTCCAATAAGTTTAGAGTTGGGAAGTGAGGTGCTGAGGAGCAGGCAAATTTAAAGAATCACATAAAGCAGTGTTTTGTTACAAACTGAGGTGTGTGCTTTGAAACAAAGGAGCATGTGACAAATAAGCCTGGCCCAGGTTTGGGGACTGGGAAGGCTTCCCAAAGAAAGTGGCACTTGAGATCTGAAGGATGAACAGGAATTAACTAGAGGTGGGGAGGTGGGGCAGACAGGAAAGCATCTCAGGCTGAGGGGATGGCCTATGTAAAGGCTCTGTGGTAGAAGGGAATATGGTGTGCTGGACCACAGAGATTTCCAGAAAAGATAAACGTGGGGAGACAGGCCATAGTTAGACTATTCATGGCTCAGCTGTTCTTTAAAAGCAAAGGTTTGCATTTTAAAGGTTGTATGAGGAGGTAGGAGTGCTGTGATCAGGTTTGCACTTTATAAGGATCCCCCTGTGCTAGGAAGTAGCTCATTATTTTGCAAATGTAAATAAAGGGAAAGAATCAAATATTTATTCTCACTTTCCTGTATAATGTATATCTCAAAGCAACTGAATAGCACAGGAAGAGAAGTTTCTCTATAGAAGTGTTCCAGCTAACACATGAGAAGGAGTGATAGGATAGCAACATTTTGCAGTCCTTAATGAATTATGTGTCTAGGCAATAATTATCAATAGCTGTTAACATTACAGAAAGAGACAAGCAGACATTATGTGATTCCAAGAAGTATATAATACCACCGTTTGGTAGATGTGTCAGATAATCAAAACTGAATCTCACCAAGCTTCTAGACCTGACTAGTATATTTCCTGGAAATGGGAAAAAAGAATGCACTATCCACATTACCAGGGAGATACAATGAGTAAAATACGGATCCTTGGAAATTCTACAGCACAAACAACCTGAGTTTTTTCAACAAAGAAATTTCAAGGGGGAGAACAGAGAGATGGAGGGGGAACCTAGAGATTAAAACCTATAGATGAAAAGATTTATATAAATGTACAGGTCCTGTTCGGATTTTAATTTGAACACACTAAAACAAAACAAAACATTTAGGAGACACTTGGGATAATTGAACATTAGGTGGATATTTAATGATATTGACATGTTATTATGAATTATTCTTGCGAAATAATGTTGTTTTGATTATGTTTAAAGAATAATAGAGAGTCTTACTTTTTAGAGGTACATACTGAAATATTTATGAAAAAGCTATGTGATGTCTGGGATTTGCTTCCCAGGGGAAGTAAATAGGGGATGAATGTTGTAGCTGGGTGATGGGTCAATGTTAGTTTATTTTACTTGTGTTTTTACTCTTGTTAATGCTTGGCATTTTCCACTATAGAAAGTTTTGAAAAGTTATAGGGGGAAAAAAGAGATCACCTTGGGTTTGACTTTTCCCCTCACTCCCTAAATCCTCTCAGTATGTTCAAGTGGAAATTTTATGAGCTATTCACCTTTTAATGGATTAATTTATTAAACATTTTAATTGTAATATCTTGTTATATTAGTATATTTAATGCCCACTGGAATGATTAATCTTTTGGAAAATTAGTACTGTTATTCGTGGAAAATTTGAATGTTTAGGAGAAATTTAATGAAGACAGTAAATAGTACTAATAATTCCACTGCCCTGGAAGAGCTAGAGTTAATATTTTTTGTTATCCAGTCTCATTAAGGATATACATTATAATTTGCATCATAAAATTATTTGATTATATGATGAGTTCAATTTCTCAAGGCATTAGAAATTCTTTTATGAGCAAATTCTAGTGGTCATTTAGTATTAGATCATATAGACATTAATAGCAAAAAATTTAATTAATTCTCTCTTGTTGAACATTTAGGGTTTTTTTTGTTTGTTTATTTTTAAATTATTACTATGTAACTGATGCTCCACTGAATAGCCTTACAGATATACCATTGTGCAACACCTTGATCATTTCCTTACACTAAATTCCTATAATTGAATAGCTGGGTCAGCGAGCATGTATTTTTATAGCACTTGATACTTTATAGCCCTTCAAAATGTTGATAGTTATTTGCACTCCCTTAAGTTCTGTATGAGAATGCTAGCTTTTTTCTGTGCCCTCATCAACTCTGAATATTTCTATGATTTTGCAGGAGGGGCAGTTTGTTAAAAAATGACATTAAGTTGCTTTGGTTTTGCATTTCTTTGATTACCATTGAGTGAACATTTTTTCCTATTTATTACTACATTAGTCTTTCGATTTCCGCATGTGTCTTTTGTCCATTTTTCTATTTATGCATTCTTTTTATTATTGATTTTACATATTCTTTATATATTAAGGCCAGTATTATTTTGTTATTCATATTATAACAAATTTCCCTACATGTTTTTCAATTCAGCTTATGGCATTTTCTAGTATAGTTTTTTTTATAGTCTTACATTCTCAGATTGATTAATCTCTTTGTTCATGGATTCTCTTTTTGATAGTATAAAATTCTTACTGTTTCAAAATTGCTATATTTGCCTTTTCTCCCTATCGTTTTACTTCTTTTATATTTAATTCTTTAATTCACATAGACCTAATTTTGCAATATTGTTTATAATAGAGATTGAACATTATTTTTCTAGTAGTGACCAGTTGTCACAGAAATTGAACAGTTCTTGTCTTTGATTTCAATTACTAATCTCTCTCATATATGAAGAGCTTTTATATGTGGGCTTTTCGTACCCTCTTAATGCCATGCTACCTGATTTTGTGCCATTATAACAGTATTTTAAGCCTTGCAACATTATGGATTGTTTTAATATATAATATCAATACTCTTTTTTTCGTTCAGTTTATCCTGTTAAAAAGAAATGTCTTTGTCTTACTCCCCCTTTTAATCTTCCACTTGGCTTTCACTTTCTTGTTAAGGTCCAACAAGAATTTTGTAGTGATTTTGAATGGGATGACATTAGACCTATTTAAGAGAGATTCGATATATTTACATTATTCATTCTTCTTATTTAGTAACAAATAATGTGCCATCCTTTTAATGATATTCTTTCATGTTTTTCAGATAAAGTTTCGTATAGGCCTTGCATCTTTCTCATTCATTCTTAGATGTTTTATACTTGGTGATATTATTGTGATTGGGATCTCAAAAATGTAACTATTTTATTGATATAATTTACCTACCATTTCTTGGCATACTTTCAATGATGAACTAACTACTAGACACAAAGCGTACAGGTGACCTTAATAGTACTTTTAGTTTTCTATTTTGCCTTGTTAAGAGTGATTCTGACTATCTGTTATTGCATATTGTTTTTCAAAACAGGAAACAGAATTATGTAATGTAGAGATCTTTGAATTAAGCATACAGGAACATTAAATTCTGGTCTCTGCTTTGTCATCAACTGGCTGTGTGATCTTGGACAAATCATTTAACGTTTCTGGACTTTGTTTTTCTCTAAGGTTCTTTTTAGCTCTATATTTCTAAATATATAATAAGCCCTTAAAATATTTCAGTCTCACAATTTGTGATCTAGAGAGAGGGAAGTCAGAATTTAAATGGTTGCCTAGCAAATAAAATGTTACTGAAGGGAAATTTTGAAATATATTCTTGTTTCTTTCTTTTTCTACTTTCCTAGTATAGGCTCAGTTTGAAATTTTAATTGCTCAGAATATTAGCTTTGTGTCTTAAGTCTATCAAGTATGATTAAGAATAAAGCATGACCTCACTCTGAAGGATATGTCACCCCTCTATTTCAGATGCAAGTTTTAACACTTCCGAGTGGGAGAACACATTTTTATTTTAAGGTTTATTTTTTACAACAGATGACCCAACTTTAGTACTTTGAACCTAGTAGAATTTTCACATAGACTGTTTCCTTTCTACTGATACAAGAAAGTGTTCACTTAAATTGAAATCTGAAATGCTTATTGATTATAGAAAAGAATGGAAAATTAATGACTTTGGAAACCCATGCCACAGTCAAGTTGGGCAGAGAGTATGCTCCTGGTGGGGCGCTCAGGATTATGAATTTCTATTAATTTTTCATTTCTGCCCCTGAGCGTGTAACAGTACACTTCTCAGAAGTAACTGAACTTGCAGAAATAGCTTATGAAGTCATTTTCTATTTAAATGGTCTGCACTTTTTAGAATAAGTACTCTTTAACTAGGACGATATTAATATATGTCTTTGACAGCAACTACATTGAGAAGACAGCCTTTGCAAAATACTTTTGTCACCCATCCAAGTATGGCTCTTTTATGACAGATTGTTGTGTATCTGAAGGAGCTATTGTGTCAACAGTGAGCATCATAATGAGTCTAAAAATCTGACTCAATGGAACAAATATATTTTAATGGTCTGCATTTTACTTTAAAAGGATGTACCAAAATAGAGCAAGAGTCTGAAAGCAGGGCATTATTTTATAATGAAAGACTAATACATGGGTAGTTCTAGCTAAAGTAAGAGTGTAACTGGGGATGAAAATTGACTTCGGGTGGATAAAATAACCCCATCAGCAAACTACAAATGCTATAGGAGAGTTACCTGTAGTGACACAGAAGGGAAAATTAAAAGAGGTACAGATACCCAATAATGTCCTTTACTGAAGTTCACCCTGGTGAGGTGCAGGATTAAGTGGGGCATAAGAGTCCCTTCTGACGAGACTCAAATCACCTAACTGCTTGTTCCGAACTTGCAAGATCGCAATTACTAAAATGCCACACAAGCAATCCTGGAATAACCTGTTTTCTTTCAGTGTTCAAAGTCTACTTATTAAGTATGCTGCAGTATTGAGGGGAGAAGAGGTAAGTTTGTGGAGACTGAGATAAACTTTCTGACATTTTTAGGATTGTGCGTAAGAAGTTTATTTTTAGAACTAAGGACCAAACTTGTATGTAAAAGGTGGATGTTATATGACAAAAATTTTCGTTGGTATTGAAATCACTATACTTCTGGAATTAAGTTTTAAGGACTGAATATTATTTGTATTTTTGGTAAGAAAATTTGCATTTTATGGGAATACAGTGTAGTACATGTCTGAATTTGTATTTTTCAATTTATTGGGATCTCTAGCCCAAAATATTGGATTTCCTATTCATGTGCACTTATATACCAAAAAATTAGGCATGTGATGTCAAACTGGGGACTATATTTTTTATTACTGTCTGTGATGATCCACAATTTTTTTTGTTACATCTGCTGTCTAAAAATAGCGGCAACTCTATTCCATCAAAGGAAAGGCGTTTCAGGAGGCAGAACCTTTTTGGCGAGATAGAGTAGAGGAAACCTTAAGAAGAATGTGAGTACTGGGTTGTCACTTAAGACATTTTATTTTCTGGGCAGGGTTTCCTGTTGATCCCAAACCACCATTTATGTCTCTTACCACTTTTGTGCTTAGATTGCTATAGAGTTGTTTCAGGTTTCTTTTGCAAATTGCCTACTTCATAAATGCATGATGTGGTTCTTTTCTCCTTCCATTAGATGCCTCCTTTTAGCTACTCATAGCTTTGTATAAGGCAGGGATGCCTTTTTAGAAATACTGTGTGATAGCAACTTCTTGGGGTGGAAGTTCGGGAAGAAATAAGTAACTCTAAGGATGGGAATAAGTCCTGCTAAATGACTGCGGCCACGGTGGATGGGTAGATTTGTGTGCGTAGTGGCCTCCCAATGACAGTGCCTTACCCTGAAGTGCATTCCTGGGTGCCCTTTGGCTGAAAGCATTTGCATGGTTTACAGATTTAATACTGAGCAGGGACTCCATGATCTAGAGCTGAAGGATGGTGAAGCTAAATCCATACTTCCCAGTCTCTTAGATGGACAAGAGTACGAAAGGAATGTGGACCATAGTTTGATGCAGGAGGTCCAGTGTCTTAAAGCACAGCTGTGTGCTGTCACCGTAGCCATGCTATAAACTATTTAAGGAGATGGACCATGTCTTGTCTGCCTCTGCCTTATCTGTGAAACAGTGCCTTCCATTGAAGCACAGATGGCTGTGGGAGAATGAATTGAGCATGCAAATGCTTGTCAAATGAGGGAAAAAATTGAAGGACCATCGCCTCTCCATTCCAAGTTCCTAAACTCTTTGCTCATCTGTGTTCTGTTATTTCCCCCCAATGAAAAGAATCCTGGAATGTATAGATGATATAAAGAAGATATTCTTGTCAGTTGGCACAAGAGAAAGAAGGGCAGAGGTTAAAGAGAAAACAGGAAAAGGGAAGCTCTGGGGCTAAAGAGGTGTCCTCAGGCTGGTAAGGTGGATGGAACCGTCTCTGGCGGGGCATGCCTCTAGCAGTCTGGGGGCCGCCCTTGGAGGTCATGTCTAATTCCATGCAGAGCCAGAGTGAGAGAATTCCAGACTATATTTCAGTGAACAGAAGGGAGTCTCTTGTTCTTTGGCAAACTGCACATTCCAGAGTCTGGTGTGGAGAGGTCAGATTTGTGGATGATGGAGGAGTCCATTTAAGGGAAAGACGTCTTTGTTGAAAATGGAATGGGTCAGGGTGAAAGGCAAGGTGAGGCAGATGTCGATTTTGTGTGTTATTGTGGCTCATTATTTAAAACATCTCTGGTGTATATAGTAAGCGCTTAATACCTAGTAGTTGAGTGAATCCTGATGAGTCTTTGGGATATTATTTGCTGTGTGTTTCACTAAAAGAGTATTAAACTTTCCTTCATTATTTGGAGTGTTTCACTAGAGAGTGATGATTCTCTTTCCAGAGTGAAGCTTACCATCAGAAAAGAGTCTGCTTTACTGAAAATGTACTGAAGTCAGTTTCCAAAGGTGGTATTTTCTTTTTGCTCTTAAATGAGTTTCAGAGTGCCTTTTGAAGCTGCAAGTAAAGAGGACTCTAGCAGAGTGACCAAAAGGCCGGTACTGCCCATGTCTAGTTTAGAGAAAGATAAAAAAGGGCTTCTGGTCATAGTCTCTTCCTCCTAGGCTAAAATTAGTCATTGGCACCAGAAACTCTTTTCTGTATTTTAAAACTACTTTAGCCTATAATTTTGCACACTAAGTCTGCCTGTGTTGATACTGGCATCAGTTAACTCAATCTCTTTTTCCAATGCATTTCACACCCACGCATTTGTAACCCAAGATGGTGGCATAGGAAATCTTCTCAGCCTGGAGACATAATGAGAGGAGTGCTCCTTCGAGAAGACAATTGGAAACACCTGCAGCAGTTCCTTAGCAATCTCCTGGCTTACCCTTTCACTTGTTCAACCTCAAGTAAATTTGCGGAAAGATAGAGATTTGAGCACTTTGTGGGAAAATTGGAGACAGGACCTTTAAGAAACATTTATTCACAGTTCAGCAAGCATTGATTGTACCCCAGTTATATGTGTGGCACTCTTCTGGGTTTAAGAGCTGTGAGTATGAATAAGGCAGTCACCCACCCCCTTAAGATGCTCACAAAATTAACTTATTCTTCTCCAGAGGAAGTAAGCTTATGAGAAGACACTAAATTTCTGCATTACTCGTTTTTTTTTTGTTGTTGTTGTTGTTTTGTTTTGTTTTGTTTTGTTTTTTTGCCAGTCTCTATGCAGGGCACTTCTTCCACTTATTGCTTAGCACAGCCCTGTGAGAAAGATTTTATAGATATGGAAACCCTACCTTTGAGGATTTGATAACCTGTCCAAGGACCCACAGCTCCATTCAAGGTTAGCCCCAGGTCACTTGGACTCTAACAAATGCTCTTTGGTCCAAACCAGTTGCCACCTGCTAGTGCACATCTTACACTTCTGTAAGGTGCTTATAGAATCAGTCATGCGATGCTCTAAAGGGAAAAGCTGAAATAGTAGAATTTTAAAGTTCTCTAAAATAAAGTCTTTCTCTACCATAGTTTCCTACTTCTTCCTTGAATAGTTAGATATACACTTGCCTGGCCATGATGCTCTCGTCACATAAGACTTGCTTGGAAAAAAATTGTTTTCTTGAATCCTTGGTTAACTGGTAGTCATTTTTCATAGATATAAACATGTAGCCTTGTTTCAAGAAAAGATACTTATTTTATTCTGGGAGGAAAACCTTGTAACTTAAATCTAAAATTTTTAAAATCATTGAAAAAGAATGAGATCATCTTCAGTAATCATACCTCCTAGATGTATTATTTTTCTTTGAAGAATTGAAAGTCTGATATCATCTCAATTTACTGCATTTCTTTAATGCAGTGTGGAGGTAGCTATAAGCTTGATGGATTGCATGATTTGACAAACTAATAAAATGACAAAGATCACTAACAGACATTACCAAGAGAGGATTTCCTATTTCTACTACTCTATAGGTATTGCTCAAATTTTTATCCCTACTCTTTGAGTGGAAAGTCAAAGAACAGAGAGTTGCTTCATTAATAATTTAGTTATACTTGAGTGCCTTCCCCTTGAGGGCATGCTATGCCACTCTTTATGGCATGCCACTTATAATATTAGTTACTACTTTAAAAATATACTGTTTCGTTTAAGCATTTAAAAAATTGTGGCCCCATTGTATATGTGGTTTCATTGGAAATAAAGGGAAACTGTCTTCCTCAAACACAACTGCAAGTCACAGTTGAGTGTCTGTGTATTATTGCTGAACAGAATAGATTCAGCACATAAGTTTTTAGCCGTGATGTACTCTGAGATGTGGAATTCCCTTATGATTGAAAGGATGTGGAGTATTCTTTTGAGGGCTGCCTCACATATTTAATGTATAGCTTATTTTGTCTGGGGACTGCTACTCAGAACTCTGCCATCTGTAGTGGGTGGCAACCAAATCTCAGTCTTGAAGAATTCATCTGTTAATTTCTTTCTTTCTCTGACTTGATGACACCATTGTGGTTACTTCTCTTCCCTCTCCAATCAATAACATCTCATTTTCCATTATTACTTCTTAAGTATATTGCTGTGGTTTGCAAGCTGTTACATTTTCAATTTAGAAAAGTGATGGCTGGAAAAGTCTGTGTAGAAAAAGTGTTGTAGGATTTCAGGTTCTCCAAATAGTGTGGTCTCTTTCAGATGCATTAGTTTAGAAGGAAGAGCAACTCCACCTGCCTACATTCCTCAGTGTTAGCTTGCCCGGCCCACGCCACCATCTTATAGATGAAGATCCTGGAGCTTGGGCATGAAGTCCTGCCCACATGAGGCAGATGCAGCTCCCAGTCCTGGGTCCTGACTCCACTCTTCCCTATTGCTTCTTTTAAGCTTTACATTTGAAAGAATACCAGAGTATTTTCTATTTGGATATTGGGAAAGATATATTTGACCTTCTATAAAAATCACTCAGAATTTTCTATTCTGTTCTTTTTTACTTAAATGTGGCAGTGGTAGCTTTCATACAATAACTGAACTCGAGGTCACAGATCAGTCTTTGGCAAATGGAAGAAATCTCCTGGAGAGTAGTTTCATACACATCTCTGTGTGCTAGTATTCTTAATACTTTGATTAATCACTAATGGGCACCACTTTTTTTTGAGGGGATGTTTCTTGCCTTTTACCCCAATGTATTTCAGATTTAGGAGAAAAATAATAGCCTGTATTTGAAAAGTTGTGTGGGAACCTTTCTTGGGAAGAAATGAAAATGTTTAGGTAATGTGTTCTAAATTGGAGGAAGAGTATGCTTTAATATTGCATGGCTTGGTGGAGTTGCGCAGATTTGGGACTGAAGAGTGGCTGAATCTTTTCTGGCAGTGCTGATGGGTAAGCTCACTATGGAGGCCACTTTGTGCATGATGACTTGTGCTCAGGTGTTGGTGGGAGAGTAAGCATGGTGTGTGCTGAGTTTCCCCTTCCCTTGACATTCCCACTGGCCTCTGTCTTGGGGCCAGTGTAAAGGAGTGGTGGTTCTGGGCTGGTGAACACTGTGGGAGGAATAGGAAAAATTCAACTCTTGCTCCACATACCTTGTTCTTTCAGAGAGGTGCGCCTCTGTGCAGTTTGAGTTGAAATGCAAATCGCAAGGTGCACTATTATAACCCTTTTCACAACAAAGAAAATTCCTTTAGGGAGAAGTTGTGCCCCAAAGAATGGCTTGAACTGATTTTAGTAGTAAGAATAGGGCCAATCTTGTAGACATCCGTGACTTCTTTCTTTCTCTCTCTTCCTCCCTTGGCCACATTCTCTTCAAGTCTATTCTGTATTCCATTGATTTTGTCTTCATATTTTCATGTGGGTTTTCACCCCTAGGACACACCCAGGGCTTTCTCATTGTACATTCCAAAACCATTCATTCTCTTTACCCGCCAGCTCATCCTGACTGCTCCTGTTGAAAGACTTTAAAATCCTCGGGAGTCGTGTGGCTCGAGGCAGTTACCTCATCTCTTGATGCCTCAGGTGCCTCATCTGTAAAATGAACAATATCATGATACCTACCTCTTGAGCTCTTGTGGGTTTTAGATGATTTAATATACTTAAAACACTCAAAGCAGGCCAGGCACACAGTAGGCCTTTACCCATGTTAGCTGTTTTTGTTGTTATTGTTACTGCTCACTTTCTACCTATACCTAGGTAAAAACTGGTGTCTAATAGGATAATTTACGTCCAACATGGCCTGAAGCAGGGCTTCCTTACAGTGCACCTTTCTGCCTACTCCTTTGGTACTAATCTATTCCACCAGCCTGCCAGAATAGAGTTCCCTCTCGCCTTTGACTGCTCAGTCTTACACATCTGGGTGTCTTTCCTCTCACATTCCTTCACCTACGGAAATCTTTCTTTCCTGGGATTACAGCAGTGTACCCCCTTATCCACAGGAGATACATTCCAAGACCCCCAGTGGATGCCTGAAACCGTCGATAGTACCAAAACCTACATATACTATGTTTTTTCTTCTACGCACATACATATGATAAAGTTTAATTTATAAATTAGGTGCAGTAAAAGAAGAACAGCAATAGACCAATTAGAACAATATACTGTAATAAGTTATGTAAACGTGCTGTCTCTCTTTCTCTCTGATTACTGATCTGATAACCAAGGTGGCTACTAGTGAATAATGGGTGGGGAGCGTCTACGGTGTGGAGATGCTGGACAAAGGGACGATCCAAGGCGCGGGTGGGATGGAACGGTACTGATTGAGATTTCGTCATGCTCCTCAGAACGGTGTGCAATTTAAAACTTATGAGTTGTTCATTTCTGGAATTTTCCACGTGACAGTTTCAGACCGCAGATGACCGCGGTTAACTGAAAGCCAGAAAAGTGAAACGGCAGATGGGGGATACTGTATTCCCCTCACCCAGCTCACCATCTTCTGAGTTTGAAAGCTCACCCCTCTCTACTTTTCTGTTGTTTCCTGTCTTCTCTTTCCTCCCTTTCTTCTGCTTCTTGTCTTCCACCCCCAACACACATGCCCCCTCCTACTTTTTCTTATTAAAACAGCTTAAACAGTGGGAGGAAGATTGCAGTTTATATTATTCCTAGAGGTCTAGCACTTAGCTAGGTTGGGTGATCAGAAAGACAGATAACTGATACCTCAGCAGGCTGAGAGGACCCTAAAGGCACCTCACCCTGAGGTGCGTAAAGTAGAGGCAAGAGAATAAACAGGTATTTAGGGTAAAAATCTTCAACACTTAGTTTTTGCTTAATAATGGCAAATAAACTTCCTCTTCATTTTAAGGAAAACCCATATTTTAAATTCTAGAAACTTTTACTTAATTCCTTTTACGTGTGTGGTGTGTGTGTGTGAGTATGGGTGTATGCACATTTGTATTTTAAAATAATTTATTAAATTTAAATAGTGTCTATTGTTAAGCTTAGGGAGATATTTTAAGGCCACAGATTTAAATGTTCTTGTAAAACACAGTGTATCAATTTTGAATAAGTTCTTTACTTTTTGTGGCTTTTAATTCACATTTCTCCAAATTCTTAGTAATAATAAAGGTGAACTTAAACAAGACCCTGGCATTCTGATGTATTTGTTCAAGATCAGGTTCACGGCTTTGTTTTCAACTGGTTTTGTGTGATAAAGCCCTGCATGCTTAAAAAAATTTTTTTTTAACCTCATCTAATCATTGGTGAGACATCGAGGTTTATAACTGCTGGATATCCAGAGTTGAAAATGTGAAAAATAAGGCTAACATAGCATTCCCTTTCAACATGTTGGGTGATAATCCTTTCTTTTTGAAGTAAGTAGAGGCCTCACTAAAAAGGATAGGTATTTTCTGTGAGGCCAGGAGGCAGTCGCTTGCATCCAAAATCATAAGCTTAGGAAGTAGCTTGTCGGCCTCCCCAGATATTATGACTGAGTTCAGGATAAATGCAGGTCTTCCTCTTTTCTGTCACCTTCCTTTCTGCGTACACTGATGTTGAGCTGGTGAGAGTAGATAAATAATTTATATCATGGTATCAGCTTCGTCAGAAACCCATAAAGATTTCTTTAAGGATTTAGATCTAAAATCTTTCTGAATTAAGAACTAAATTATTAATCGTGTGAAACTAGAGTCTATTTCTTGCCTGTGGTATATGTGCTGCTATATTTTGAAGCTGAATGATTTGTGGATCCCTTTACTGGTTGTTCCTCTTTTTTGGGTCTAATGCAGACAGCAAGGAGGAAATGGAAAATTCTTGGCATTTTTACCAGTACTAGATGTCTCTTATGGCCTGATAAATTCAGTAGACAAAATAAAAGTAGTTAATTTTTAGGCCTCAGTTTTCTAATCTGTAAAATCAGGAGATGCATTGATGGTTCCTTCTAGCTTTAAATTCTGTAATTATTTCTTTTAGAATTTGTGTGAAACTTATAGTATTTATGGGAACTAAAGTTTAAGCTACTAAAAAGAGACAGAAATCAGGTTATCTGTCACAGGGTTCTTTTTTCAGCCTAGTCTCTGCCTGCCAGTCCAAACGTTGTTATAACCACATCGTGGCAAGATACGATGTCCCATTGTTATTTCTTTCACTTGAGAATTCTTCAGCTATATAGATCTATCATAGCAGTTGTTACACTGCGGAGTTTCTCCGTATCCATCAGAAGAATAAAATCCATCACACTTTTGACTACTTTTTCCTCTCCAAGAAAACAATCTTTAAGAGAATGACATGTAATATAGACTTTACTATTCTTAAGGCTTTGGCGAAACTGCATCTGAAATAAAATCAATACATGATTCAGTAGTTTATTTACATTTAAAATATTGAATGGCAAAGCATTTTATCAAAGACTTTGGAACCAAATACACATCCCAGACTTACCTAAGGTAAAAGGATAGAATGTAGTAGAAATACAGGTATTGCCACTGTGTATAACACCTAGCTAGCTGTGGTTCATTTACTCTGTGTATCTCAACTACAATAACAGAATGAGGTGGATTCATGAGAGGTTAAGAAATGTAGATGTTTGTTAGGATCGGTATTTTTAGAGATTTGGTCCTTTTTAAAAAAGGACATCTATTCCATAATCTCAATATAAGTTATTGAGATTAATGATGGCTCTCAAGCAACTTGGAAGAACAAAAGCACAGGTTTACCTTTTCTATTTCTAGTTTTATTTTGCACTCTTTTATATAGGTATAGGTATAAATTATGCATTGCTCTTACATCTTTTTAGAGAATTCCTTTTTTAAATGTTCTGTAGCAGTTTCTATGGCATGGTAGTTACTGGTCCTTGAAATTTAAAATAATTGGCCAATAAAACCAAATGGACACTGAGTCTTTTTCTTGGAGTAAATTACTTTATATATTTATTAATTTCTTCTATGTTATTGGCTTACTTTTGAGAACTGAAATCTGTATAGAAAACTATCAGTTGCATTGAGATTTAAAAATTTTACCATGAATCATTTTACAGTATGTATGTGTATCAAATTATCACATTGTACACCTTTAAACTTACATAATGTTATATGTTTAATTATATCTCAAAAAGCTTGGGGGGGAAAACTTTTACCCTGAAATTATATATTAATCCTAATTTACTTAATAAAATTTTAAACACGTAGCTATTTCTAATTTTTTTTTGTTTTCTATTTTTCTTTCATTAAACCTATATATTCTTCCCCCACAAAGTCCAGTTTCATGATTCACTTATTTATTCTAAGACTTTCTGGTTTTCTGTTATTCTTCCATGTGATCTTTATTTATTCATCCTCCTCGAGCTTTCTAGCTGTATTCCAGTGGCCCCCATTCTCATGTAAGGTAGGACCGCATTCACCAGTCAACCTATAATCCACCGGCCTATGTAGCCCTGCCTTGGGAAGAGAAGGCCTTTGCCTCCACAGTGGTTCTCTTTCTCCTTCATTCTTCTTGGGAAGGATGTAAGAGCTTACAGGCTTTTGTGTTGGTCGCACTGTTTGCTGCACATCTACTGTCACCTGCTTTGACTGTCAGTGCCATTGCTGCTCGTGGTCACATGGTGCACAGCCGCCGTCACTGTGCTGGCTTCGGAAAGGGGCTGCTCTCTCCTGTATCCCTGTAGTCCAAGCTTGGTCATAGACCCTTCCCATACTTCTTCAAAGATTTCTAAATTAAGGCTATAAAATTTAACATGCTTTTATTAAAATTTAGGGTAATAGGAGAAAATTACAGCATAGATAATAATTTACAACTAACTGTGAGATATAATTATTTTGGGGATCCATAGGCCCAGGCCATCTATAAGGTTTTATTTTAGGGTTGACGTGTCTGTCCCCAGGCTCTGGTTACCTTTCACGGGGGTGGAAGTCGGTATTCCCCACCATTTGTAGGCACTTTTAGTCAGTCTAGACTCCGGAGAATCCAAGCCAAAGTCTCATTAGAATTGGAGAAAAAGAGAGTTTCTTTCTCAGCCTAATTTAATTTTCCCTTTCAGGATCTACCTCTTTTGGGATGACTGATGAAAAGAATACTCATTGTCACCAAAGGATATGTCATAATTACCCGGAGTATTATTAGCTTAACCTAGAGCTCCAGCCAGACAACCACATAACACAGTGGTTCGTAAGGTTTTAGCTTTGTGTACACAGGCTTTGAGTCATCCATGTGTCCCATGAGTCTATGCATAAAATTTTGTGGCTGTATACCTTTTTCTGGGGAACAGCACCACGACCTTCATCAGATGTTAAAGTGGTCTCGCATCTCCCCAGAAGATGAAGAATCACTTCAGTAGTTTAACATCTGGTCATCGCTTCAGGTCTGGAGTGATTAGGTAGGACGTCCATAGTTCCTTGTAGGTATGGCTTCACTTATAATCCTTCCTCCATAAACTCATAAAGATTGGGCTTTCATATCTTCTCTCCAGATATCTGTGTCTCTGCTTCTGACCTCCTCCAAACAACAGTTCAGATGCAGGCCTGTTACTCCACAGAGTGGTTTGTAGGAACCATATGGTCCAAATCCATTCTTGGACATGACACATTTCTCCAGATTTAACAGAGCCTGTAGAGATGCAGTTCTGCCTAGGTGTTAAAGCCTTGGCCTTTACACAGTCTTCTTTCATAAGAGGTCTTTGTATAATTAAACTTCCTATTTAGCTGGTCTTCCTAGGACAAAGATAGTCTACAAAGGGATAGGATTTTGGAGACCTCAAAGCCAAAATTTAACTAGCTTTGAATTCTTATAACGTCACATACCTTCTTGTGCCAGCAATCTTTGCAAGAGGAAGCTTCTCTGAGGCACCTGCCCTAGGACTTGGAGCCCAGTAGAGCAATGATGGCAACAAAAGGTTTCCTTTCTTCTGCAACATCTCGTTCCAGATATCTCATCTGCTCTCCTGTTACACTTGGAACCCAGGCATCTATCTTGGCTTGATGTCGGATTCCCCAATTCCCTAACAGTTCCCTTGGACTCTGGCAGAGTCCCTCTTTCTTGTATGAAATGGTAGGGCAGCTTGATTTGCATTGTAATGAGCCCAATTTATAATGCCTGGCAGTGCATTTGCTGAATGTTATTTCTCTTTTGTTTGTGGGACTCATTCAGTTTTCTAAGCACTGCATGGATGTGCATTCCAGTGCAGGCTTAAAGTTAGGTATGGGAGTGGGATAGTCATTTGCTATAGGAGCACAGCTTTGAAAATTGGGGACAAAGGCAAAATAGTCTTGAGGCCCTACTAAGATAAGGAATGATCAATGAAGGTTTTTTGTTGTTGTTGTTGTTTTAATACAGGGCCTCTTATCCTGCTTCTGCCATCCACCTTCCAGCATAATGTTTTAGTTTGAAACAAGATTGCTCTTTTGCCTTCATCTACTGCTTTTCTATCTTGTGTAGCTCTGCTTGTAAGAGGTGGGTTCTCAGGCTTTGAAAACAATCTCTTGGATAGTTTCTAATATGCATGAAAAAAAGAAAACCCGAAGGATGAGAATTTGGGTCACCAACCTGACAGGCTGTCCGTTTTCTCAAGATAATATAGTTTCTTGCTACGTGGCATCATCGAAGGTTAGTGAAGACGTCTCACATCCATTCCCCATGCTGTAACTAAGGAGAGGTGGATGGCGAGATGGTGTTTCTGAATCTAGCCACAATCAGTGCAAGGGTAGAAAATTTCTCCAGATGGTGATCATGCTTACTTTCTGTCTTTGTTCCCCATTATAAGATTTCTCCCTCTGTTGGTATGTTTTCATGAGTGAGCTGGGAGTGAAAAATCTTAGAGATTTTGCTGTTATATCATTTTACCTGAATTTTTGAAAAAATTTTTAGATTATTTTAAAAGTCGTAATTTAGACAGTAATAGAGAATTCTAACCACTTCCAACCAATTTAAAATCATGTCGTTCCTACTGACTTTTAGAGTTTGAAATTTAACATGAAGGAAATATAAAATTAGGAAGCACCTAGCAGAGTTCAAGATGAAAGAATATTTCACTTTAACATCAACTTTTAAGTATCTCAGTTAGTTGTTTTATTGTAAAGCATTTGCTAGTCCTCATTAGTCTTATGAAATGTTCTAATTTGAACTGGATTAATAATTATTTTATGGTATTATTAACTTTAGTTTAAAACATAATGTAAATAAAAATTGTTTTATGATAAACTATTCTGTAATTTGGACCTTTACTAAATTACACAGTGTCCCCTCGCCTGATTATTTTGAATCATTACTACTGTAATCTATCTTCCAAAAGAGGAAACCACGTGCAGAGTTTTTGGGCTAAGTGGCAGTTCTGTCCTGGACTTCTGCAGCTGGTGAAGTTTCCACTGACTTCCCAGGTAGCACCTGGTAGCGGGACCAGTGCTGTGCCTTGCACTGCAGCCAGAGGCTGAGCCTTTGTTGCCTTAGTGTTTTCTTAACTGGGCCTGTGCTATATCTCTTTATTGCAGTGTGCTTTTTTATGGTATTTGTTTGAGCTGTCAGTGCTCAGACTTGATCTTGTAGATTTCTCTTTCTTATCTCCCTGTCATCCTTTTGTGTTTAGTTGTTATATTATTTCTTTTCCTCAGATGCATAGAGGATGGTGTCTTGGGCTGCTGCTATGACAAAAACGCCACAGTCTAGGTGGCTTAAACAATAGAAATTTACTTCTCACGGTTCTTTCTGGAGGCTGGGAAGTCCAAGATCAAGGTGCAGAATTGGTATCTGGTAAGGGCCTGCTTCCTGGTACATAGATAGTTGTCTTCTGTATCCTCACATGGCAGAAGGGATGAGAGAGTTTGCTGGGGTCTCTTTTATAAGGGTACTAATCCTTTTTATGAAGGGTCCACCCTCATGACCTAATCACTTCCCAAAGGCCCCACCTCAATGGGAATTAGGTTTTAACATATGAATTTTGAGGGGGATACAAACATTTGGTCTATAGCAAATGACTTACTGTATTTATATTAGACCTCCTGGCAAAACATCACTGAGAGCTAGAACCAACAGGAGATTTTAATGTCATCCAGTCGTACCAGTAATCTCACAGACGCCAAGATTGTGGCCTAGAAAGTTTTGATGATTTCGACAAGGTAACCCAGCTGTTGGTAGTAGAGCTGGAACAGCTGGGAATTCTTTTCACTAAGAGTTATGTCTAACCATGTCTCCCTTCTCCTGCCTATACTTATTTCTGTGTCTGGACTTATAATCATGCATGGACTCATACAGCCCATCACTAAGCATATCTAGAACAGGCACTCCACCCTCTCTATAAGTATATGAGCTATAATGTGTATCTTGTGTGGGGTCTTCTTGTTTTTAATACACTTGTTGCAGCATATGCTGGGAGTCTGCTGAACATTTTCAAATGTAAACCATTGAATAATTTCAAGTATTTGTATTCATTAGTTCTCATAAGTACAAATGCCATTTCTGTCTCTTAAAGTGTTCAAAACGAGTCTGAAGGCTTGGCAACCAACGTACGAGTACTTTTATTTTGAAATTTGTTTTGTTTGCAATTAACAAAAGATAAAGGGGAAAAAAAGCCCTTTCTGAAAAATTTGGCTAGGGTCCTAGAATTTGTACATGCCTTTGTAATATGCTCATCCTATATAGCATATCTAGTGTCTTCAGCCTCCATTCTTGGCTTTAACTGACCAAGTTAAAGATTAAAAGAAGAGGATTTTTTGTCTACTTTCAAGGGATTCTATCATAGTAAATATTTTTTAGAAGTTTTAAAAAATTGTAAAATACATATAACATAAATTTTATTATCTTAACTATTTTAAGTATATGGTTCAGTGGCATTAAGCACGTTCACATTATGCAACCATCACCACCATCCATCTTGAGATCTCTTTTCATCTTGCAAATCCAAAACTCTGTGTGGTAAACTATTTTGTATATACAAATCTATAAAGCTGAAATAATAAAATTCTTAGGGTGGAAGGTGCAATAGTGACACATCACTAATTTGATGTGTATTCTGTATTTCCTAAATACTTCAACATCTTCAGCGAACATTTATATGGTGTTTTATCATTAACAGTCTCGTTTAATATTTAAAACTCATGGGAGGTAGACAGTGATAGCCCCCCTTTTTTTCCTTCACTCAAATTTTTATTTTACACTTCCTGAGAAAGTTCTTTTGGACTACTTTTAGATATAGATTTTTATCTTACATTCTCTTTTAAAAAATTTTTATTTTATTATTAGTTTCAAGTGTATAGTACATTGGTTAGACATTTTACAGTTTATGAAACGATCTCCCAGATTGCTCTTTCTTTCCTCTGGCTCTACACTTAGCCATTACATTAATGCTAACTGCATTCCCTGTGCTGTGCTCCCCATCTCTGTGACCATCTATCAACTACTAATTTGTACTTCTTTAACCTTTCACCCCTTTTCCCATCCCCCCAAATGCCCTCCCCTCTGACTGTCACCAGATTGTCCTGTATATTTGTGAATCTGTTTTTGATTAGTTTGTTCTTTTTGTTCCTTAGATTCTGCATATGAGTGAAATTATATGGTATTTATCTTTCTCTGTCTGACTTATTTCACTCAGTAATAATAACCTCTAGATCTATCCATGTTCTTGCAAATGGCGGGATTTCATTTTTTTAAATGTCTGAGTAGAATTCCATTGTATAGATAAACCATAACTTCTTTATCCAATCGTCTGTTGATGGGCATCTAGGTTGCTTCTGTATTTTGGCTATTGTAAATTGTGCTGCCATGAATATTGGGATGCATAGATCTTTACGAATTATTGTTTTGGTTTTCTTTGGATAAATACCCAGAAGTGCAATTGCTGGATCAAAAGGTATATCCATTCTTAATTTTTTGAGAAACTTCCAGGCTATTTTCAATTTGCAATCCTACCAACAGTGTATGAGGATTCCCTTTTCTCCACATCCTTTCCAACACTTGTTCTTTGATTTATTGATGATGGCCATTCTGACAGGTGTGAGGTGATATCTCATTGTGGTTTTAATTTGCATTTCTCTGGTGGTTAGTGATGTTGAGCATCTTTTCATATGTCTGTTGGCCATCTATCTGTATGTCCTCTTTGGAGAAATATTAATTTGAGTCTTCTGTCCATTTTTTAATTGTATTGTTCATTTTTTCGTTGTTGAGTTGTATGAGTTCTTTATATATTTTGAATATTAACCCCTTATCAGATGTATCATAAGCAAATATCTTCTCCCATTCAATTGGTTGTCTTTTCCTTTTGTTGGTTTCCTTTGGTGTGCAAAAACTTTTTAGTTTGATGTAGTCCCATTTATTTTTTCTTTTGTTTCCCTTGCCTGAGGAGATATGTCTGAAAATAAATTGCTAATAGCAGTATCAGAGAGATTATTGCCTATGTTTTCTTCTAGAAGTTTTATGGTTTTGAGTCTTACATATAAGTCTTTAATTCATTTTGTGTCTGTTCTTGTATACAGTGTAAGAAGGTGGTCCAGTTTTCTTTTGGCATGTATCTGTCTGATTTTTGAAGACTGTCTTTACCCCGTTGTATATTCTTGCCTCCTTTGTCATATATTAGGTAAGCGCATAGGCATGGATTTATTTATGAGCTCTCTGTTCTGTTCCATTGATCACTGTGATACTCCTATTTTATAAATGAAATTCAAATGGTTGTAGAGGACAGATAACGAAGGTATCAGAATTCCCGCTTAGTTCTGTTGCCCTTCAATCATTTCTGTTTCTGTTATATTGCACTTCAGGGCTGTGACTAATATTTTCTTTATTTGTCTAGCTTTCTCTTTATTTGGTGGGGGATGGGGTAGGTGTTGAGAAGGAGAAAGTGGATTTCTGGAATTTTGTTTTAAAGTATGGGTCTTGCCCTAACAGCAGACAGTCTTGTTTATAACCTCAGGCATCTCATCAGATCAGAGATTATTGTGCTTTGCCTAAATACTTAGTAGATGCAGCAGATGTCTATTTAAATATTACTTTTAAAAAATGCCTGGAATTGTATTTAAATTGCTTCCATTATTCACTAATTAAATTGCAGATTGTTTCTCCTGGGGATGTTGTACTAGGCTGTTTCTTCAATTGTTTGTGTTGGACAATGACAAAATAAAT
>NW_024342644.1:1394730-1639730 GCF_902729225.1 Pteropus medius | reverse complement strand
AAAAACCATCTGGAAATGCAGCCCATTTCCAGAAAAACACCATGGTGACTTCCAAAACCATTTGAGTGAAAACTTTGTCATTAATTAATTTATTCATTCACTAGATATTTATTTTGAATATCAACAAAGTGCAGGCACTATGCTAGGAATTTGATGCTGAACTCTCCAGGTTCAGCCCTTGTCTTCATGGAGTTTCTATGCTAGGGGGGTATAGACAAATAATAATGACACTGGCATGTAACACGTGAAATGCTCTGACAGTGTAAATATAGAGTGCTGTGGGACAGTACATGTGGGTTATCTGACTCAAACTTGGAGAAGAGGAAAGACTTCTTGGAGAAAGTGATATCTAAATAGAGACTTTAGAGAGCAAGAGGAAGTCATTGGAAGGGGATGAGGCAGAAAGAGGGAGGATGGCACAGGGAGGATGTTGCAGGCATTTACAAGAGTATGTGTCAAAGCCCAGGATGAATGTGTGTGTGTGTGTGTGTGGGCAGTGGAATGGAGTGGGGGAGGGAAGATTAAAAGCAGCTTATTAGCCCGATTGGCTGTATTGTAGAGTATGAAATGGAAGCAGAGAAATTGGGCTGGAGCATCACACTGAGCGTGGTCAGGCTTTGATTTGCTTTCAAGTGTTCGGAATTCATTCTAATGCCAATAGGAGATTTACTTCCTAGAAAGATCAGTCTAACCGTGTGTAAAGAATGGATGGGGTAAAGTAAACTTGAAGATAGACAGGAGGTTTCTGCTGTATTTTGGTTGGGAGATAACAGTAGCCTTAAGAGGGTGGCTGTAGGAATGCAGAAAAGTGGCTGGAGTCCAAAGATTTTTAGGAAGTAGATTCTAATGAGACTTGGCGACTGACTGGAGGTTTGGGGCAGCTAGTAAGAAGAGGATGTTTTTTCTTCAGCTAGGAAGCATGATACTTATGGGGGCGGGGAGGTGCAGCGGACATTATCTTCAGTATGATTCAAAAGTATTAAACTATTCGATCTAAAAAACCTCTACTTTCTCTGCTAGCTCAGCCAGTATGTAGGTGCGCTGTAGACGGGAAAGGAATAAATTCAGAAGGGTGAATGCACTCCAATTTTGATTTGTCTCTCTACTTTTTAATTTCAAGGCCGGTTGAATATGGCTCATTAGTTGGAGGGAGACTGATTCTATAATCTTTTTCATTTTCAGAGAACTAGAGAGATGTAAACTTTCTTGGAAAAGGTGATTTTTTGCACCCTTTGAGTAAAAGCACTTTCAGTTCCACCTTTGGCTGATAATTAATGGAGTCTGGTGTTTATCAGAGGCCATCCAACACTCCTGAGTTCAAGTTGCCAGCGCTCATATTTTATGCCCGTTTTACTTTGAGCCAGATAATCTCCAATGGTCCTCAATTGCCGAGATCCCAAGCTTCTCATTCTCTTGGACCTTCATATTGTTTTAATTAAAAAAAAAAAAACTTCTGGAAAAGTACATTTGATTTGTTGCTGAATTAACTTTTTCTCCTGAATGTGTCATCCAAGTCATTAATGGAAAAAATGTGGTCTGTGGTGCTTCAGAACTTGTCCTTTTATTTTAAAACGTTTTAAACATAAAATATCAAAATTGTCTGCACTCTGTTACAAGAATGTATAGCTGGAATTTTAATTTGATTATCTTTCCCAATTTTCCCAGGCTTTCATAGGCAAGTACTTTGTTTGAACAGCTGTACTCCCTTAAAGCTCAGTAACAAATGAATCAGGAATGATTTTATGTAGCAAGTCAGATGAAAGGAACTTCCTAAGAAGACAGGTCATTAAAAGAATGAAGAAAAACTAGCCAAACTTTGAGAAATATAGCAACTATTTTTAAATATAAAGCAATTTGCTCTGATATTTTCTATTAATCTTAAAGTATGCTATCATTAATTGAGAAAGTTCCTTATTTCCTTTTAGATTTTAATATTGGGCAGAAATGAAATTTAAAACTAAGGTCAGCAAGAAAGCAGAAATACTAAACTGAGAAGCATGAAAAATAGGAATGTATCAGCGTTGTCAGCTTTCTGTTATCTATAATTTTCTGTCATCTATATGTGTATCCATGTGTTGAAGTTGGGGGGATGGAAGGGGAGAAGGACTGTGAAATACATTTGCCTCCAATCACAAAAAGATCAAATTAACATGTGAAAAGATATTTGAAAGAGCTGTGGGATAAAAAGGCCTTGGCTTTCAACATCTTACCTACTGGATAGATTCGAAGGCATAAAATAAAGCTAAACTAAATTCAGGGAAACATTGATTCACGCAACTGAATAAACAACTTACTAAATTTGCTAATCTAATTAATCAAATTGCAGTAAAAAAACCTGCAGATTCACAGCCAGTAAAATAAATTAAATCAATATTTTGCAGCCTCCTCCTCCCCCCCACTTACTAAGAATGAGCTTTCTTTCCCTGGGTAAATCAGTCATTGAAATTCTCAAAGCTGTACTCTTGCAGTCCACTGGCAGGAAGCAATTGTATGGACATAAAATCATTTTTCTGCACATTGCAGAGTTTGGGTTCTGAGCATCATATCTTAGCTCTGCCACCTACACTGATGAATAAAACAAATACTGATGTTTTTCTTAGAAATAAATGGCCTATGGCTGATGTTGATTTGCAGATATGGGAGTCTGTGACTTTCAGATGGATCTTTTGTAAAACTTACAATTACAATGATGGTAGGAATAATAACTTTGGGGAAAAAATCCTGGCAAATTAAGGATATTTAAAGTTCGAAAACAATTGTAATTGTGGAAATTTAGACACTGAAGTACTAAAGTATTTCAATTCAGAAGCCTGCGGATCTTGTGCTTAATGTTGGGTTTACCTAACTTTAAGCCACTAGAATAAGATTCCATTTTATGTTGCATGAATATACATATAATAGTTTTATACAGACATATGTTCACATAAATACAATATACAAGAAAAAGTGAAGAGCAGAGTAAACAGTGAAGAAAATGAATCAAAAGATTGAAAAGTGGTGAATGACAAGCTGTATGCAAATTAGGCAAATTATAAGGATATCCTAGATAACGAGTATGAGTCAAGACTGTATCAGTACATTTAAAAAAAAATGTTTAAAGGTGTGACACCAGAATGCAGAAAGAGGAGGACTGCAGATTAGAATTGAGAAAGAACACTGTTTAAGTTCTGCTCACACTTGCTGCATTTCCTTGCATTCCTCATGGATGGGCACACTTCCAAGGAAGAATCTAAATGTAAAGTGCTTCCAGATGACTTCTTAACGCTACTAACCTTAGTCACCCTTGTGGTGCTTTCACCTTGAGGATCAAAAAAAGTCCCCAAGGGTTGCCTTTCCCCACATCTCCTGCTCTGATGGTCCTGTTCCCATTCTTTCCAGTCTTATTTGCCCTAGGATATTATGCTCAAAACTCATTTACATGCTCAGCTAACCTTAATTAAAATGTAAAGGAAGATCAGGGCATGATCACATTAAGTTCTGAATGTAGTTGAATAGTTGGGTATCAGTTTCATGGATTAAACAGTTCTTGGAACTGGTTCTCTTTCTGACAGTAAGTCTTAGCATTACTCTCATTTCTTAATATTCTCTTCTACTTTCAAGTGTTGGCTCAACACTCACTCTTAACTTACGGACTGTTTCGCTTTCTGGAAAGTCATGCCCACCTCTTTGTGTTCAAAATTGCTTTCCTCTCAGTCTCATTGGGAAAGTTGTTACATGTTGGAATGTCCTTCTGAGATGGGCTGTGGACTTATTATTTTTTTACTGAATGTGATGGATTTTCATGTGTAGTAAGAATGGCTTAGGCAAATCTCTGAATTTTGCTTCTCAACTTCTGGTCTCAGATTTGCTTTTGGATGTTACATTATGGCTACCTCAGTTAGTCAAGACAAGGTAGTAATTTTATTTAATAATATTTAAAATCCGATTTTATTAATTTTATTTAATAATATTTTAAATCTCGATATTGTTCTGTGGTGAAATATACTCAAGATTAAATGAGACTTTTCACACCTGGTTCTCATGTATTTGGTTGTACAGATGGTCAAACTAGATTGATTCCTAAGAATTCACTTTGTAGTTTATCAAGTTATTCCAATTGGAGGAATGATGAGTTACTACCTGAGATGATCTGTATAAAGCATTAAGCATAGTGTCTAAGACCATGTAAGTGCACTCATAAATGTTACCTATCACTATTATTATTTTAAATATTTACATTTATATTTATATTTAATTTTATAATAAAAATTTCTTTTTATATTCTGTGCTTTTACATGACATGCATTCAAGCAGCCGTCAAAAATTAATTTTTTACCTATTGTGTTTCAGACACTGGCAGTAGATTCTAGTGATACAGAGATGACGAAGACAAGTTTTATCTTGAAAATGATGGTTTACCTTTTATAATAATGTATTATGCTGTAGTATATTTATTTATGTCTTCTAGATTGTGAGTACATTTGAGGTCAAAACCATGGGAGCCAAAAAATTCATGTCACCTAACCTGAAATAGTTTAGAATTAGAAAGATAAATCACAAAATGCTTTGCATTGGTAAAACTTTTATTTTTTGATTTTTATAAGCACTTAGCACAGTGTCTGAAGAAAACTTTTAATAAACCAAACTAGTATTATAAGCATATTTATTTGCAATGCTACTCTGTTAATGGTTTTCCATTGAAAACTACTGTTTATTGAGAATGCCAGGAGAAGGATAGAGCATCATGCTAAAGGATAAACCATTGCCGAGCTTTTCTCCAGTTTTATTGAGATATAATCAGCATGTAACATTGTCCAAATTTAAGGTGTACAACATAATGATTTGATAAATGTACCAATTGTGAAATGATTACCACAGTAAGTTTAGTTGACATCTATCACGTCACAGAATTACATTTTTTTCTGTGATAAACTAATTTTAAAATACTGTATTTGGTTCTGGACATGTTAGGGATGTTGACAACTGCAGCATATTGCCATTCCTATTTATCCGTCAGGAGACCATACTGTAGCAGTAATAACTATTGTTATTACTATCACCTTTACTCCCTACTAACAATACCTTGTGTTATTTAGAGTTCCCTAAATAACATCCCCAGGGTCATTTGAACCTAAAAAATAATCCTATTAGATATGGTGCACAGCAGATTCTTCTGTGTTTTATAGATTTGGGCAACCATCCTAGGTAATATAAGTGATATCTCTGAAGTCATGGCTCTAGTAAGTCTATCATCAGGGCTCAAATCCAAGTTTCCTCATTCCAAATCCAGTGTGTTCACCACTAGATGATTATGTCTGGGTTGTTATCTGGGCAGTTTAAGAACTTGGAACTGTTTCATCATAAAAAAGAAAAGTTATATGGGAAAGAGGATCACTGTCTTTACGTATTTGGAAGCCTATCCTGTAGCTGGGGTATTAATTACTTACTTTGAAACTTCTCAGTGTAAAACTTTGACTGTGTGTTGCTTATGTATACTTTTATTTTGGCTTAATAAAGACATTTTTTCCTGATATGCAGGGCCAGAGGTGAAGCATGGCCTATGCTGCCCTTGTGCTCTGGCCTCTGCCCACCTGTGTGCCTCAGTTCTTACACACCCCATTCGTGACTCGTTGGTCTTTTTTTTTTTTTTTAGTACCACAGGTCCTTTGCACTGCTGGGCTCTCTACCTAGAATGCCATTTCCCTTCTCCCAGAGTTTTGCTTGGTTGAATCTTATACATCCTTTAGGACTCAGCCTAACAGTTGCTTCCCCAGTGAAGGCTTTCCCGAAAGAATGAATGTTGTGTGACAGCCTCACTAAATGAGTCAGGGTCCGTAATTGCAGCAACAAATGGACCCCAAACAGAAATGAAACTTATTGAAAGGATATTAGGAAGTTCGTAGGAGGGAGCCCTCCTTGAGAGGGCTAAAGAAATATTTAGACACATAGTTAAGTTTTTAGGAACAGTGTACTGGCCTAAAGAGGAAACTGCTACCACCTGTGCTGCCCCATGGAGCACTAGGTGCCATGGTTTGCACTGCTGCCAGGAAATCTTTTTTATTGCAACTGCTGCCAGTAGTTGTGCTACTCTGCTCTGGAAACTCAGCCTTGCAACTAGATTGGCCCCTAAACTGGACCCCCTCTGTTTCCATCCTGACAAATCGAATCTATACCAGTATGTAGTAGCATCCTTTCTCAGATTGCTCACATGTGAATCCCAGTTTTGCAAGACCGAATATAATTGGTGGTCTCGAAGTCACTGAAATTGCAAAGGAGGTTGGAGAACTGAGTTCCATACTTGCAAAGTGGGACTCAAGCTGAAAATTACCCACGTCAAGGGCGTTTAAAAGGTGCTAACCAGCCAGAAAATATGACGAATACCTTCTACACTGAGACCGACTGTTCTCATCTATATTATAGGCCAATCATACCTACCTTACAGGGTCGTTATAAGGATTAAGTAAGGTAATGTATGTGAAAGTGCTTAGTAAACTATACAGAGGGAGATAAGTATAAAATAATATTATTTTTTACTATGATTTATAGTTTTGGTCAAGGTGTAAAATCGAGTGCTTAATAAATTGACTGATCTCCAATTTGCTTTGGAGGTTTTTACAATATGAAAGATAGTCTACTTCCCCAAAAGGCATTTTAAACGTTCAGGAGAAATCGCAAAAACAAACATTCTTATATCAAAGAGCTGCCCTTATAAATTTATATTATCTCCACATTTTTAATTTAGTAATGGAAAAATATAAAATGATGCCAAGCATAGAAATTGTAGTTTGAAAAATTTGGGTGGGTTTTTAACTACTTTTGACTCCTTTCTGAATTTCAAGTCTTTGTTCTAATCTAGTTTGTACTCAGGTTTCATCATGAATACAGCCCTCTTGTTCCAAAACAGACAATGGACTTATTCAACTCTCAGTGCCCTCTGCATTTGATTGTTCTGCCATGGCCCTTTGGTGACTCAACTAGAGGGATTATTATCTTAGAAAAAATGTAGACATGACAGCTGAGATTTTAGCACGAGTAATAGCAGTTGTGTAAAAGAGGGTGTTAGTGTAAATGGTTGGAGCAGTTGCCAGTTTTGCATTAACACTCACACAGTAGGAATTATTCACGTATTCAGTGAATGAAATTCTGGCTTGCAGAGGTCAAGTTCCTCTATAGAAGAGGAGAGGTCAGTATCAATGTAATTTCAGAGGAGAAAGAGCCACACGAGGCTCTTTTCCTGTTTGACAGAAATACTTCCCTGTATCAGAATTTTGAGTTACGCTACTCGTTTTGCTTCCCTTTCTTGTAAATATTGAATTAAAATAATAGATTGCTAGAAAAAGCAAAACATGACCCAGCTTTGCAATGCTGAAAATTGGGTTGTAATTCTCAGATTATTCGATTTCTGCCATTTCAAAGTCATATTATATTCACAAATATGGGGAATTTCAAGGTAAGTGTTTTCAGACACGTTCTTACTCAGGTGATACTTCATGCTAGGTAGGAAGGACTGCCTCCTGACTCTCCAAATTTCTCATGTTGAATTTGGAGGAATTTCCTCTCAATATACCCTGCTTCTTCCTCCGTATCTCAACTTTTTTTTTTTTTTTTTTTTTTTTGCCTATCTACACATGTCACACATACACACTCACTCACGCACATACTCATTTACGCTTACCTAAATAGGTTAAAATTTGTTTCAGGACTCTGGAAGTCTGGAATCCTTACATTGTTCTTCACTAAAGGTCTTAGCCCAGAAGTGAAGGCTGCTTTATAAAATAGCATGTAGTAATTAGAGTTTATTGGGGGTACTAATAAATAGTAAATTTTGGTGATTCAAAATTTATTTCGATTATCTGATATGGATCAGTATTATATGATCTGTGACTTCAGCTATGAAATGCTAATTTCATCTCTCAATATACATATTGTGTATAAGGCAGCTGTCTGTTGTCTGTTAGTTAGAGGTAGATCAAGGAGCAAATGGAATATTCAGTACTGAAGCTTTTGTTTTAATTGGTGATGCAAAAAGTAACTTGAAACTCCCCTTTAGTCTGCAAAGGAATTCTCAGGTGACCGTGTGGGTGTATTGTGATTGCCTTTTATTTTATTGACTCACTAAATTCTTAGATTACACTTTACCATTTGATATTGACAAACCATAAAATTCTTATGGAATCTGCTCAATAGTGACTTTTATCTTGTTAATAAACTCAGTATCACTTGGAATTCAAGTTTAATTAAAATGGAAAAGTAAATGATTATGTAAAGATTTTTTTCTCATTTAAGCTTATATCCTTCTTTTGTTTCTTTGCCTTTTCTCTAAATTCAAAGATAGATTTTAATTCAAACCCATTTTTGCAAGGTGATTTTTTTTCAGAATCTGTTATTATGCCTGTTCTGTTCTTAGCTTTTGGCTTAAAGATTTTTAAAAAATTTTAATTAGAAAGGTTGAGAAAGAGTTCCAAAATAGAGTGGGAGGGAGATAAAAATGAAAAACAAATCTGTGTTATCCAGGGATGTTTTAAGTTTTTTTAAGGATGCTGTTTAAAGATAATGATTGTTTGTGGACTCTTTAAAGATGTTTTCTCATAGTGGCCAGATAACAGATTAGGGATCTGAGAGTGGTTAGAAAGACCTTTTGAAATTGCCTGGGTGTGACAGTACTACCTTCTGGTAGTTATAAAGCTCCTTTGAAGTTGGCTTTTTATATTGGAAACTTAGAAAATATTTTTCCTTTCTTCTTTTATTAACCAGAAAGCAATACATAGACCAGAGTTTTAGTAAAATGCTTAGAAAAAATATATAGGTTATTTTTGTGATTGACTCCGATTTTTCATCTTTCAGCTTTTGTGGGTTTCAGGATTTTTCTGAGTTCAGATTCTTAGCATTATGGGGATGCTGCTTTTTGTAAACGATATGTGGTTACCCAGTACACACCGTCGTGCCTCAGAATTTCAGGGCCTCTTCCTTTTTCCCCACCTTCTCCTCTCCAGGTATTTTTTGGTGCAAAGCCCGTCCTGCCCCAAGCTTGTCACTTGGGTACTAGACTTATTGGGGTGATCACTTCGTAAGTTATATAAATGTTTAATCATTATGTTATACATCCTTAAACTAATGTAAGATTGTATGTCAACTGTAATTGAAAAATTAAAAAATAATTTTTTGAAAAGAGAGCTTTGGATTAAGATCAGCATTGTAGGGCAGGGGGCATTCCTGCACAACCTTTATTATACACAGTCACACTAACAAAAAAGGGTAAATGGAATGGGCTGTCAGAGGTCAAGGCTGAAAACTCACGGAGACTGATAGTGAGTTTGGGTTTGCAGGAGTAATGGGAGCCCCCTTCTGTCCAAGCTTATCTGAGCTCACAAAGGAGATTCACGGTCCGTTGCTCAGCAAAAGCTATTTGAGCAGGCACTTTTCTTCCCATCTAGCTTTTAAGTGCTCCTGGGGCCCTCAAGCCTATTCACTTAGGCCTCTCAGATTATGAATACATAAACCTTAATGATTTTGGCATCCTAAAGGAAGACATACTAACTAGAGCATCATCAAAACATAATTCCACTAATCGAATGAACAAATACATTCTAGGGTATCACAAATTCACTCGAGTGGAGAATATAGTAGTCAGTTTTTGCAGTACTTGAAAGCATTTATTCCATGTTAGCGTTGATAGGATGGTTGATATTGATTATAAATTTGCATTCAAATAGTGGAACTGGTATTGTGTGATAGATGTAACATCTGAGATCAGCAGCAGTGATTTCAGTTTTGATGGTTTGACAAAATATACAAGGCATTTGATGAATACCCAATTTGATTATTTCAGGCATCTTGGAGCTTCGATCTTTCCATTTTCAGAAGTTATGGAGATTATGCAGTTTTATCTTTTTTAGTTTTGTCTTTCAAAATAAAAATTGTTATAATCATTATAAATAGATTGAGTCTCCTAATATATTTTAAATACTTCAATTGTTTTGACCAATGTTTAATATAACCCTAATCCAACTCAAAATCCCTTCATGAGAGAATAGAAACAATCATGAAATTTGTTACAATAGGATTTAAAAACTGTACTGTTCTAATTCTCTCTTCACTTCAATTTTTATCAAGTTTTTATTGCCCACCAGATGATTTCTTTCAGAATTGGCCTACTTTTTTCCTTTTTTTCTTTTTTTGGCTTTGGTGCCTGTGGGCAAATGTAAATTTGTTGCATTTTTATACGGAGATCTCTGTATAAATTAATAACTACAAGAGGGAATCAAATAACTGATTTCTTTCCTTTTCTGCATTGGCTATGTATGTATCGTGGTAGACGTAGGATTGAGAGATCAGGGGGCTTATGGGAACATGACTGACTTCACAGTTTTATTAATATAAAAGGAATGTGTACTTATTATAGAAAATATAAAAAAAAATCGATTATTCTTCCACTCAGAGATAGTTATGTGAACATTTTAATATCTTGCATTTCAATCTTTTACTTTATTGAAATATTTTATATGTGAAAAGTATACACATATTTCTGTAATAAAGAATAATAAACTACTATACCTGTGCGTCCACCATCCAGCTCAGGTGCACAGCAGCCATCTTGTTTCATCGCCAAGTCATACCTACTCATGTGTGCCCCAGATGTAGTTTTCCCTTTTCAGTTTAAATTATAAACATTAAATTTCAATGTATTTTAAATAATGTATTTAAAATACATTTACCATTTTCTCGTATTCCTTTATAGTTTCACCTCCCATATGTGTCTCTAAATAATAGCTTTATTTTGTATGTTTTCAATCCTCAAATAAATGGACTTGTACTCTATTTTACTGTTGTAACTGCTTTTTTTCAATCATCATTATATGTTTTGTGATATGTGTGGCTCTAGTACATTTATTTCCACTACCATAGAGTATTATTTTGTATGAATGTACTACAATTTATCCATTGCCTGTCATCAGACATTTGGGTTTTAGTTGTGGAGCAGATTCTGTCAGGCCATACCCACTACCCTTGGGTTTTTCTTGGTGCCTTCACCAGCTTCCAGATGCTGTTATCTGCATCTGTGCCTGAGAACTCTTCCCCTACTCCCTGAAGAAAGCCGTGCGGCCAGTGCTCACCGCAGTAGGGTAGACATACTCATGAAAACACCTCTAAATCAATGACTCTTGAGAGTTGGGGGTCTGACTACTTTAGCTCCCTCATATCATTCCATTTCTCATTGCTTCCCCATGAGATGACATTCCAGTCATCCACTTAGCAACTGGTTTAATAGTATACCCTTTGTTGGTTGCCATTTCTTCCACGCATTACTTCTCACTTCTGTACCAATTTTCCTCTTTGTTTTTCCTTCTAAATGACCTTAATCTTTACCTCAGAGTCTGCTTCTGAAGGAACCTAAACTAAGACGTTGTTCGCAGTTTTGGTCATTGCAAGTAATATTGCTGTGGACATTTTTGAACATGTCCTGGTACACAGAATGTGTTTCTCTGGGATATGTTTCCAAGTGGAATGGCAGGGCTACAGGAAATGCATAGTAGATTCAACTTTATTAGATGATGCTGACTGCTTTTCTAAGAAGTATCCAACATTCATGAGTAGTGAATAAATATTCCTATTATTTAACATCCATGCTAACTTACCTTTGATTGTGATGAGCATAGTTTCTCATGGTTTTAATTTGCATTCTTGGATGATTAGTGAGATTGTACATCTTTACAAATATTATTGTCCATTTGTATTTCTCCTATACAAAAACACATACTTGTATCTTTTGTCACTTTTTCTATTGGTCTGTAGTTTTTCTTTGTAGGAATTCTTTATATATTATTGGTACTAGTGTTTATGTGGTTTAAAGATATCCTCTTCTCGTTTGTGGCTTGTCACCTCACTTTCTTATGAACCCTTTTGAGGAACAAATTATTAATATAAATAGACGAATTCAGAAGAAAGCATTAAGTCTTTTACAATTAAATACGATATTACTTGTGGGTTTTTCTTAGACACCCTTTTAATTGGAATGTTTAAATCATTTGTATTTAATGCAATTATCTGCATAATTGCATTTAAATCTACCATCTTATTTATTGTCTATTTTTCTTTTTATTTTCTTCCTCTCTTCCCTTCTTCTCTTCCTTCTCTCTCTTTTTTTAAATTGTATTTAATACTTCATGCATAGAATCAGAATCCAATACATTAAAATTTTAACAGTGTTTTTATCATGAGGATGAGTGGAGGATTCCTTTCTATACTGGAATTGGCATCTGTGTAGTGGATGTCTGGAATAAAGTGTTTCTGACAGAATGGGTTTGGACATCTCTCACATAGTGGAACGTATGGAGTGTGCACATGTAATACTGGGCCATATTCAGTGGATGACATTGTTTTCTAATAAAGTGGCTTTTGAAATGCCACAGAAGCAGACAAATATGCTAGCAAACACCAGATAATTGAACATGATACTTACCTTTAAGGACCAGGTGAATCAAGTGATGGGCAATGTGTAAAGAGAGAGATTTAGGGGAATATGTGTGTGCAACTCATCAGATCCATGGTCAAATTATTCTCACATCAAAAATCCCATGCAAGAGACCCAAAGCCATGGCTTACTTCATTCATCAAATCAAGGGAGGCTCATTGCTCAGCTTTCCTATATTAACCTGCCAATAAGTTCAGCAAAATTATCTTTGGTTTTCAAAAAACTAATCAAGATGATGAAGTTTTATCAGCCCGTCTGGTTGCTTTAAACAGCTTAGTGTAGAGGAGTTTTTATAATGTTTATAAAATGATGTTGTGTGAGGTCATGGAAGTGGTATTCGTTTTTCTTGCAACAATTTCAGTGGCCGTTATATACTGCTTAGTATGCTTTGTTTGGGAATGTATGATACTATAAGCATATAAGTTTTTGGTCTTCACTCTTGAAGTGACATTTTACTCTGGGTGTAGATAGTATGATATAGAATAGATCCTGTGATATAATGTGTGAGACTTGAAATGGGTCTCAGGCATTATCTAACTTCTTTATAGAAAAAGAAATAGGCACAGAGAAATTAAAGAAGTCGTTGCAATGATGCCAACTATGAAATTTGGGTAGGTCATGTAAAACAGACATTCACCCAAAAATGTATTGGTAGTTGGTTATTGATTTGACAGAACTATTAAAAAAATTGTTCTTTTTACTGCCAGTTCCCTTAATTCAGAAAGTGACTGAAGTTTCAAGAATGAGAAATACAGACTAAGTTTCAGGAGATTGTCTATTTCTCAAGTGACACATTCAGTGGCAAGTGGTGGGAAGGGGGTTAGGGATTGTAAATCTAAGCTTAGGAGTGTTATATCCAACCTCATAATATTCTGAAGGCCAAATGTCATGCATGCATGCCTTATGTAGCCCCTGTCAGTGATTGCTTAAAAAATAGTGGGCACTTAGAAGTGACTAAAATGGTAAATTTTATGTTATGTGTATTTTACAACAATAAAAGAAATGCAATTTTGTTTTTAAAAGTAGGCTGTGGATTTACACCATTTTTTTTTGTTTCTTGGGTAAAACGGAATGTAGATTCAAATGGGTGTAACTTCTGTGACTTCTTTTTTAAATTTTTTCTTATTGTATTTAATACTTCATGCATAGAATCAGAATCCAATACATTAAAATTTTAACAGCATTTTTATCGTGCAGATAAATGGAGGATTCCTTTCTATACTGGAATTGCCATTTGTGTAGTGGATATCTGGAATGAAGTGTTTCTGACGGGATGGGTTTGGACATCGCTCACATAGTGAAACGTATGGAGTGTGAGCTTGTAATACTGGGCCACATTCAACGGGTGACGTTGTTTGCTAATAAGGTGGCTCTTGAGATGCCACAGAAGCAGACAAATATGGGTGTAACTCCTAAGGGGAGCTACCAACTCCTGAGATCAGGCATCTCTTTTGAAGGTAATGCTGAGGAGGTCATCAACGAAAGCTGTGAGAATAAAAATTGGCCTGCCTGCTGGAGGCTGCCCAAACTTCTCCTCTTTCTACCACATCAAAGAGGACTTTATTCCTTTCACTCTGTCCATGCTACCTTGAATGACTCATGATTCCATGTAAACTTGAAGGGATGGTATTTATTCAATATCTGTTATAGGTGAGGCAATATACTAGAAATTGTATATATATTATCAAAATTATCTGTTCCAATCATTTGCTGGAGATGTATTATCTCTATTTTACAGTCATACACTGCATAACAATATTTTGGTCAACAACAGATGTAGTAAGTGATGGCAGTCCCATAAGATTATAATGGAACTGAATTTCCTTGTAAGAAATGGAAGAATATGTGATTCAGGAGGAATTTTTTTTCTCTGATGGGAGCAATATCTACAGAGCTTGGCAATAGATTCCCTCTCATTTAGTGTGCTTCAATTTTGAGTGTACAGATTACATCCCAATCAGCCACTGACCTGTTTCAGCACAGAGGAGCCTGTTTCCCCAGCACTACATACTCAGAGGGTGCTACAGCTCTTCCAGATCTACCTTGATGGTCTTCAGAGAACATTGTTATAAATTCTTTGTTGAGGACCTAAGTAAGAACCTGTACAAGGGCACAGGTCCACAGAAGCTACCTTAATGAGTATTATGTGCCACTGTAGTAAAAGCTTTCTGTGGTAGTGTGGGACCAGGCTGTCCTGTACTTAAAATGATGTAAAGCATGGATAAGCTTTATCTCTGCCATCACTTCAATGCCAGAAAGAGAGTCCCTTGTGCCAGATAGAGTCAATGGAACCAAAAACAAATTTCCAAAGTCAAAATATTGAGTCCTCAGTTCTACACCTCTCCATGTAAACACCCTCTTTTTTATGAATACCACAAAGTTCCTTAGTCTGACCACTGCTCCAACCTACAATAGCCAAAACCACATTGCTCTGACAATCCCCTATGTTCCTTTATCTCTCTATCTTAATTTCTTCTTCCTACTTGATACTCAGGCCAACTTTCCTTCCCTCCTGACAGTCACTGTTGTGGTGATCTAAGACCTTACCCAGCCAGTTTCTTCTTGATATTTCCAATTGGTCCATCCCACATCTCTGTTCGTGGAGCAGCACAGACAGCTTCAATGTTCTATTTCAAACCCTGTTGGGAGGAAGCAGGGGGAGGGCTTGTGGGACAGCTTTTATAAAGTCTACAGTGCTATCCTAGGCCTTCACATTCACTCACCACTCACTCATTGACTCACCCTGAGCAACTTCCAGTCCTGCAAGCTCCATTCATAGTAAGTGCCCACTGTATAGGTATACCATTTTTTATCATTTATACTGTGCTTTTACTGTACCTTTTCTGTTTAGATACACAAATACTTACTATAGTATTACAATCGCTTACACTATTCAGTTCAATAACATGCTGTATGAGTTTGTAGCTTAAGAGCAATAAAGCTATACCATACAGCCTGGATATGTAGTTTGGCTGTACCCTCTAGGTTTTGTGTAAGTGCACTCTGTGATGTTCATATGACAAATAGCCTAATGACACCTTCCTCAGAATGTATCCCTGCTGTTAAACAAAGCATAACCGTATGCAAGAAAAAAATGAGCCACTGAGAGGTAAAATAAACTCTCTGAGCTCACACAGGTAGCAATTTAGTTAGATTTTAACCCCTAAGTCACTTTCCTTGAAGTTCTTGATCTTTTCAGTATGACATAATTGGTTCAATTTTTTTTATCCCATCCAAGTTAAGTGGGGGCAAGAATTTAGTGCCTCAGACTTGCTATATGTTTTTGCAAGGGAAATAAGTATAAGAAATAAGACTTTGTTTGGCATGAAGTGAGTATTTCATTCATTCCTTAGGTTTTTAATGAGAGCCCAGTTTGTTCTAGGCATGGTGATCCAGCTCTGAACAAAGACAGACCTGGCCCCGATTGTGGGGGAAAATAAATTATGTCATAACTGTGCAAACCCACTTTATCTGCGTGCAGAAATTTATTTGAAACCTAATTAAGGACAAAAGTAGAGCTTTCAACTATTTTTCTGCTACTTTTGTTGCCACCAGCTATTGTCTGGTTTAGCAGGAGCAAAATGGGCTAATTCAGCAACATGTCTTTCTTTGGAGAACTCAAAAAATACATATGATACATATATTAAAAATAAATGCATTCAATTCTTATTATTCGAGGTAATTTTGCTCTATAAAGTCACTGTGAACACTGAATTTTTGAATACAGAACCATTGCTTCTAGGGAAAATAAAGGAATAGGTTCCTGTGAGCCTGTGGTCACATTTTCATCAACTAAACAACAAATAAGCTTGTTTTATGTGTTTTTTTGTTTATTTGTTTAAGGACACTTTATTTAGTATATATTGTTGATTCATTTACATTGAGCTCATAACCAACAGCACTGTAACTCATGCCTGAAAGAAGCTTATCTAACGCATGTACTTTCTCTGTAAGGCACATACATCACAGATTTGTGCTTAGGAGCACTAGGTAGCCGTTTAGCACTACTCTTGGGGAGCATTCTAAACAGCAGAATTACAGACAAAGCACAAAAGTGGGCACTAGATAGACTGCAGAAAGAACACTTTTGACAATATGAGCTGAAACAAGAATATAGAGCATTGCCTTGTTGGACCTCAACTGGGAACGTGTGTTGGGCCACTCAGAATTTTCACTGTTCTGCACTTGTCCATGAATGAATATGGAGAGTATTGGTTTGGGGGTTACAAATAAATTTTAGCCAGTTAGGCAAGTTCGTAAATACAAAATCTGTGACTTCGTGAAGATCAACGGTACTAATTTCAGTAAGAAAATATAAAACCTCTTAAGAGAAATACCAGAAGTGGCTCTGCAGAGAATTAAAGTAGAGCAATGCGAAGACTCCAGAGTGGGTGTTGCTGACATAGGAGGCCAGGTGAGGTGTCTCTGAAAAGGTCTGAGATGTAAACTGTGGTCTGAATTACAAGGAGAAGCCTGTCCTGTGAAGATCACGGGGAAGGGCATTTGAGGTGGGGGAACAGGCAGAGATCTCAAGACAAGAAGGAGTTTGGTGTGAGGAACCCAAGAAGGGCAGCATGACTGCCAAGGATTGCGATAAGGGAAGGGCTGGGGAGTAGAGGCAGGTGCAGGCCTGGTCTCAAGGGCCTTGTAGGCTGGGGTGAGGGGTGAGGGGTGAGGATTTGATTCGATTCTAAGTGCTCTGGGACTGACATTCTGGGATGATTACAATGTTTGTGCTGCTGAAGGTCAGCTTAGGAGCTGCCTGTGAAGCTTTGAGGAAATGCAGCAGTGTCCTGGTCACATAAGCTATTTAGAATATACCCCAGAAAATTCACTTTTTTCCAATTCTACCCTTGCACAAGTTTTTCTTCACCCTGTTGAGTGATCTTCCTTGCCTTTTCAACAACCCCCCCCTCCCCCGCCCCCATCAGGGAGTCCTTGCTTTGTCAGAAGCACCTGATCCTGACCACTGCTTTGTTCTGCATTTCCTGAGAACTCTTACTTATTCCACTTGCACTCCATCAGTGATTCTTGTATATTTCTCTGTCGGTGTTATCCCATTTAAAAAATTTTCCCAGTCATACTTCCTAAGGATACAGGTCATTTTTGCTTCCTTATTCTCTCTAGGTACCTTAGACATAGTAGCCCCTATATGTGTCGAATGATAACTGAGCTTTTGTATTCTGGTGCTGTAACCTTTTCTTCATCCTGTGGCCATTATGAATGAGAGTGAACTATGCACCGGTGATGGCATAAGAGTTGACTGGGTGGTGATGGCTGAGGGGTGGGGAGGGGGAAGAGAGCAATGCCTACAGGAGTAAAGTTTCCTAAATACTCCAGGTCTGAGTTTTCTTTTGACAAGGAATAGCAATATCTTCCAGGAAACAAAGGGCTGGAACAGAATGTTTAAGGTTTTTGATATTTCTTAATATATATGGCTTTATGATGGTCATAGAGCAGTTTAGCTAACTCAAACCCTTTGGGAATGTGGTAAGGTAAACATAAAGATGTATATTCTTCACTACCTTTGAGCATGCTGGTAACTCAGACATCCGCTTTGAGCATTTGATGCCATATTAACCAGTAGTTATTTTCCCTAGTTATCTATATTTCCTTTAATCCCCGTTTAGATAAGCTTTTAGTAAATGGATTGCATTTAGCCCTTCGATTTGTTAAAAAGCTGAGACTGAAGATGATAGAATATGTGTGTTTTTAAATTTCATAAAACATAGTTTGTATGTTGTAATCATCAAACATCCTTCAGCATATTTGGTGAAGTTGGGCAAATTTGCCTTTTTCAATACCTTTGAATTTTTAATGAGCTGCTATATGTCGTCATTTTTTTTCTGCCTATAGCTATTGTTTTTGGTATAGCTGTGTTCTATAATCCTTTTTCCTACAAAAGTAATTTATTTCTTTTATTTTTCAAGATGGCTTCCATTTGTCTGCATGCTAGTTTGATTTAGTACAATATAGGGTATATAAGACACTTTTCTTTAAACTGAAACGCTATGGAATCTAGTATATTCAGTGATATAACTGTAACATATTTATCTAAGAAGGAAGATGTTACCGCAAAGACATGGGTTTCTTTCCTATAGAAAAGTTTTCAAGTGTGCCCATGCTATGAAAATCATCACTGTGTTTTCCAAATGTGATGAGTGACTTTTTTAGAAAGATAAAAAAAATGTTCCAAATAGATCTCAGTTGATTTCTTTAATCATAAATTCATATTATAGGTCTTTAAAAAAAAACAAGCTGTATGTTTTTACTAACCACTATGAAAATACAATTATAAGCTACAATGTCAATTAGGAATTAGAGGTTCTTAGACCCATGGATTATTCCATAGCTCTGTGAACACAGTAAGTCTACATACTAAAATTCATTTTAAATATAATTAAGGACAGAAGTAGAGCTTTTAACCACTTCACTGCTAGCTTTTGGCACCATCAGCTGTGGCTGAGTTTAGCACTATCAGACAATAGACTAATTTAGCAAAAGATTTTTTATTTTTTGAGAACTCTAAAAATACAGGTACTAAAAAATATTTTACTGTTGTTGCAATTTTCTCCATTTACACAAACACTATCATTTGGTTTTAGAAAATACTTTAATTGGGTTTTACCTTGGTTTTAAACCCCAGAAGAAAAAGCCCAGCCCCTACTAAAATCAGAATGAACAAATTGATGAGTTGAGTGTCTTTGTAAACAATTCCACACTTTCAAGAAGATTAAGAACACAGCAGTCTCAGTTATGTGATGGGCATAGCTTAGGATCATGGATTGGACAGGAAACTGTGGCTCTACCCATGCCTGATTGTCTGCCACATGCCACCCATTGAACACAATGATTTATATTGAGAAAATGCGAATAAATCAGTGCCAGATATAGCTCTAATGATTGGAAATACAAGTCAGAATATACAGGCCACTAATAGTAATTTCATAGTTACATGAGAAGATCAAATCAATATATTAACCCTATTGCATGAAGGTAGAGCCATCTAGGGTTTCCATTGTTAATAACGGGATAATTTTATGAAAATGTTGCATCTTTGACAAAGTGTATATGTATTTATCACGATGTTGGTAGACACAGATACTCAGTACTATGGTTTTTTCGTTTTGTTTTTTAATAGAACTCTGAAGGTCAGTGTCTGGGTGATTGGTGACCTTATAGAAAACACATACTAACGAAATTACATCTGGACTTTAGAAATTTTATAATTCGAGGATCTAAGGGAGCCTGTTTAAAAGACGGTTCCCTGGAGCTAAATTAAGCCTCATTTTTATAATACACACACTTATGCGTGATAGGAACACCATATATCACCAATCCCATCTCTTAATACACATTCATTTATATCCTATCTTTATTACTCTGTACCTCCCAGAAAAGCTATTGACTTGCCTCTTAAGATTTACTTAAGATTTTCTCATATCCTTATTTCATAGCTTACCCTGCCCACTGTCAAGATAACTTTGAATTTCCAGGAATCTTCTGGCCATTTCTTGTTTTGAGCTCCTTTTCCAATGAAACATTCATATCGTCCCCTTACAGAGCCAACCTTTCTCTTCTTTCTGCACAAACTCAAATATGAGCCTCAGGCTTCTTTCCATGATTTTCACAGAAAAAAAACACACAATGCATTATGAGTATAGATATTTTCATGAAAATTTGGTGATACCAAGGGAGTTTAGGTTCACAGTAATGCCAGTAATTTAAAACTTATAATAAACGTCCCTGTTCTTCAGTATCTTACTGGCCATCCTTTATACACAGACTCCAGGATTTTGCCAAGTTGTGGATCCTTCTCTTGTGTCTCCTCAACCTCAAATGACCCGTAAAGATATCTTTCTAAATAAAGGCAAAAGAGACACTGGGATCAGCTGTTCCCCACAACAAATACACTTGTCATGCAGTATATTCTCAGATTCTAAGCCTCCTATCTTTCTGTCTGTCTCTATCTTGTAGCACATCTGTGGAATTTTGTTTCATATTACAGCAAGCTTTGATTTCTTTGACCATCTCTTCCAAAAGGGAAAGGCACTGGTACTTACCAACCCAGCGGCAAAGTAGGAGAGTCATCCTAGTTGCTTCTTATGCTGTTCCACATTATGACACACATAAAATATTTGTAAGACACACATGCAGGGGTAAATGGATAAGGTTGCATGTGGCCAAAGACGACTGTTTCAAAGACTCCAAATGTTCCCAGGGTTTTGGTCACTTAAGCCCCATACAGCCAACCCAGGACTGAGGAGATCAGTATGGAAGCACACCTGTAAACATTGCATGGCTACCCTTTGGGAAATTCTGGAAGACCATAGCCTCACTTGAACCAAGGAAAATCAAAGCAGCTCCTCATCTGTTTGGGCCAAAAGTCCCTGTTCGGGACTTATGATACTTTAAGGACATGTGTAATTTTTTTATAAACAGTTAAATACATATTGCATTAAGTTATATTATCTTCAACTACAGAACTCTAAAAATACAAAACTGAAAGCTTACCATACAACATTAGAACTACTGCATTATATTTGATTGTCATATTTCAAAATGTACTATATTAAGATGCAACATATAATAATCTTTTGTGTTTATTGTTATTTTAACATTCTAGTCATTGCTCCTTTTAATTAGCTGGATAATTTAAGGGGGCTTTGGAACATCTGTGGGAAAATCACCTTAACACATGGGTGGTTAATTCCAAAGCTTATTTTCAAAAGGCATAGTGTGTGATCATTCATTTTTTTCATTCACTCGTTCATTCAAGAAGTGTTGGCTGAATGCCTGGTATGCGATAACAAAAGAAAGGAAAAGAGTATGTCATGATTGCTCCTTAGAGGAACTATGGAACCTACAGTTAAATGGAAAGACAGTCCTTGGATATTTGAAGCATTAAAGTTATGGAAAAAAGAGTTTGTCATTAAGTACCACAGTAATAGATAACAACAATGAAATGGGAATTCTTCTAAAAGAGTGCTAGGAGTGAGGCAGTATTGTTAAGGAATAAGGTATGATTTAAGCTGGTCTGTGAAAGATGAGTAGGATTCAGAAGAGCTAAAAGTGAGATAGCACTAAAACTGAATTCTGGCAGAATGCTGTTTAGTATAAGAAAGGGCTTGTTTTAAAAGAAAATACATAACTCTTAGAAGAGAGGTAAATATTAGAACTAAGAGTTTTTCTAAGTAAATTTTTATTTACTTTAATGAAGGATAGGGTGAGATATAGAAGAAATGATCAATTATGTTAGCATAACTCTAGTGTAAAATGATCCAGCATAATAAATTCACTAAATATTGGCAAAGGATTGTGTGTTAGATGTTCAGACGGGTGATTATTATTCCAATAATGAAAGAATAAATGTCTCAAAATTGTTGCCTACTAAGAAAGCAAAACTAGGAATAATATGCCTTTTTAAGACCCTGTAAATATTTTATTTGTTCTTAGCCAACCACCTTTACTGAAGGGAAACACTTTTGTTATTTTCATGACAATTTATCTTGTTAGGCATGCTGCAAGTTTTGATTGATGACAAGAGAAATATGGGTTGTCTGCTTCCCTCCTCACCCCAACTCAGAGCAACCTGCTTAGAGGTTATTTATTTTCTTTTTCTTCTCAGGATTGCTTTAGGGCCTGCAATTGAAATGACATAAATAAAACTGTGATTTTTGAGTTTCTTTGGGCTGGGGGACCAGGACTATTTTAAATCCTTAGAAAGAAGCTTGACTACATTCGTGTTTCTTTCTGGAATGTGCTGGACTGAATAAATTCTTCTCTCGAGTTTTGAAAATTGGTTTGTATGGGAAAGTTGCCCAAGAATTATAGTGTAGAGGGGCTGGAAAGGGGCGGGGAAAACCCCAGCTCTTCTACTTATGTCATTTTAATCAGTAGAATGAGTCAAAAATGGAGAAGAATCTTTTTGCCAATTGTAAAGAAATGGACTTAAACCTGTAAAGCAGGTTAAACTTGTTTGTGAAAGCTTGCAGTGCAGTTTGCAGTAATACTGTTTGTTTTCCACTACTGACCAAATCCAAAACTTTAGATTGTTCACACAGGGACCAGTTACTCAGTTTATAATGCAGCTATTTAAAACAGTATTCATTCACTGATTCATTCATTCATTCAATCACCTTTAAATGTTTTACACCTGTTAGCAGATAAGGCACCCTGGGTGGCTAGGCCTCTTCTTGTGCCACTTCCCTTTTTCCCCACATGTCCATATTCTATGATCATCTTTCCAAGCCAAAACATTCAGATTTTCTTCATTCTTATGAATGGCAATGCAGTATTTAATGGAATGACGTGAATGTATCATAATTTATTCAAGGAATTTCCTTTAAAAAAATGCAGCAAAACTTATCAGTTCTCCTAGCGAAATTAGAATTAGAGGAGGCATTTAATATTTTATTTATTTAAAGAGTTCCACAAGCCCTAAGGAGTCTTGTGTGTGCGAATTAGATATGGCATGTGACATTTTTCAAATAGAAAATGTGAAGCAAAAAGCACCCCAAAAGGACAACATGCATAGCCTTTATAGGTCCACAAACAAGAGAAAGCATTATATGGGCTGCTGTAAAGTCTTCTGCAGCTTGGGCTGGTCTCCATCCTTTGTAAGGTGGAGTCTGCTTTAGATTCTTTAATCGCCTTTCACCTCTGTGCATACTCAGTCATAGTCAGTCATTTTGGTTCCCTAACTGCTCTTCATATTCACAGAGGGTCCACCTCCCGCCCTAGCTTTTCAGGCTTAGTATATATGTTTGGGTGTCCTGAAGATCTGAGGAAGCCTGCACACCAGGGTGTCTGCCATTCAAGACATATTTTTCTGTTTTATTTTGAGTAGAACCGGAGTCACCCTTCTAGAAAGTTTGGTATAAGAGGTGTTCCTGTTTTCAGAGAATAGTTAATCCTTGCTTCTTTGACTACTCTAAACATCTTGATAATTTGGTCTGCCTGACTCCAGTGATACTAATTTATTCTGTTTTACCTACGTGGGTCAAAAATTTCAAATTCATGTATTCAAATCCATGTAAACATCATTATGTAAAAGTAGTTTGAAGACTGTTTTTTATTGCAATAAGGAGCAATATATCACATCTTTATTTTTTGGCCCCACAGTTGAAATGAATAAGTGTTTTAACAAAATGGATTTATTGGGAAATCGAATGCAAACATTGCCGAAAGGGAAATATGGTGTATATCATCTATTTAGTTTACCTTATTCACTTTTGTACTTCGAGAAATAAAGCCTTCCAGAGATATACAGAATTAATCTTACCTTCTGAATTATTTTAGTGGGAGAGGGTTCTTTTTTTTTAAACTCGAGTGACGTCTGATACTTTTGTCTGAAGGCCACTTGGCCTTATTTTGTTTAACATAATTGGACAGCACAATGCAACCTTATACAGCATGACTCCCATGCCTTAAAAAATTAAAATGGGTCAGTGAGGAGATAAAAATGTAATTTCTTTTAAGTAGAGGAACTTGAGAAATCTATAAAGTGCTTTCCCAAACTGAGATATTTCCACAGATTTATAGCTAAGTAATTTAGAAAAGATTGGTTTATTTCTAAATGTAAAACGGTATCACCAAGATATTCTTGTGAAGTAGGAAGTCTCCAGAAAAAAATGAAAAATTATAAACCATGTCCATAGACAATATTCAGCAAAAATAGGTTGTGGAAAGATGAGAAGATGGAGCTAATCTTAGTAATGGTAGAGTAGAGAAAATTCGAGAATTACATGCATTTGAAAAACCCTGTATGGACAGTGGTTTCTCAGGTAGCCTGATTGAAAGCATTTCTCTTAATATTATCTTATAGCACTTGTACTACCTGCCCATTCTCTCAAAAGAACTTTCACCAAACAATTTTGGTTCAGTTCACACAATGTCCATTTATCTTTCTGAGCCATATTCACTTCACAGTGGTGATGCAACTGATTACAGAATCAGTTAATTTGAAAGAAATACAGCATAAGTAGTGTGAATCATGAAATTTTTATGACTTTTTTAGATTCTCATTTCCTTTGGTCATGGTCCTGTGGGAGATTTAAGCAGTAATATAATTTTGATTTCTTTTTCACGTTCCTTGCCTACGATAAGGCAATCTTCCATTTATTGTCTTTATTTAGTAAATTCTGATCTTTTTAAGAAATCAGTGGTTCACTCAATGTTAATTTTTTGAGTGAATTAGCTGTTATCTGACTTTATTTTTATTTCTTTCAAATTAGGTTATTTGCTGATATTTAATAAATGGGTATTAATGTAGACTAGAATGGAGATTTTGGTTTTCTTTACCAGTTGTTTGCTGTTTATATTAAAATAGACTAAACATTTTTTTTTTCCTGTCTCTGCACCATCCACCCTTCAGACTTAAGAGGCACTACTATAGATTTAAAATTAATAGATTGTTCAGTATTGGCCAAATTTGTAAATTGTTGGCACTTCAGAATAGTGTTAGCTTCTAGTGAACAGAATAGATTTGTATAGAAGTTCTGTTTTCAGAGATAAAACCAGAGTTGGCATTTAATTTTCCCCTGAAGATATGCTTTAAAAATTTGCCCCAGGCCCGCTCTGCCCTTATCCTTGGTCATCCCAGAATTATCACCTTTTTTTTTTTTTTTCCTGTTTGGTATTCATAAAGGTAAGAAAGACTTGGTCTGCATTGCATAAATAGGACAGGCAGAGGAAATGCAAAGATCAATTCAAGGTTCAAGGGCAGCACTAAAGTCCTCCATCTGCCTTTAGCCACAGGATTTTTTTGCATGAAATTACAAGTTCATCTTAACTGCTCAACTTTTCAAACTTTGATGGAGAAGCCAGTCTTTATTCCTCAGTGGTGTATGATCAGCCAATTAAGTTTGTATTATGCATCCTGTCTTAATATTTCCTTTCTCTTAGTTTCTCCCAACTCCAGAGATCAGTTTCTCTGTATGTGTCAAACTTCCTTTTCTCTCCTCGTATTTCATTCTTCCAGAATCTGTAAACTGTCCAGGTTCTCATAGCTCACTTAAAGATGGATCAAGTCCAGAGGGACCAGTGCCGACTTCTCATTAATCCATCGGAGTTTCACATTCACAGACTTGCACCAAGAGAGGTGGGAGGGGAGGAAAAAAAGAGGAAGTTCTCATGTTCAGGAAAGGAAGGCCCTGCCTCCTCCTGTGGCAGGATTGTTACTGTAAAGTTTGCTTTCACCAAGGTGAATCTTGAGCCCAGTGGTATAGAGATAAGTCAGTTTGAACCCAGAGGAGTGTGACAAGCCTTTGGCTCGGACCTTGTGATTTGGCTTTGTGGTCAAGGAAGAATATGTAAATTCACTGAATTCCCAGGCATATTAGCCCTGGAGGAAGAGGATTAGGGGAATCCAAGAGTCTTGACCTCACTGTGTGGCTGAATTATAGCTAGAGCCAGTTTTAACTAGCACAGCTTGAGTTTCATACTTGAATCAAAATACTCTCCACTCCTACCATATTCTGGTGGGAAATTTATTAAATGTTAAAATCTAATCTGAAAGCAAACATAGCTTTAAATAAAACTATACAACATCATTTACTAGTGTTTATAACTTGAGTGACGAGTGTCTGGGCCTAATAACCCAGATAGGGGAAGGAATTCCATGGCCCTCCTTCCCAATCTGGACCTATCTAGAAGCATTTATTTGTACTAAGTTTTCCAGTCTGAAAGTCTGTGTCATTGTTTAGATTCTGCCTGAATAAACAGGGAGAATGATAAACTTCCTCTGCAGGTGAGGTTTATATCTTTTGAAGCAGACCATAGCTTCTAAGCCATGGCTTTCCTATCCAGAAGCTGCATAATCAGTTTTGCAAATATTTTTGTTAGGCCCTACTGTGTGCCCAGGTCAGTACTGTGTATTTGTAGGCATAATGATAATGACAAGGATACATAGCTCCTAATGAAATTGTGGTCATTCTAGGAAAGTGAATCTGACACATATGAAATAAGATGTTCATTTAGGAAAATCTTAAAGTAGATAGAGTCAAATGTCATGATATCAAATGTCAGATTCAGCTCAAGCAGATATTATGGAACTTAGTAATTAAGAAGAAGAAAAAGTGACTGTTGGCTTTATTTATTGGGGGACAGTTTGATGAAGTAAGCTGGACTTGAGATGGTCTGTGCAGACTGCATTAGATTTTGGGGCCAGATTTTAAGAGTGCGTAACCAGTAAAATTAACATAGAACTTCCCATCCATCCCCACAACCCTGGGCCAGGGGCCTGAGCCAAGAGTCTCCAAGCTCATCAGTGCTGACCAAAACCCTTGTCTCATTTTCTGAGTACGCTGTACAGATTTGATCATTTTCTCTTTGCACATGACATAAATACTGGTTAAACATTGCCGAATTAGAGGGTCTTTAGGATGGCAAAGAGTCTCAAAACCAGGTCGCATGAGAATAGTTAGTTAAAGAGTGGCAGCAAATGAGCTTGGAACTGAGAAGATTAAGGACAAACATAATAGAGGTTTTCAAACATTGCAAAGACCATTCTGTTACAGAACAAGTTGATTTGCTACAGATCAATCTAGGGTGTAGAAATGGGCCTGTTGGGTGGATGGACCAGTGACCATACAAGAATTCAGCTCAAATGAGAGTTTTCTCACAATTAAAATGCCTGACCGAGTGCTGTTTTTCAGAACAATGACGTCCTCATTTCTGAGGGTGTCTGTAATGCTGGCTGTGTTGGGTGTCTGTAATGCTGGCTGTGTTGAAAGCATGCAGATTTGGATGTAGTGGGCTCCAAGGTTCTTTTCAACTCTGGTGTCTTGATTTCTGGGTATGTATTTAGGAAACCCAGGCAAGGAGAAATATTATGGCTTTCTAGGCAGAGATAACTACAGCATGGACAACACGTGAGGGGACCGATCAGGAGAACTGGAGATGTCCTCATGTCAGGTGTGTACTGAGGAATGACAAAAGCATGAGATAGATGATAGAGAACTTTAAATATTCTGATAGGCAATGGAGAACCATCTTGTTTCCTGTTAATGAGCACAATATGATAAAAATAGTGTTTGAGAAAGCTTTGCTTTTTATTCTGTGCTGGAGGGTTGAAGGATAGAGATAGAGAGACAGAGACAGACAGAGACAAAGATAGATTGATGAGAGAGGGAGGGAGAGGGAGAGGAAGAGAAGGTGAGGGAGAGGGAGAAGAAGAAGGATTGGTTCCAGGCAGGGAGACCATTTAGGAACTTTCTCGTTTTCCTACACCTTACCTGTGCTGTGGTGGGGACAATGGAAATAGAAAAACAGCCAAATCAGAATTTAATGGAAGGACTAATATGGATTTCCTTGAAAATGGCTCTGAAATAGGATTCTCCAAATTTTTAATTGAAAGTTATGTGGTTGCTTTTTTAGATCAGTAGACCACAATAAAGTATTTGCATTTTGGTCTACTACTGCTGCTGACCAGTGACCTGAGACAAGTCATTAAAATTCTTTGTATTCTAATTTCCAAGTTGTATCAGCTTGGCAAGAGAGAATGTTTATAAATCGTTCTGAGTACTGGGTGAAAGGTGCCTTGGTATATTAATGTCATACCATAATTATTTTGTTATTGTGGTTATTGTTGTCAGTTACAATGATGATGCAATTTTATATTTCCTACCTTAGGGATATTTTTATCTTCCAGCAGGAGTCTGAAAGTGCCTTTCCTGTGAGATATTCTTTGAAAGACTGGCAAATCTTTCAAATATTTGTTTTAGCATTGGTCCGTCAAGAGAAAGTAAAAAATATGTAATATTCAAGATTATCACTGCTATTCCCCCCTCATCTAATATCTAGAATATATTGAAAATACATTGTCTGCATTTGTTTCCAAGAAGCTGTAATGATTTAGATTGGTGCTGTCCTGGAGTCTTGATGTTTCTTTCTGTGGAATTCTCTGAACAGGGCTTTCCTGAAAAGAATACATTAAGACTGTCAGAATGATTCTTTTCAGCAGACTAAGCTTTGCAGATGCCCTTTGTTGAGGGAAAAAAATGCATTATTCTGAAAGTCCTTCTGATCTTCAGGAAAACTGAAAATATCAAATGTTCTTCTATCATTTGAACTTCCCTACAAGAAAATCCCAGAAAATTATTTTCTGGACTAAGATAATTCAGAGCTTACGGTATTTTAAAACATGAGAATAGAAATGTGTTGAAGAAAAATGAACTTTTAACATGTGCTGTTACTGAAAGGACGACTTCCTCTGCCCTTGAAAAGCAGAAATCGTAGGGCCCCTTTCAGTTTTCCATTTAATATTTTTCGCACCTGAACATTTCCCTGGTTGAAGTGATGTGTCTGGCATAATTATCCTGGGATATAATTACTTAATGTGTGTCAGTAAGACATGGTTCAGATATTTATTGAGCTCTTGTTGGCTGTGTCCTGAACAAGACCATAATTTTTCAGGATTGCAAAAGCAACTCTAAGGCATTGGAAAAAGAAGAAAGGAGGACATTCTCCCTCCGAAGACTTGGTTTCATGGTTTAGAAATCTGTTTCGTGCTTGCACTGGCAGACAGTGCTTGAGTGAGAGAGGACTCACTTCGATTTATAGGGGCTTATAAAATGTGCTGCCCTTTGTACCCAGAGCCACAGACCTGCTGTTAATAGGACATGTACCTGGAGTTTTTCTGGTGGTAAAATTTATAAAACCAAACAGTAATCTCTTTGTAAGTTCCTCAAAGACCAAATGAGCCTGTTAACTTCTATTTGTATAATGCCTAGCATGGGGCCACAGGTTAACAAGCCCTTATAAATGCCTTTGTTGTTGTTTATGATGGTTGAAACTGGGAATAGAGTGAGGGGCCAAGGGGTTTGTTTACCATGATAGATAGGAGAGCTCATAGAGGGGGAGAAAAAAGATAGATGGCCAGGTCAAGAACATATTTTGGCAGATGCTACTGCTGTTCTTTAAGAAAAAGAAAAAAATGGCTCAAATTATCTTCCAGGAGTGTCCTCGCCCTCTGCTAGGAAACTGGTTTCTGGTTTGAAGGTTTCTGAGATATTCACTGTGATTAGAGGGCAAAAGGTCCTTTGTGGCTGAATTCCATCTTGGCTTTGCTGTCTGCCTACCCAGCTTAATCTTTCTTTCAGTCCCTGCTACTTCCTTTTCACCTTCTCTCCCTTTCTTTTTTTCTTCAGCTACCTATTTAGTGCCTGCTTCTCTTCTAAGCTGTCAAGATCTCACTCTTTTTTTCTTCCCATATCCAGATGCCATTTCAGGGAAGGTGGAGGTACTTCACATCAGCATTTTCCTCTGTGGGGAAGTTGAAGCTTGCCTCTATACACCAAAGATGACATTTTCTAATGTGCAGATTGCATTTTCTTACACATATAGTGGAAAAACATCTAAATAGACCAGCCTGTGCATAAGATGAATATAAACTTTAGAAGTACTGCAGTTTATTATGATTATTTGAAATGTATTCATTTAAAGCAACTTTGTTGAGAAAAATTCTCAATTTGGGAAAAGGTGGAGAATAGAATCCAGCATGCAATTGTCATATTGTTGAGTTATTTTTGAATTAGCAAGAAAAATGAAGACAAACTTCTCTTAGTATATTGCAACTGAACTGAAGTTCTATTCTGCGTAAATGTGCATGTGAAAAGTTAAAGTAATTTAGAATTGAAAAGCCTGTATGTTACTAAGTTAATGGTTAACCTAATTCTGGTTTTTGTAGAAAAGATGATTTATAATAGAAGGAAGAAAAGATATTCAAAGTATATACTTTATTATACTTTAAAAAAACTTTGCATGCAAAAATTACTGTGATTTTAGGTACATATTCTCATTTTAAAAACGTTCTTTTCATTTGCCTCATAGAGCTCTGTTCAGTGAAGACTTTTTACTCTGTGTATTGATTGACAAGCACATTTTCTCCTAGGATGAAGGCCTCCAACTTGGTTTTTGTCTCTGTCCCCAGTGTAGTCTTTCTTAGGGCAATTTTAACTTTGTCCTACATCGGATGGCAGTGGGGCCCTTGTAGGCACAGGTAGAAAATGTCACCCCTCGCAGGTTCCTCACTGCCATAGGTGGCATGGCATCCTTCAGTTCCAGCCCATTTGTTCCCAGTAACAGGTTGTGCTCTTTGCATCTGCGGTGGTCCAGTGACCCTAGGCAGTGCTGTCCCTCCTCAAATCTGGTTTTGCTTCCGGGTTAAAGCAATTTTTCCCTCTAGCTTGCCCAGGACACTCTCATTGCACACTGCTGTGTCAGTATTGTTATGAGAAGCACCTCTTTCATCTCCAGCTTTATTCCTGACTTACCTCATGTATTAGTAGAGAGAAGCCAGGATCACATTGGGTGTTACTTTTTACCCAGTACTGTTTTGGGGAAGAGAAGCCATTGTTGTTAGTGACTTATTCTACATCAGGAGGTTTCTCTCTGGGAAGTAGATATCGATTATTCATTTAATTGATATTTTTCATCATCTATTTTGTGTCACGTACAGTTCTAGGTACTGGGAATATAGAAATGAAGAAAACAGAGTCACTGCCCTTAAAAAGCTTAGGTTTTGGTAGGGAAGACTGGCAATCATATGATAATAAATAAAATTTAATATTAGGTAATAATAATTGCTATAAAGAAATAAAGCAGAGTGTGGAGATAGAGATGTTGCCAGAAGCCCAGTTTTAGGTGAGATGTCAGACACAATTTCTGAGGACGTGACATTTGAACCATCATCAGTAGTCATCTCGGATGGATCCCGTACAACAGGGAAGGCCTCTTTGAATTACCTAAAATGATCTGGAGTATCCTGGAACCTGGCCAGGGAAAGGACAGTAATTAGCACAATGTTATGGCAATTCGTTTTGTGTGTTATCTTCTTCAGCTGCTGTGAACTCGCTTTCCACATCTTATCTCACCTCCCAATAACCCCAGCCATAAGTTTTTTACTTGGTGTGTTAGCCATGTCACATCTCCAGTCAGTTTCAAAGTTCTAAGAGGTATGGGCAGTTTTGAATGTGGTGCAGCAACACTACAGAATGCTTCCCAAGGCTGCTTCCTGTCAGTCATGTGGTTCTGTAGGGAGGCATTCTGAGAAGTTCTTCATATGTTCCAAGTCTTAGTTCAGGACTTCCTGCCATCTGAGAGCATTGCGACACTTTATGAATCTTATAGAGTGAAGGGAAATGGGCTCCTACATCCAGAACCTTAAGTGCTTGCCAAGTGCTTTGCAATCTGCCTTTCCACAGTTTTCTCATTATGTCTGTGATGAGGTTTATCATGCTGGTACAGCACTTTACTGAATAAATGTGGGGACAGATGGAGGTGGCAGAATGGAGGAGAAGAGCAAGAAGTGACATTGAGCTGGAGCTCTTCACAGGGATGGTCTATGAGCTTCCTGTGGGGACAAGCATGTGATTGGCACATCGTATTGGCTTTCCGTAAAAGTTGTGGCATGAATCAGCTACACAAGGTAAAGGCGAACTGCTGTTTATCTGAAAAGTTTTGAATACAATTATTCTTTAATTAAGAGATCCTGTTGTTGAAGATAAATACTGTTTCAAATCCCTTTGAATGATGAATTTTATTGATCCGGATTTTATAACGAATTTTAAAGAAATGGCATTGAAAAATTTTTAGTAGATGAAGAAAGCTTGAATGGTGAGCTGATCGTTATATGGTGGGTCAGGGTTTGAATCCTGACAGTATCTTGGGTGCTGTAGCTGATTGCCGGTTGGTCTGTCGCTATGTCCATTTGTTCATCTGCCCATCCATCTACCCATTCATGTTTGTCATGTAGGAAGAGGTTCTATTCTTCATCAGATGGTTATTCATCTCATTTGGACTCAGTTTTCTTATCTATAGAAGAATAGGTTTTGTCTAGATTATTTAAAAGGTCCTTGTAATTCTAGAATCCTGAGAGTCTTACAGTTTGGTTATGTACAAGACATTGGAAAGAATACAAACATAGGTCCTATTAACCTTATTTCATCCTTCTCTCTTCAACGTTGAGTCAGTGAAGAAATGAGGACACAGGACATCTCAGGTGAATAAAAGACCATCATCCTCACTGGAGAGACCAGGTGGAAGAGCCTGCATTCCTGAGGAACAGCAGGGACGTCAGGGGGGCTAGAACACTGTGTCGCGATGGTAATAGTAGAAACCCGGCCTCAACGAGACCCTTACATAAGCTGCCTCCAAGAGACTCACTTCAGATTAAAAGACACACACAGACAAAAAATAAAGGGATAAGAAAAGATATTTCATGATGGACCTAGAGGGTATTGTGCTGAGTAGCGTAAGTTAGATAGAGAAAGACAAATGCCATATGATTTCACTTACATGTGGAATCTAAAGAACAAAATAAACAAAACAAAAACAAAAACAAAAAAACCAGAAACAAACTCATACATACAGAAAACATTTTGAGAGTTGCCAGATGGGAAGGGGTTGGGGGCGGTCAATAAAAAAGGGTGAAGGATTAAGAAGTACAAATTGGTAGTTACAAAATAGTCATGGGGATATAAAGTATAGCATAAGGAATATAGACAATAATATTGTAATAACTGTATGGTGTCAGAGGGGTGCTAGATTTATCGGGGTGATCGCTTTATGAGTTATATAGATGTCTAATGACTATGTTGTATATCTAAAACTAATAAAATATGGCATGCCAACTATAATTGAAAAATTAAAAATATTATTTACAAAAGGCAGCTTGGGTTTGATAGGAGAGGCTCTCAGTGTCTGGCTATAGGATCTGTTCTTTTTTTTTTCTTTCCCCCCAGGATCTGGTTTTTATTTGGCCCAAATGGAGATTTTGTGCAGGGGATGGGCCATGATTAGAGGAGTACATTTCAGGATGTTTATGACTGTAATACCTTCTTGTGATTCTAAAATACTTTCATGTAACTCAGCAATTCAGTGTGATGCTGAGGAAACCCCTCCCCAAAGCCCCCTGCTGTGAGAGCCTTTGAGAGTTTCTTCTGGGCTTTTATGGTAAGGAGCTCCCAGCACTGGCTCCACCGCCCCCTGCCATTCCGGACACAGCGCTTTAGAAATCTCCTCAGTTTTGGGGACTTTGAGGAGAACATTTCTTAATCTCCCCCCTCTCTGATGTTTCCTCGATTTTAACCTGTTTTCTGCTATTTCAATACTTTTGCTTAAAAAAACAAATAATTAGTGTTCCTTTGGTTTTGCTAGTGAAAAAATATACCATAATATTTAGATTAAAATGGTGTAATTACTAACCAGAAAAATACATCCTGGTTACAGGATGAATTCCTCATTTTCCTTTTTATTTGTGGTATCCTGGGGTGGCCTACTGGAGAAAAAAAAATACTATTTGATTCTCCCTGGGTGGCCAAACAGGACTTGTGAAGACTCTTGTTTGTTTTGTGTTGAGGCTTCAAAGGCACACAGGCTTCCCTACATAAAGATGTACTAAGAAAATAGGGAGTTTTTGAAGTTGCTATGTATAAAGGGAAATTCAGAGCAACCATCTTCCTTTCGAACTATAAGCTAATGTTGTTAGAGGGCCCCTTTTCACCAGGCAGCTTTTGTTGTTTCTGTCTCTGGTCATTACCGTCAGACTTATGGGGAAATTTGTGTTATAGAAACTCTCTCCACCTGTGTTGTTTTTTTTAACCATCGCACAAACGTACTTTAATTCTTAAAACCACTTTTATTATTGTGGACATTAAGATTTTTTAAGAGCTAAAAACTGTGTGTGTGTAAGAGAGAGAGAGAGAGAGAGAGACAGAAAGACAGAGACAGAGAGAGAGAGACAGACAGAGAGACAGAGAGAGAGAGACAGAGAGAGAGACAGAAAGAGAGACAGAGAGAGAGAGGTTCAGAATGCTCTGGAGGTATGTGCTGCCGAAACATGTTTCAGGCCATGTGTTCTGCACTTTCCAATTAGTAAGGCCCTCCTGCTGTGGTGTGGGAGAAAAGTTTGGATTTCGGTTAGGGCTGGCTAAATGTAGGGTACTTTTTAATGCAGTCTTTACAGAACTCCCTCATTAGCACCTTGAGGTCAGCTGCTGCCGGGTGCACAGTTGGTGTTTTCTGCTGTGCGTAGTGTGTGTCAGCCATTTTATTTACCCATGCTTATTTTCTCCATTTCATAAAATTAATTGTACTTAATGGGTGAGGTTGATAGTGCTGAATTATTTTAAGCCTGGAGGAGCAGAGCAGCTGTGCCCTGGATCAGACCACTGATCTATCTAATAGGTTGTCTTGCCACCTGATTCACAGGACGAATGTACGTAGCGAATTATGTGAATCCCTACATAAGAGAAAAATGACCTTGAGCCCCTGTGAGCCAGACAGTTGCTTTATGCAGTGTGTTCATCCACTGATGCTGCCTCACTGTCTTGGCCTATAACAGGAATGTAGTATATTGCTAATCCCTACAAAATTATTTCTTCTTAAAAAAATCGCCACTATGTGAAATAGTTGAATTTTTGAAGACTTGCCAAAAACTTTGCTTTTGGAACCAGGTGCTTAGAAAATAAATATTTGGAGTGTATGGAAAGATCTTAAGGGAGAGCAAGATCTCCAGGTTTCTTCCTTGTTGTATCCATACATAGTCTGTTGTAATAAGCTGCTTTTTTTAAAATAAATATTCGAGAAAGGAAAATACAGATTTTTTGAATAAAAAATTAGAAATGTTATAAGGTGATTTTGCTGGGTATTCTGTCGGGCAATTATTTTATAATCAAATACATTCTCACAAAATATCAGAATTTTTAAAAAGCTAAGTCTGGGCGCAGAAAACAAACTTAACGCTTGATATAATTCACCCGTCTTTGTTAAGTCCTGGAGTTGAAGTTCACCGTGGCTTTGATATGACCCTAGCAGTAGCAGCATGACACTCAGTAAATTGCCCATGGTATAGGGGGAAGAACTTCTCCCTTGGAGTTCAGTCAGCTCCTGGTTTTGCTCTGTGGCTCTGCTACTGCTAGTTCTAGTTCTATGACCTTGGGCAAGTTACTGCTCACTCACAGCCACAGTCAGTAGCCCTCTGTTGCTACTGACTACTCTTACAAAACAGTTTTAGAGGTTAAATGAAATAAGTTACAGAAAATAACTAGGGTCTAGCATATATATTTGTGTTAGTTCCCTTTCTTTCATTCTGATTACATCCCAGGGCTAGTATTTTCATGTGTAGTAATGTACTGTTAGCTTTGAGAGTCACTATGAAGAACATCTAAACCACTTCATTTCCCAGATAATGACATCTAGGCCCAGAAAGAGAATGAGTGTCGTGCTTGCAGTGCCTTAGAATCAGAGTAGCAGAGCTGGTGCCTTGTGAGTTACTTCCAGCTTTCTCTGGGCAGCGAGAGGGCTTAGCATTCTGTAGTGAGTCCCCTGTTTGGCTCTAGAGAAGTAGTCTCCAAGGGACCGGTGCTCCTATGAGAATCTAATGCCTGATGATCTGAGGTGGAGCTGAGGCGGTGATGCTAGCGCTTGCTTGCCCACCGCTTACCTCCTGCTGTGCGTCCCGGTTCCTAACAGACCACAGATGGGTTCCAGCCTGCAGCCCGGGAGTTGGGGACCCCTGCTCTATAGTAGTCAATCCAAGGCCATTCTTAAAGGCATAGTTTAATAAATAATTAACTTTCCAAAATTTCCAGTAGGAACCTTTGAGGTAGAGATGTGTACTGAAACCTTACTCTACTGTGTTCTTCAGTTTACTCTTACAACTTTTGACTCAGTTTCCCTTTCTCTCCTAGTACTCTCAGGAGACTACAGAAGCATTTAACACCCAGCATGTTCAGTTCAGGTAAGACTCTGGATGGGGACGATTTCCAGATAAGGATCGAGCTGCTTCCCTTTGTGGCTACAGCATGGTGCTTGCTCTTTCCTGGGCTGCCCCAAAGATCCTAATGGTTATTGTTCCTCTGGTTCTTCTTGCCTCTTTAGTGGGAGGTTGGGTTCATGGCAGATGTCAACCATGCCTGTTGTGTTTTAAGTATTATTTCATTGTCTATCTGAAAGATAACTTTGTTTTTTGAAACGTAAATACTATTTTTACACCTAAAATAATAGTTAATAATTCCTTCAAGTCAAATATCCAGTCAATATTCAATACTCCCATTGTAGAGACGGATAACTGTAAAAACAAATGTCTTAGGGATGTAATGTACAACATGGCTATAGCTAATACTTATATATGGTTTCTCTCTTTTTTTTAACCTGTATAAGATTATGGATGTTAACTTACTGTCATAGTCATTTCACAGTATAAGTAAGTCGAATCGTTATATGGTACACTTTAAACTTATACAGTGCTATATGTTAATTACATCTCAATAAAACTGGGGAAAAAATAAAAACAAATCTGTTTGGTATTTAAAACATTCAGGTGCCAGAAGTTTAGTCTAGAGCACTGGTTCTCAAGGTGTGGTCCTGAGATCAACATCATCAGCATCATCTGGAAACTTGTTAGAAATGCAAATGGCCCTACTCCAGATGGGCTGAATCAGAGACTCTGTAGGGTGGTTTAACAAGCCCTCCAGGTGGTTCCAATGCATAGTAGAGTTAAGGAACTACTGGTCTAAAGAAAATCAAAATTTTATGCTCTCTACACACCCTGTTGTACACTTGTCTTTGTGTTTAACACAGCAGCTTATCCTGAGACACTCAAAATACTTATACCTGGATCACTGTGATATACTAAGACGTATTTTGGTATTTGTCTCTGGGTCCTGACCAGAGTTCCTAAAACTCTCACGATTTCCTAAGAGCAAAAGGAGTATCTTTGTTCTAATATTTGTTTATTGTCCCTAGCACCAGAAACAGCTCTGGAGTGATAACGGTGAAAGGACCATCTTTTGTTATTCAAAACAAGCCCCTTTCAAAGACGCTTGAGTTTATGTTAATAAATGGAGGTTTTGGAAGCTCCTAAATAAGGGGTCTGGTTGCTATGAGAAACATCCTATGATTAGAGGATTGACACTTTCAGCCTCATCCCTGGATGTCCTGGGAGAGGAGAGGGGCTGGAGGTTGAGTTAATCACCAGTGGCCAATCATTTAATCAGTTATGCCTACTTAATGAAGCTGCTGTAAAAATCCTATAAGAAGGGGTTTGGAGAACTTCCTGGTTGAACTCGGAGGCTGGTGTGCCTGGAGAGAGCGTGAACGCTCCACACACCTTGTCTTAGGCATCTCATCTGGCTGTTCCTCAGTTCTATCCTTTATAATAAACCAGTAATCTGGTAAGTAAACTGTTTTCTTGAGTTCTGAGAGCTGTTCTAGTAAATTATGGAACCAGAGGAAGGGGTTGTAGGAACCCCTGATTTATAGATAGTTGGTCAGAGGTACAGGTTACAACCTGGACTTGCAGTTGGCATCTGAAGTGGGGAGCAGTGTTGTGGGACTGAGCCCTTAACCAGTGAGGACTGTGCTCACTAGGGTCAGTGAGTGTCAGAATTGAATTAAATTGTAGGACGTCCACTCAGGGTCTGTTGAAAACTAGAGGATTGCTCGGTGTGAAAAAAAACCCCACACATTTGGTGTCAGAAGGAATAGAGAAAAACATGAATGAAAAATAATGGGAGTTTCTGCTTTATAATTCCCAAGATAGAGTCAAGCCTTTCTTTGCCTTCTAGGGCCTGTCCCAAGCCTGGTTCCATCTCTACCTGTGGTGAGCTTCCAACTCGGCCTGCTGCCGCATTCGGAAACTTGTGTGCTGGGCAAGGTGGAGGTCATGACCAGGACTTTTTGGGACAGGATAGACTGAATGAAATTGGAGGTCTAATGTAGTTAGTTGTTAGAGAGATTAACTTCTTTTTAAAAGAGCGTGCAAGCATACCTTGGGAACATTGTGGGTTCGGCTACAGACCACCGCGATAAAATGAGTCTAGCACTAAAGCGGGTTGTAATCTTTTTGATTTCCATTTGGGGGAAAAAAAAAAAGTCCTGTAAAGCACAGTAAAGTGCAATAAAACAAGGTATGCCTGTACTTCTAAAGGGATGGTTCTCAACTACCGGCTGCAAGTGGAATCACCTGAGTGGCTTTTAAAAAAGACTGGTCACCTCGTCTGACCCCAAGAGATTCCGGTTTCAGTTGAGTTGGATGTTTGGTGGTGATGTTGGTGATGATGGTGGTGGTGAAAGAGGTGAGGGTTAGCGTTAACATGGCTGAAAGGCTCTCCAGATGATTCTAACTGCAGCCATTGTTTAGAACCACTGGTTAAGGCTTGTGTTTGGTTAGAGATTCAGTAGAGAAATAAACTGAAAATATCTTGTCAACAGTTCAGTCTCAGAGGTCTTACCCTGCTCATGACTAAGTGCTTTTTGAACTGTCCTTCTTAAACTATTAGTGATGGGATATGGGGGAGTGTTAGTCTGCTGTCTCTAGCTTTTTCTGTTTGTCGCTTTGTTTTCAGCAGGTGCAGACATGTTGCACAATATTTCTGGCCAGTTCTAGGTAAGGAGATTTGACTACTGTTTGTCTACTCACCTGCAGATGTCTTGGGAGAATATGTGTTTTATAGCTTGCAAGTGACCTCCCATCTCACCTCTGCAGTTCTCTTTATGTAATTGGATACAGCTTCAGGAAGAGAACTTAGAAAGATTGGTGTTACGTTTTGCAGTGCGAGGCATTTTCATTTGTTCTAAGACTATCAATGGGACCAGAGCCTTCCTTGCAGCTCCGAAGTTATGGAGAGGAAAGATTGAGCTGTATTTGCTGGTTAAGTGTCGAAATATTCCATGGAAAAAGGAAAGGGAAACAAGTTCTACCACTGGTTTTTCTTGGCAGGTTTTATCACCTTCCCCCCCAAGTTTCTGGCAAGTGTGATTAGAAATGGACTTGGAGGATTTGCTCACTCTCCTTCCTAAGACATCTTTTGCTTACTTGCTGCTGACTAGCAGTAGTTAATTTGCTATCTCTCACACGTGTTATCCAAAAATCACAGAACTCATTAGAAATAAACAGCATGAACTTGGTCCTCACATTTGGAGGATTAGCCAGATGTAAATCTAAGTCGCACTTGGGAGGTTTCATAGGTCTCATTTAAAAATAAATAGAACTCTAGCCTTGAGTGGAAACAGATTTTTTTAAAAAGAAATATCTTACTAGAAAACAAATTTTATTTTTCCAATAAAAAATATGGGGAGGAGGTAAGCTTTGCTGGACACCAGTGCTTATTTTATTTCATGCCCTTCTCCGTACTGTTGGCAGATGTGGCAGAAATAAAGACCCAATTTCATTTTCCAAAATGGGAAAAAATTTAATCAATTCAGGAATTTATTCTTAATTGACAGCAGCCGTTTAAAACCTGATTGGTCATGGTTGACTGTTTAACGTGTCTTTTAAGGAAATACACATTTATGTATTTTTTTAAACCATCTTGTGGACTCATCACTACATAGCAGGTTATTGAGGTGTTGGCCTTGAGGATCTCTGATTCTTAGAGCTTTTAAAAATCATTTCTCACTAAGAGAAATTGAAAGAGCTGTTTTTCATGTGATTACAATATGATTTATGTGATTAGAAAATTTCTGTTTTCTATTGATATGCAAACTCACTGCCAGAAATACCAAATATTCATCTGCCACCTGTTTTTAATTCCAGCAAAACCTATAATCAGAATGAAATTAAAAATACGTTACCTTTGAAGAATCAGAAAAATAATTCGGATTTATTGAAACATTTGTTTATCTTTCCAAATTGTACTAAATCAGATGAGTATACAAATGCCAAGAGGTTGACTCTACCTAGTAGAGATTATGTTTCATGCAGACGCATGAATTGAGTTAAAGATCTGCTAGAGACTTTCCTTGAGCTGATTTTGATCATCCTGGTTTCTAGCACTCCCCAACTTAAGGACTTTAACAATTATATATTACGCTACCTTCTGTCTATTTGTTATAAAATCAACTGTTAGTAACCTGCCACAGAAAAGCATCTGCTTTACCAAAACCAGTACAGGACTTTCAGCTGTCCTGTCCATTTTTCTGCATATGAAATCATTCATTTTCTATTCCTGTTCAATCTTGAGATTGAATTTACATTGTATGTTCCTACTGTTTTCTAGGGACAAAAACAGCTTGCCTGGTTAGCTTTAATTTAATGTTTCAAAAGAAATAGATGGTCAGATCTGCAGCAGCTCTGGCCGTTCAGGATCGAACCTATGTCACTGAAGGTGTCATGAGGGATGCGATAGTAACAGAAAATAATCTATGGATCTTTCTTACTTTCAAAGAGCTACTCTCCCCTTGCAAGCACTTTGGTAGCAAAGTACTATAAAATTTCAGTGAGGCTACAGGGAAGGGTAAAGAAAAATGAAATATCAGAAGCAAATGGTCCTATCCATATTCATATCATGTCCATACAACCTGAGAAACGGATATTGAAGTGGCAGAGCCAGACTGTCTCTTCGTTCCTCTGAAGTAATTAAATGTTTTCACTTAAAAAGGATAACAATGTTAGATCTTAATAGAATTAACCTAACTGAAATTTATTAGGAATTGCTTTGACAGTAAAGATTATGGATGGCTCAAGTTTCATTTTGAGATTGTAGCTTTGATTCCTGTAATTCTTGCTATAGCTGCTCTGCCGAAGATATCAAAGTTACCAAACAAAACTTGAGTGTTAAGTGATTGAGACTTGGAATATGAATAGAGTTTGAGTATTTTTCTCTTAATTTTTTTGAGGATTAAATTTTACTCTATTTTTATACTGAAGTGAGGTCTTTTAGCGAAAACAAGGGGAGTCCCCCCTCTTTAAAAGAATTAAAGCAGTATTGATAGTTCCTTAGGATCTCTCTTGCTCAGAATTATGTAGATGAACTGTTTCTTCACTCCAAGTTCATCAATAATTACCTGCACCTCTATCTCTGTGTTGCAGGAGCTCTGTATTTTTTATTGTAAAATATATACAACATAAAATTTACCATTTTAAATCATGTCGAGTATATAGTTCAGTAGTATTAAGTGCATCATATTATTGTGAAATCTTCACCACTATTCATCTCTAGAACTTTTTCATCTTTTTAGACTGAAACTCTGTACCCATTAAACCCTAACTCCCCCCAGGCCCTGGCAATCACCATTCTACTTTTTGTTTCTATGAATTTGACTATTCTAGATATCTCAAAAGTGGAATTATACAGTATTTGTCTTTTTGACTGACTTATTTCGTTTAGCATGTTCTCAAGGTTCATCCTTGTAGTACATGTCAGAATTTCCTTTTAAAAACAGAATAATATTCCATTCTATGAGTATACCCCATTTTGTTTACCTACTCATCTGTCAATGAGATGAATGGGTTTCTTCCTCCTTTCTGGCTACTGTGAATAATGCTGTTAAGAATATGGGTGTACAAATATCTGAGTTCCTCAATATTTTTGAGTTGCTGCCCTATGACAGAAATGTCTTTCTGATTATTTAATATACCCAGTTGTTGGTTTTGATACTGATTTAATGACTTCAATATTCATAGCAAAGGAAGCTTTGTATGCAGTATAATTGGAGTTAGTATGTTTGGATATGGGTTATGAAGGGTCCCCTAGAACATATGGGGACCAGTAAACAAAAAGCAATGAAAACCCTTTTAGAATACACCTGGCTAGATATGACCCACTTTCTCCGGAAAGACCCATTGGGATAGACTTTTTAAAAAATGTGATTTATTGTAAAGGTCTGTTTTGAAATATTCATTAAAAAGAAATGTTACTGCAAAACATCTGGAAAAATTAAACTGGTTAAAATCCTCAGAGCAGAAGACAATCAGGTTTGGGATATGTGTCTCCTTCTCTAGATAGGCTTATCTCTTGGAAAGTAGAGTAACGGCTCATACTGCTAGCACATACCACCAAAAGATATATGTTCTAACCTTACCTCCTTGGTGTGTTCGAAGTTTTCTTTATCTTCTAAAATGACTTTGAGATTTTTTTTTTTTTCAGATACCTTAAGCTTAACTAGACAGAGACAAGCTCCTTCTTGAGTTAATGTTATTTATTGGCATGTACCTTATGTCAGTTATATGATAGCAGTAGAAAACGTTTATTTACTTTTTGGCATATATTAGGCACCGCTCTAAGCTCTTTATATGTATCATTTAATCTTCTCAACATCTGTGTGTTTAATACGAACATAACTCCATTTTGCAAATGAGGAAAGTGAGATAGAAAAGTTAACCTGACCAAGGACACAGTTAGGAATTGGCAGAGTCAAGACTTGAACTTAGGCATTTGTCTTCAGACCATGTATCTTCGATCACTGTGCTATACTGACCTCGCACTTCACTGTTCATCTAACTTATGAACTCTGTGGGCAATATTCACTGGAGGATGAATTCTTTTTCAGGAGAATAACAGAGCTTTTAAAGTCAGTTCTGTGTCTACCTAGAAACCTGTGCCACGTTAAATGATCATGAAGTAATTTAGAAGTTGAGCACCAAAGGGCCAAAGTTTCCTAACACAGTGCCCTTTATTTCACCTTTAAAGGTAAACACATTTCATAGGAGATTAAAAAGACCATGCTTAGAAATTAAAGAAAAAGAATTTAATACATTTTTATACAAGGTTTATTACTTAATGAATTCATATTGCATAAAGAATATACTAGAAATATTAGGAATTAGCCTTAGAAATTTGGTATTAAAGAGTTTGGAAGGAATATCTACTTATATCCACTTATAATTGTGAGATTCCTCTTAATATAACATATTGATGTTTTCAAACTTTTAGCCACTTTTGTTTAAAAATATATAAGCACCATTTTATATGTTAGGAAGTGAATGAGTCTTTTTGATGAGAGGTCTTAGTTCTTCTGAATGTCTGTGGTGAGTTTTAAAGAATTTGTTATATCTGAAGGAACGTTCATTGAGCAACAGTTATAGTTGCCAGGACTTTTGCTAGGTGCTGGTGATTTAAAGACAGTTAAGACATAATTGTCACTTTTAAGATATGCTTAACCCAGTATGAGATACAGGAGTAAGACTGAGAGGAGAATTCATTCTGTTGAAAGAGGTTTGGAGAAAACTGGGCAGGAACTTGGTTTTGAAACTTGAATAGGAGTTTTCTAGGCAAAGTAGGGTAAAAGGGTTGAGTGGTTTCAGGCAAAGAGAAAGTCATGCACAAGGGCACTGAGAGAACGAGCATCGGTGAAGTCATGTGGTTCTTGTCCTTTTCCATGTGACTTATTTCACTTAGCATGACACTCTCAAGATCCATCCATGTTGTTGCAAATGCCCATATTTCATTATTATTTTTTTTATGGCTGAGTAGTAGTCCATTGTATATGTACCACATCTTGGTCCAGTTTCTGTCAAAAGACACCTAAGTTGTTAACATATTTTAGCTATTGTGAATAATGCTGCAATGAACACAGGGGTACATATATCTTTATGAATATATGTTTTCAAAATTTGGGGTTAGATACTCATAAGAAGGAATCTTCTTGATTTTTTTGAGGAAACTCCTTACTCTTTTCCATAGAGGCTGTACCAATTTACTTTCCCACCAGCTGTGTATGAGGGTTCCCTTTTCTTACATCTTCTCCAATACTTGTTATTTCTTATTGATAGTAGCCATTTTAACAGGTGTGAGGTAGTATCTCATTGTGGTTTCGATTTGCCTTTCCCATATAGCTAGACAGAAAATGACAAGAACCATATCATTTCATTCATATATGGGCTGTAATACAAAGCAACAAGCAAAACACTTATAGACAACATTATAGTGGTTATGAGAAGGGAAGGGAGATGAGAGGGAAGACGAAGAGGGTAAAGGAGGTCAAATGTGTGGTGACAGAAGACTAGGTTCTGGGTGGTGAGCACACAATGCAATGTACAGATGTCGTATTATAGAATTATATACCTGAAACTTCTATAATGTTATTAACCAATGTTACCCTGATAAATTTAGTTAAAAACAGTACTGTGGTAGTTCAGCAAACCTTAAATAGGAAGAGAGTTGACTATAGTGTAAAGACCATGGGCTTGGGCAAAAGGTTTAAAAACTACCCTTAAGTCTTGGTTTTATATTCAGTAAAAAGTGATCATTCACTTTGGTCTGTTTTGATGATTAAAAATAATGTATGTTGAAGTTTCAGTAAAGAACTTGACATAGATATCTACACTGATATTATGTTACTATCATTTTCATTTTTGTCTCTTCATTGTTTTGAGTAATAGATTTACATGATTCAAAACCCAAAAGGTATAAAAATCTCCCATCCGTGTGCCTCATCTATAAGTTCCTCCTTGTCAGCCCTCACAGGAAACCACTGTCCTTAGTCCTATGTATCCTTCTACAGTCTCTTTATGCTATACAAGGAAATATATCAATTCCCTACTTCCTGCTTTCATATGAAAGGTAGCATGTTACACACATTGTGTACTGCCTTCCTTTTTTCTGCTTAACATGCATCTCAGATTTTTCCATATCAGTTCATAGGGCTTTTTCTTGGCTTTTATTTTTTTTTGAAGTACTAGTTTTTATTTTGATGTAGCTCGACTCACAAGAAATTGTAGTAACAATACAGAGTTTTCATGCACCCTCCACCCAGTTTCCCCCAGTGGTAATCTCTAATAACCATAGCATATTGTCAAAACCAGGAAATTGACCTCGTTATTATACTGTTTTCTCTGGTAGAGACTTTCTTTGGATTTTACCAGTTATTATGTGCATTCTTTTTTTTTTTTTTTTTTTTGCAGGGTATATTTCTGTGAAATTTTATTATCCTTGTATGTTCAAGTAATTATCACCACAATCAGGGTACAGAACTGTTCGCTCACCACAAAGGAACTCCTTCCTGCTACCTTTTAGTAGTCACACCCTTCCTCCAGTCCTAACTACTGGCAAGTGCTGATTAATCAATCAATCCACACATTTCATACATGCTAACTTTAAGAAAACTCAACCTATTATACCTTCCTCAAGGGTAAGAATCCTATTATAATTTTTCTTTGTTCTCTACAGGCTTGAGCACTTAATGGGTGTGTGATAATGATTTGAAGCACAAGAGTCAAAACCAAAATAAAGCCAAGCCAAATAGAAAATTCCGACTTGAAAAACAGATGAGTCAGGATAATTTGCTCTCAAAATAACAAAATTCATGTTCTTAAATAAAAACAATATGGAGGTTTCTCAAAAAAATTAAAAATGGATATACCTTTTGAACGAGCAATTAAACTTCTGGGTATTTATCCAAAGAAAACCAAACAATAATTCGTAAAGATCTGTGCACTCCAATATTCATGGCAGCACAATTTGCAATAGCCAAGATATGGAAGCAACCTAAATGCCCATCAACAGACGATTGGATAAAGAAATTATGGTTCATATATACAATGGAATATTACTCAGCCATTAAAAAAACATGAAATCCTACCATTTGCAATGACATGGATGGCCCTAGAGATTATTATGCTGAGAGAAATAAGTCAGAGAAAGATAAATACCATATGATTTCACTTATATGCAGAATCTAAGGAACAAAAAGAACGACCTAATCAAAAACAGACTCGCAGATATAGTGGACAATTTGGTGATGGACAGAGGGGAGGGGGTTTGGGGGACTGGGAGAATGGGGTGAATGATTAAAGAATTACAGATTAGTAGTTGGTAGTTGGGCATGGGGATAGGAGCACAGCACAGGGAATGCAGTTAGCATTAATATGATGGCTAAGTAGAGGGCCAGGGGAGGTAGGGAGCAATTGGGGGAATTGTTTTATGAACAATATAGATGTCTAACTAATGTACTGTATACTTGAAACTAATTTAAATAAATATGTTTATTTAAAGGAACTCTTCAATGTGAATTAAGTGATAACTTCTTTCTTTCAGGACGCAGTAAACATAAGTATTAATGATCTGATACATAGCTTCTCTAAAGCATAACTTTTCACTTTTCAAGTCATTGTTTTAATAACTTTTTTTCCCATAAGAACCTTTGTCATAGTGGCATAATAAGGTTTATTTTCTCTAGTTGATTGAATGTGAGGCTAAGAGAGGGAGGAAGCTGTTAGTGAGCCTACTATACCATTTCGTTTAGTCCTCCCAGCAACTCTAGGGTCAGTGTTCTTATTTTACAGGAGGGATTTAGAAATTTGTCTCTTATCAGTTTGTATCAGAGACAAGAGTCCAAACCCCACACTCATTACTGCTCCATAATGAATGCTTTCCTTAGGTTAAAAGTCAAATTAGAATTCAGATTCCCTGTCTCCTTTTTAAAAAAAATGGTGGTGGAAGTGGTATTTCAGCACATTACTCACTTATAAAAGATACACACCGTAATAATTTATAGAAATGGTTAAGGGCTTTGGAGCCAGAATTCTGTCCAGATCCCAGCTCAGCTATCTTCTAGCTTTGCTGACTATGGATATGTTTTATTTATCGAAGCTTCATATACTCATCTATAAGTGGAGACACTGGTAGTTCCTTCATCGGCTTGAGAGAATTAAACGGAATGAGACACTTAGCATTGTGCTGGTGCGTACCACTCATTCAGTAGACAGCAGCTACTATTATACGCGAGTCTTCATTGTATAGACTTTCCCCCTCTAAAATCAAATCATAAACAAATATTAAGATTGTGTTATGTGTAAAAACAATGTGCTGTTTTACGAGCAAAAATAATGTACTGTTGATGGAATTAACACAGCTACAGTGACTTAATTTTTTAAACTTAAAAAACTTACAGAAATTCAGAATGTTATTTTGTCTATACAATTTAAAAATTTATTAAAGTTGCTGTATTTTCAGTTCTAAGGCTGCCATTACCCTCCGAAAAGCTCTCACTTTTTGGTCTCTGAATGAGTAGACCTTCCCAAAATGAAGAATTTGTGTTTATCAAGTAGGACAGGTATAGAAGAACTTTTTGTGGTTTAGCTCTAAGGTTCCGGTAATCTTATCCCTATGTATCCATAGACATATATATTCGAATATTACCTGAGAAGTGGAAAGGCAGGTAGCTGATATGGATGGGTCTGTGGGGCGGGCTTTCAAAGATGCTCGTTGTGTGTAGCTTCTGTAATAATAAAAGATAAGTGCAATCTACGGGCATTGCCATGCAGTCACATCCTTGGTGTTGTTCAGGGAATGTGCTTAGCTCTCTGCTTAGCGGGATGTTTGTTTGTTTAGGGTGAGGGATCTGTGAGAAGCATTTGTATCACAGTGACAGACTGCAGAGAGCTCTTTCCTGTGTTACAGATTGCTAGGAAATTGGATAGGACCTCCTGAGAAATGCTATCCCACGCTTTCCCTCAGGACAAGTCTGTGACATACATTAGGAAGGCAGTGGAGGTGGGGTGGAGAGCCTGAGGCTCTATGGGAGTGAGCTGCAATTCTCATGCCATGTATAATGTCTTCTATACTTAGGCGCTCTCTGCACATAGCAAGAGAGTAACTTGGCACACCATGGAAAATGTACTAATGTTCCCTTGAGAGCCTCTTGGACTTCTCAAGAAAATAATAATAAAAGAGAGCTTGCTTGGCAGATCTCATCACAAGTCTAAGTGATGCAGTTTAATGCTGACTTAGTGAGGTTAGAATCAGATGGGGATAGAACAGTGGTTCTCAAATCTAGGTGCATATAAGAAGGGTATGTTTTAAATATTCCATTTGATTCCACTGTACAACTGGAGTTAAGAGCCACTGGGATAAGGAGAAAGCACACTGACAAAGTGACGGAAGAGCAAACAGGCCACACGAAAACTCCACACCCTACATTGGGTGGATGGGTCTTCATATTTTTCAGTGAGGGCACTGGCCTTTTCAGTTGGTTGAAAATTTTCTCTCCACATTCTGAAAGTGGATCCACTGGGCAAGATACCCTGTTGACCACTGTGTCCATTCACCTGCATTTCTCTGTGTGGTTGGGGTGGGCAGTACAACTGCATTGGGTGTCTCTGGAGTGAGGAGCTGATATTCCCCTATTTACCTTTGGAATTATTACTTAAAGCTTCAGCCCTTAGGATTTAAGCAGATAGTGGGGTACATTCTGAGGGGTATTGTGTTTAAATCAATAATTTATCTTTCATATAAGAGCAATAACAGTAAGGTAGACAAAAACCCTCTGAGAAAACCATGTTTTACACTTACTTTAAATCATTCCCTCTCTTGAGCTCTCAAAAGTCGTAATTTGGAAATCATTCTTTTCCTGTGAAAATTGGAAAATTTTTTTCTGTTTTTTATCCTCCTGTTCTTTTGCTAGGACCTATAATAAAAGTTCCCATTGGCAAAAGCTTTTGACTTGATATGATGCAGTGGCTGTGAAGTCCTGGAAAATGCATTGCTGCTCCCCACCTCCCCAACATGCATCTTTTATTCCCTGAGCTTCATGTTCAAGCATGATGTCACTCACATGTCTTTGGTATATCCCAAGATTTTTTTTTGCAAATGGAAACTACAGAAGAAACAAAAATTGGTGGAGTGCATAAAGTATATTTCAAGAACATCCTAAAGCAGTGATCCCCAACCTTTTTGGTACCAGAGACTGTTGCTCCTATGAGAATCTAATGCCTGATGATCTGAGGTGGAGCTGAGGTGGTGATGCTCACGCTGGGGAGCGGCTGCAAATACAGATGAAGCTCCGCTAGCTCACCCACTGCTCACCTCCTTCTGTGCAGCCTAGTTCCTAATAGGCCTTGGACCTGTACTGGTCTGTGGCCAGGGTTTGGGGACCACTGGAAAAGGGTCTATTTCAGAGGCACTGAATTCCCAAATATTCACTGACATTTATTGTCCTTCAAATTATTAGATGTCTTTCTGATTACATGATGCCATGTTTTGCATAGTGTGACATATCCGTCCTCTGTTAAATGCATAGGAATTGGCAGCAACCGCATTTCACTGGTGGGTTTGTTGAACCGTTATCACAAGACAGCCAGAATGATTGATGAGTGATCTTCAGGCAGGGAAATGCTGCCAGTTTGCTTTGTATTTTGTCTTACCTAAAGTTTTGCTTTTTTCTGAACTGAAATAGAAAATTATCCCTTTTCATGGTAGTGGCCATAATTATATTGTAAGAGACTTAAAAATTGTCATTTTCCAGTGGTATTTCTCAGTGTATTTTTATTTAATGTAAAATTATTCTTATTTTTAACATTGTGTGAGAGATAGAGACTGCTATTTAAATTTCCTAGTTTTAATTGTTAGAACTCGACACATTCTGGTCAAATGGAGAAGTTAAGGTATGATTGAGGAGAGGGGAGTACTGGACTCCATTTGAAATGGCAGCAATATCAGACTTGATGACCTTGACAGTTTTTAAAAAGTAAAATTGTGCCTGAGAATTGGATGACTTTGGTAAATATGAGATCCAATGAGGCAATATTCATTTCTGCCTCTCCCTTTATATTCCTTTGGTCATGATTATTTTTATGTCTTAAATTTATTCTAGAGACAGCCGTTCTTGAAAGAACCACATGTCTCTCCCTGACTGGACAGGCCCAAAGGTGGAGATAAGCAGGCATTTCTTAGATACCTATTTTCTAGTTCCTTCTTGCAGGATGGCTAAGAGGGTGGAGGACAGACAGCTCTATATCTGGAAAGTACAGAAATGTGGTTCAACTTTTTTTGCAAACATTAGGTTACATTTGAACATAGTATATTCTTAGGTAACTCTGAGCCTTGGAGCATGAGCCCTGTGGTCCACATTTAACTTTGTATGCCTAGAACTTCTGTTTCATCTTAACTTTCTCTTAAGTATTTTGAGTGGTCCATTGTTCACAGAAGAACTATTTTTTTCTGGGATTAGGATATAAATTCTTTTATTAGGTCTTTCCCCTTTCAATACTAGGTATTTAAGAAGTTCTCTGCATTTTTGAGAGAATGTGATATTGCTCAATTAAGTGGTTGTTGTAGTTAGGATTTTATAGATCATGCAGATACTGTAAATGCTTTGTAGTCACACAGGCAGAGTGAATCACTGTTTTAAACTAGCAAGAATATTGACTTTAAATGGAGGTTTCTGATTGGCTGCCTAAGGCTGTTACAGCTGTGTCAATTTTAGAAAAGATAAATCGGAAGTATTAGTCATCTTTATTTATGAATCTAATCCTATGGACATTCCAAGCAGTAATCCTATGGCACTTGCAACACAAAGGCCACGTGTCTCTAATAGTAAGACACGGAAACACATATTAATATAAATATAAATTTTGTTCCTTTTTTGGGGGAGGGGTTCATGACTCCAGATGGTTTAGGGTCTCACTGAGATATAAGAGTTTTTATATTCTGCTTTCTTTGTAGAAAACAGCTAATAGAATTCAAATTAAGTATTCTTGCTTGGTTGCACATATTTCCTTACAGGTAATGATGGAGGTGAGCAAACGTTGAGACCAGCTAAGGGCAGGGAGAGGAGAGGAGAGGAATCTGTACGCTTGTGTTGATATTTTCCTGTTTCCCACAACTTGGTTCAGCTCTACCATCAAAGCTAAAGAAATGAATTGGTTTTCTTCTTTGGATGATCTATTTAACTGACGGCCCTCTCAGTCAGCTGTTCAATCCCACTGCCTTGGCCTTAGACTGGGAAACTAGTTCACAACAGCTGGGTGTTTACAACTCTTACTTGATTCTGTCCTGCTCTCATCTTTCATTTATGCTTACACAGTCATGGAAATGGAGAAGGAAGAATGAGAAGAATCAGATTTCCAATTTAGATTTCACTGATTTGGAATTAAGAGTTGGTTTAAATTAGATTTTACCTTATTTTCTCCTAACTGGAAGAAAAACACAGGATGTGTAGGAGTTATAAATAGTGTGACCTAAATTGTAATCAAGAGTATGTGACACCTGAGACTAGATGTATTTTAGAAATACAATTTTTGTACCAACAATCGTTTATATATTTTTACTAGGCTAGAAACAAAAACATTTACTATGTCTTTCAAAGCAGTCCAACTTTTTTTTTTTAAATTGTAGAATGCAAATGGGCTTTCAAGGCAATTAATGTGAGTTAGGTTATATTGAACCTGCATTTAGAGATGTATGATGACTTCAATTAGTAGCCATGATGTGCCAACTCATTACTCATTTTAAGATTGGTGATGGGGGCAACATGTTATGACATTGGTCTTAGATGAATGTTACCTAAACCTGGATTTTTTTTTTTTCAAATGGTTAACTGAACTGTGAAATCACCATCAATTCACATTCTTTGATTACAGTTCAGTCATTTGAGAAAAGTTTGAGAGACTTTTTAAAAGTTCATGTGCATGTACTGTCTTTAATACTGAATCATTTCATACAAAGAGCATAAGTTGAAGTTAAAAGACCATTTCACAGTAATCGTAATACCATGGCATTAAAAAGAATCAGTTTACCGAAAAGAACTTAGAATCCTTTAAAGAATTAAAAAAAAAAAAAGTCAAAGGGCAGCTGGGGACTGAGGAGCAATTTGGGGTTATATTGATCCTCTCCAGGGCTGGCAGAGTCTCTGGGCAGCAGAGTTCACACAGCTGGATCAAGGTTGCACCCTGTAGTTTCTCTTTCCACTTGGACAGAAATGGAGGTGTTGGGCCTGTAATCTGGTCCTTGCCCATAGCCAAGTTAGGGTTATGCAGTATTTCTGTTTTGAACACACTTGTCCTTATTTTCCCTTTTCTCTGCTTGCCCACTAGAAGGGAAAAAAATAATCAGAGGTACTGCTTGGGTGGAGCCACTCTTAGATCCCAATGCCCCAGGGTTTTCTAGGTTAACAAATTAGAGCTTTCCAGCCTGCTAAGTAGGGGTGGACTGCAGCTGCTTTCTCCTGCCTTCTCAGGTTCCCTTCCTCCCTCTTCACTCCAGAGGAGAAAGAAGCCCAATTGCTGAGTTCATAGGATGCTGATTGGAGAGCATGGGGATTGTTGACAGCAGCGATGTCTTTTTGTGGGGAAGAGTTACAGCATATTCTTGGAAGGGATGAAAAATATCCACCTTTTTATTTACTACTTTTGTCACATTGCCGCTGTATGCCTCAAACTTGGATTTACTGAGGTGGGAGGATGGTGTGGATTAAGATTCCTTGAGGATGGATAGGGAGGAGGTTGAAGCCTCTTGGGCGCCATCAGAACGGGAGTCAACATCCAAGGAAGTAGACAGACCCTTTGGCTTGTGTCCCGATGCTCCCAGGGAAATGGCAAAGAACCCTGGTCAATTATGTGGGAGTTTAGGGAGATAGGGAGCTAGCTTGATCCTCCTTGGAGGAATAAGACGTCTCATGCTGCCGCCTCCTGCTTCTCTCTCTGCTGGGGGTGTGGAAGAAGTAGTGGGGGAAGTGGGAGGCTTTCTGCTGAAGTTTATTGAAAAAACAGCTGCCCTGCTCCATTTCCTCCCTCCCTCTACATCCTTCTTCTTCTGAGGCAGGATGTAACTATGTTGTAAATCCTTGGCAGGGGTAAAGTATGTAAATACTTTTGAACAGGAACATTTCTTTTTTTCTCCTTTTTTTTTTTTTTTTTTTTGCATAGAGCTGTTAGATTAAAGCTGGAAAAAAAAAGGATAAATAAAATTTGATATCGTCATTCTAGAAATGATGTGTATGCATTCAGAAATGGGTCAGAGTTTAGTTGTTTGAATCTGAAAGAGCCAAACTAAGATTAGGTAACAGCCAGTATTCCAAGCTGGCCTGTGCATGCCAAGACTTGAAAGCCTGTTTGCAGCTCTTCCTTTATTATCCTAACCTCTTGAATAGAATATACCATTTGAAACGACAGCAAATGCTTCTCCGTGGATAAGTTTATGACCTAGTTTTTGACCAAGAGCACTTATGGGATCGAATGGTGCAGGGAAGAGCAAAGGAGCTTGGACACCATTGGCCAGAAGTTCTGTGCAGATCAGGAGCTTGGGGCTAATTAGAACCCGAGACATTAAGCAGCAGCTGTTTTATGGTGTGAACTTTTGCACAGAGGATTTCAAGAGGCTAATTCTCCTTGGAAGTCTGTTTGCAAAGTGGTTCTTTCCTGGCTGTTGCTTCATTCTTCTTCGGAGGCCTATTTTCACTGAGTGTGAGCATTTTGTGCCAAACCCTGCAATGACCTTATGGCGCCTGGAGCTGCCACATAGCCTGACCCAAGGGACTCTGGCGGGTGTGCGCAGGCAGAGCCGAATGAGTGAGTTCTGCTGGCTCTGGGGTCGGGCCCACACCTCAGAGCTGGATTTGAAGAGCAGAAACGAAGTGGGGGGAATGTCACAGAAAATGTTTCTTCTGCCTTTCCCTCTCAGAAACGGCCTGCTTGGCCCTCTCCTCCTGTAGAACTCTTGGACCCACTCTCACCCTTTGCCCTCTTTTAAATCTGAACTCATTTTCTTGTTCCATTGAACATGTGAGAATAGATTTCAAGGAAAATCTTGAGGTATGAATTAAATGTACCTAAAGTTCACTAATGGTATATAGGCCCCGGGGTATGATTAATAAATTGTTTTCCTCTCCCCTGCCTCCCGTTCTCCTCCAACTCCAATTGTTTTTCTTTCTATTCTCCCACTTCATTTGCTTTTGCAGTGGAACTACTAAACAAAACATACTTAAGACATGTTTTAGAAAGTGAAATCACTCTCTAAAGAGGGCACGATGCAGAGTCTGGGATCCATGAGAAATTGCAGAGTTAAAAGGGCCAAAGTTAACATCAATTATTACTTAAGTAATTGATTATCCTTAACAAAATTGTTTAAATGATTAAGATTACAGAATGTGCTAAATTTTAATATTACACAGTTCTTTTTAAGGAATGCACATCTTATATACCTCAAAAGATATGCATACTTGTTTCTATCTTTTATCATTCATAGACACATGAACTCTCTCTAAAAAAAAGGTCTTTAAAGGGGAAAAATAAGATAATATTCCTATTATATACCAATAGAGAAATAGTTACGTAAGTGAAAGTATAAGAGAATATGTTAAGCATTAAGACTGTTAAGGCATTGTTTTACATTTACGTTTGTTTAATTTACATTGGAAGATGTTAAAGGAAAATATGAAAATACAGTATTATCAATGTAAAAAATATACTTTCAAATGTTTAGAAGGAACTACACTAGCTCATTAGCAGTAGTTGAATTGGGATTATAAGCATTTAAAATTATTTCTTCACATTCTCTCCACTCAGGTTTCCATAATGAGCAAGCAAGTCTTTTACAATTAGAACATCCAACTTTTGCTAACATACTTCAGTGAATAACTATGAGAATGGCTTTCTCTGTGTCTACATTATTTTTTTGATAGGGTTCAGATGAGCGTATGAATGTTAAAATTTGAAAAAAAAATTACTGCTTTTTAAGTCTATGCATATCTGTAGGGCTTTCAAGCTTATGTGTAGCTCACCATTCTGGGACAATCCTGGGGCAGGTGATTTATCCCCAGATATCGAGGCAGAGAATAAAACATTTGTCTTCCACGATAGGCTGCCCTCTTTCTTCTCGATACCCATGTGATTCTTTTTCTTTGACTTGAAGGCTATTCCCTTCTTCCAGTTCACATTATGTTTCTGGTTTTTCTTCGAGGATTTTACTTTCTCCTTTTTGTTGTTGGTGATGTACGTTCTCTTTCCACCACTGTGGAGATGATCCTGAATCTCTTTACTGAGGATGACTCATAACTGGGGAGGAACAAGTCACCATTAAAGTTAATAGTGCTTCTTAGGGACCCCATTTGTGGCAATAAAATTTGCAACTAGGCATGCGCAATTTCAATTTGCAACACAGTGTCTTAATTGTTTAGAGATGTCTATAAAAATAGTGTGGCAAATTAAAATTGCTTGTTAACTGCAGATATTTTTTCTTACCAAAAAAAGATGCTCTCTAGAAGGTGCTTTTATCTTGAGTAGTGACATGTAGCTGTTGGCTGAAGCATCTGCAGTCTGTACCTGACATGGTGCAGAGGTACTTGTTTCTCAGACTGCCGGCTTTTCATGTCTGGTTTGAGAGATCATTTGAATCAGAAGAAACATCACCCAGGTCAGTGAACTGAATAAAACCTTTCATTATTGATATATTTTAGCTCTGGACTCAATCTACCTAAAACAATACATACCAACTTTATATACCACCAGAGGAAAATAAAATGAAAACTGAGTTAATTCTTCCCATGCTCTCCCCACCCTTTTTAAATCTCAAAAGCATACATAATGGAAATTAGATTCTTATGAAAATCTCTCCCCCATAACCCCCAATTTCCAAAAGTTAAGGAGGAAAAAGTCTCCCGGTATCATGCATTCACTAATGATCCTGTGTGGTAGTACAGTGTTTCTGATATATTACTATTTCTTACCTGTGTCTGTACATCTTACCTTCTTCCTCATCTTTCTTGGTGTCACCCTCCAACCTTCCCTGTCCCAACATCTCAAGGGTCATTAGCTCTCTGAGATTATTGCCTAGTTGTAATGCCTTTCAATTTGAGTAATGCTTTATAAGGTTATATTTCTGTAACAGAAGCTATCACAAGCTAAGATTGGACATATCAATTATACCCAAAGTATTCTTTCTTAGTGGGTTATTGGTGACCGTATTAGGCTGAGTAAAGGCCTTCTGGGTAGAATCTACAGTACTTTATACCTAGAAGGGGATTTAAGAAACATTGAATTGTTAACCACATGAATTGCATAGGTAACTATCCTCTGAAACCTGACAAAAGGAGCTGATTTGGAGAACGAGTTTCAGAGTCTCTCTCCCTCATTCTTTGGATTGGTAATGGTATATAACCGTGATGTAGTATATATATAATCATGTACCTCTTAACATCAGGGATACATTCTGACAAATAATTTGAACATCAAAGAGTGCACTTACACAAACTTGGATAGTATAGCCTACTATACACCTAGGCTATGTGTTATACATACTGTCGTATATGCAGTCCATCATTGTCCATCTGGTTATGCAGCAAGTGAATGTGTATTTTTTGGAAAGAAGTGCATAATACTATGTAAAATGAAAATGTAAAGTGAGCAGGGAATCTTAGAGAATCTGTAATGAGAACACTCTGACTTCCCATTAACAGAAAGTAGTTTCCCAGAGGAGGTAGAAAAGGACACACACTGAAATCAAACTCCCTGAGTCACTTACCTTTCTGTACCTCATAGAGTTGTCATAAGTTCTCCACTATGAAGGCTGTTCACGTAACCCGTGTCGGAGTGAACTTGTGTCTCTCCAAGCCGGCCTGTGTAGCCTAAGACCACAGGTGCCAATCTCAGTTCACGTTTTGGTCTTGCCACCACCGGTCTTGGTCCAGTCACTTTAACCTCTCTGACTTAGTGACTTCCCATGTGGAACGAGATGATGGTGCTGTGTGATCCTTTCCCTTAAACCTCCCTAACCCAAGCCCTAGGTCCAAGAGTCTGGCTCTGTGAAGGGTAAGGGGTTCCTTGTGACAAATATCCTATCTGGAGGTGAGACAGTGCTGTTTCTCCAAGCCCAAGTCCATCTTTCTATACTGTCGGCACTGTTGAAGGGGTGAGGGTGCCGGGGATGGTCACACGGGCCTCTTCACTGTGTTGGGTGTTAAGTGCTTGGCCTTAACTGTCACCATTAACAATGTTGACAGAGGTGGGCAGTAAATGAACTTCTTGGTTCTAAACTGCCCTCTTCCTTCTTACACCCTACTCATGTGATTGCAAAAAGTAGAGGAGGTTTGGAGGACAGATAATCTCTCGTAACATTAAAACAACAACAGAAGCACTTCAGGTGGCTATTCGTGCTTGTTTTACAAAGGATAACCCAGTCTCCTTCTCTGTTTCTAGTCGCCTGTGGGGTCCCCAAAGCTTCTCTTTCCTTTAGACTCCCCTATGTCAGACTTAACGATGAATGCCAGTGTTGGCGGGGTGGGGATGGATCTGTATACTGGGGTAGGGCAGAGAACAAAGCTCAGTCTGTCTTCACTTTCTGAAGCTGATAGCCCCATAACCGTGCACTTGACTTTTGTTGAGCTGTATTTCGTTTGTAAGGAAAGTCACTATTCATAAGCATGCAAAAAAGATGAATTTACTTGGTGTCTCTCAAAGTTTGTGTTGATCTCTCCATTCACACCATTCTCATGTAGTATCTTAAGTTGCTAGTGACAGGATAAAGAACGTAAGAGGGAGAGGATTTCCTCAGTGTCCTAAATTCTAGCCACTTCTTTCAGACCAGATTTTCTAACTTAAAGAATGAAAACCTCTACTGCATTTTTGGGAGAAGGAATTACAATGACATAGTTGATGTTTAGAATCTTGTTTGAATCAACTCTATAGCCGATGGCTGGTTTCCTTAGAAAAGGAAGATCTTATATTTTTTTCTCATTCTTTTTCTCCAGTACCTAAGAATAGTGACTTGTGCATACTTAGGACTCAATAAATCTGTGTCACATGAATTAATGAATAAATATGAATAAATGAACACCTTTCCTAAATCTTGTCTCATCCTCTATTTTGCACCGTTTGCTATCACCACAGTTCTCAAAATCTGCTAAAGCCAAGTGAATCCATTTGCTATTTTTTGCACATAACATGTTTTCACTGTCACTTTGCACAAATTGTTCACTCTGCCTAGGTTGCCTCCTTACCCGGTCTAGTAATTTATAGTCACTATTACTGACAAAATCTAGCTCAAAACTAAACCTAATAAGCCTTCACTGAATGGCCCATCCATCTGGGTCATCTTCCCTACTTACCTCCATCACTGACGGATACTGGACTGACTGACTGTTTGGAACACTCAGAAGCTCAGGCTTCTCCTTAGGTAATGAGTGTCCTTTTATATGGAAGAATGGGGAGTGTGAACCTTCAGTGTGTATCATAAGGAACAACTCATCTTCTCTTCATAGAATACCCTTAGTGGACAGATTAAGTATATTGCTGCCACGTTGGTGGCAGTCCTGACTCCCTGCTAGCATTTATGGGCTCACCTGTTTCCGAGATGAGGCTTATTTCAAGATGACTCTTTTATAGCCCTTCTCTCTTCTCTGACACCAGTCATTAAGAGATTAGATTTCTTGAAATATCAGCATTTGTTGGCCCCTTGGCTGCTTAAAGCTCTGTAGCCTAAGAAGGAAGGGATTTCTGAATAGATTTTCAGCAGTGAAGAAATGCTGAGTTTTAAAAATAAACATTCATAGTGCAATGCACTCTTACCTACTGTGAACAGGCATATACCTTTCAAAAATGTAATCGCAGTCAAGGGCATTTAGAAGTATCTGTAGAGAGAAAGGAGATGTGTGTGTGGCGGGGGAAGACTGACTTTTGTGTCTCATTCTGCCTGGTAACCATCGCACAATATTACTCGAATATGCCAATTCTTACCATATATAAACCTCTTATTTGGAAGGCATTGTTCACTTGACTTTAAGACGTATACTTTTTTTTGTTTTTTTTTTTTTTTGATCAGTCTTTGTAGGACAAGAGATTGCAGGACTCTTAATGAATAAAGCTATTTTCTGGCCTGCTTTTCAGTAGCATAGAGTGTGAGATTTTATGAAATAGGATTTGTGATACTTAAGTGCCTAGTCATATCAGGGGAATGAATGAAATGAGGCTGAGGATTCAAGCTGGTAGTAACATTTAGAATCAAATTTTGTGAAAACAACTATACTCTAAAAAAGGTAAGGATATGACCACTTGCATCACTTCGGTGAGCTCTAGGTGGTTAGGACCTGAAAATGACAGATCCAGTTTTGTATGTTAAATAAAATAACATCCTGCCTTTATGGTTATTTTAATGCCCTTTTTACATTAAAAAAAAAAAAAATCTTTGTAGGAACCCCTTTGATGGACAGGAAAAAAGAGGGCAGACTTGTATATCTGATGACCACCTCCAAATACATTTACCTGATTAGTGAGTTGGGTACATTTTCTGTGTACCTGGGTAGTACTGTTGAAGAGGAACTTTTCACTCAAATGACTGACCTTATAATCAGCTATTTGTTCTGCTTCTGTAGATATAATTGCTGCATAGGCTGAAGGGCAGCATGACCATCTTCCTCTTTTATTTGCTCTAAATAACAAATGTAACCACCTGCAACCCACAGCAACTCCTGTGCTCTGTAACTGCCTGAGGACAAATTAACTGGCCCATGCCAATTGTAACTGCTACGACAAGCCCTATAAAAGCAAGGTTGCATCTGAACTCAGCGCCCAGATCTTCAGAGCACTAGCTCTTATGGGACTGCCGGCATAATAAACCTGAATTCTCCAGGTCTCCTGGGACCACAGATATAATAAACCTGAGTTCTCCAACTCTCTGAGTGGTGCTGGGTTTCTCACTGGTCTGATTTTTGCAACATTTCTGCAACGCTGTATTAACTCCAATGATTTGGGTAGTTGTGATAACAAGAGATGGAGTAAAACTTTCTATTTGACTGCATTGCAACCTACTAGGTCTTGAATGTTGGGCTAGCTGTGGAAACCCAGTAAAACTGGTGGTCAAGCTTAATAAAAGATGAAAGTACAGTTCCTCAGTTTGAGCAGGAAGATAGGTGCCACTGGCTTTTGAGTAGAATTGCACATGCCTGGATCCCATGTGCTAACAGAAGAATCAGTGCATGTGAGATCTGAGCATGTGCAATTGATGTTTAGCTTATTCATAAATCCAAAAGCCTCTGCTCATCTTCTGGGTCTTGCTAATTGACACATGTGTTCACAATAAACCATTTCTCCTTCCTTCCTCTTCCTTGACCCTCACTTGGAAACCTGCTCTTCTAGATGCAACTTCTAATTTTATTTCCTCTAGCTTTTGTCGTCAATTGTCTGCTTATCTTTATTTCCTTCCCTAGAGGTGAAACTAAAATCTTGCACATTTTAATATTTTTAAGAAATAGTGTAAAACAAAGCAAAATTTATGGCTGAAATACTTTAAGGATTGAGTATGTTTCTACCACTCCTTGCTTCATTTCATGGAATAGTTAAGAATGTGTTTTCTTCATATTTTTGGTGATAGACCACATGGCCACAAATTGACAATGAATTATGTGCTGCCAATCTGAGAGCAATTTAACCTAAAACAGAACTAGTGATGGAGCCTGGACCATGAGCAAAGTTTTTGACTAAAATGAATAGTATGTACTAGGCATTTCTCACGTTATCTTCTCTGAATCATTGGTAGGGTCAAGAAATAATTTTCATCAGCGTCTTGACTTGCCTGGTCAATTAAGCAAACATGTCTCTGCAGTGTATGTCCGCTAAGTGAAAAAGGTTGGGTTCTATTGGGTATAATTGGAATTAAGGATAGCCCACCATCTTTCTTGTAATTTTACCAAAATAAATACGTAACCTAAATAGAAGAAAATCATGGTGAAGCAAAGCAAAACCTGTAACTGTTACTATAGGCCAAATGATGTTACATCTATATCAGTGCGTGGATTCCACAGGACTTTTTCCCCTTGTGAGATCTGAGACTTATTTGAAGTAACTTTGGCAGAAAAATATTAGCTTCTTAGACCTATAAAGGATGTTTTGAGCTGGAATATAAAAAGCACATGTAATAATTAATATAAAAGCAACTGAAAGTGCCTGAGGTCAGTGGTTGCTACATCTTTATTGCATGTAAACAAGTATTAGCCAAAATTACTTTCGGAGGACCCTAATTACATCTGTTTTGATTTAATTTCATCTGATTTAATGATACTTTTTATATGAATTTGCTTTGTGGTTACTCTGCTGGTTGTAATTTCCTTTCTCTGAGAAGAATGTATCTGAGATGGGATGGTTATAAACTTTTTTTTAACCATTTAGTTTGATGACCCTGTATATATCAAATGGATGGTGTCTTATTGCATAGAATCTATGGTTGAAAGAATGTAAAGCTAACTGATCTAAAGTCAGTAATTTAAACAATTCAACTTGTTTAGAGGTTTTAATGTAAAATTCACCTACAATGAAGTACACAAATCTTACAGGTACATTTGTTTTAACAAATGTGTATACTTGTGTAACTTAGACTCCTATGAAGATACAGAACACTGCTAATGCTCCACCTAATTCTTGCTTGCTCCTTCCCTGTCACTCTCCGCCTCACTGCATCTACAGGCAACCACAGTTCTGGCTTTTTTCCCATCTGCCAATCCTACAGCTTTATGCAAATAAAGTTTCACAATATGTACTCTTAACGCTTCTTCTCCTCATAAGCTTGATTTTAATAGTTTTCACAGTATTTATATAATAGAAGTTAGTTATGATAAGCAATTGTGTAGGAATAAAGCAAACAAGAGTGGTCTTGTTTCAAAGAAGAATGCAGGCGAAACGAATGTTATAATTTTGAAATGGCTAGCCAACAAATACTTATTGATTTGTTTTCTTAAGTGAAATTTTAATTGAGAGAATTGTTGATTCACATGCAGTTGTAAGAAATAATACAGCCTTTACCCAGTTTTCCCCAATGGTAACATTTTACAAAAATACAGTATAGTACAATAACCAGGATGTTGAACATTGATGGGATCTACCAATCTTAGATTTCCAGTGTTACTTGTATTGTCTGTGATAAACTATGCAGTTTATCACACGTGTAGGTCTGTATATACACCACCACAGTAAAGATACTCAGCATTTCCAACACAAGGATCCCTCTCGTTGTCCTTTCATGGCTATACTCACTTCCTTTACCATCCCTTCCAATCCCTGGACTGTGGAAACCACTAATTGGTTCTCCATTTATGTAAAAAAAACTTTAGCATCACCCTGCCTGACTTCAAATTATACTACAAACAACAGTAATCAAAACGACCTGGTATTGGCAGCAAAACAGACACATGGACCAGTGGGACAGAATTGAGAGTCCAAAAGTAAACCCATATTTATATGGGCAAATAATTTTCGACAAAAAAGCCAAAAATATACAGTGGAGAAAGGAAAGCCTCTTCAATAAATGGTGCTGGGAAAACTGGAAAGCCCCCTGCAAAAGAATGAAACTAGACTGTTGTCTATCACCACACATTAAAATTAACTCAAAATGGATTAAGGACCTGAATATAAGACCTGAAACAGTAAAATGCATGGAAGAAAACATAGGAACTAAACTCAAGGACCTTGGACTTAAAAAGGATCTTTGAATTTGACCTCAAAGGCAAGGGAAGTAAAAGCAAAAATAAATGAATAGACTACATCAAACTAAAAAGCTTCTGTTCAACAAAAGAAACCGTTGACAAGGTAAAGAGACAACCATCTGAATGGGAAAATATATTTGCAAGCAACACCGATAAAAGTCTAGTATCTAAAATATACAAAGAACTCATATGACTCAATAACAACAAAAAACCAAATGATCCAATCAAAAAATAGGCAGAGGACCTAAAAAGACATTTCTCCCTAGGGGACATATAAATGGCCAACAAATATATGAAAAGATACTCGACATCACTAGCTAATAGGGAAATGCAAATCAAAGCCACAATGAATACCATCTCACACCTGTTAGAATGGCTACAATCAACAGGACAAGTAATAACAAATGTTGGAGAGGATGCGGAGAAAAAGGAACTCTCATACAGTGCTGGTGGGACTGCAAATTGGTACAGCCACTATGGAAAAGAGTATGGAGGTTCCTCAAAAAAACTAAGAATAGAATTACCTTATGACCCAACAATCTCTCTTGTGGGTATTTACCCCAAAGACTTGAAAACCCATATCCAAAAAGATATTTGCACAGCGATGTTCATAGCAGCATTATTCACAGTGGCCAGGACATGGAAGCAACCGAAGTGTCCTACGTTAGATCATTGACTAAAGAAGCTGTGGTACATATATACAATGGAATATTATTACTCAGCCATAAGAAGAGATGAAATACTTCCATTTGTGACAACATAGGTGGACCTCGAGATAATCATACTAAGCAAAATAAGCCAGACAGAAAAAGCTGAAAATTACATGATATCACTTACACGTGGGATAAAACCTGAAAACAACAAATGAGCAGAACAAATAGACTCATGGACATGGACTATAGACTAGTGGGATGGGCGAGGAGAGGGGAGCTAGATGGGGTAGAGAGGATCAAAAATAGGGGATAGGGGAAGGATGAAGTGAGTAAAGAAGATCAAATATATGGTAGCTGAAGGAAATGGGACTTTGGGTGATGAACACACAATAGAATATACAGATGTCAAATGAAAATGTACAGCTGAAAATTATATATTTGTATTAACCAATGTTACCCCAATAAACTCAATTAAAAAAATAATAAATAACTTTATACGAGTACAGTTGTATAGTTTATAACCTTATCGATTGACTTTTCTAACTCTAATTCCTAGGAGGTTCACCCAAGTTGTTGTATGTAACAGTAATTTTACTGTGGAATAGTATTCCATGGTATGTATGTACAATGGGTTATGTATCCATTCACCTGTTAAAGGATATCTGTTTCCAGAATTTGGCTATTTTGAATGAAGCAGCTTTGAATATTTGTGTATCGGTTTTTGTGTGAAAAGTTTTCATTTCTCTGGGATAAATACCTAAGAATGAAATTGCTGAATCATATGGTAATTTCAAGTTTAGTCTTAATAGAAACTGCCAAACCATTTTCCAGAGTAGCCGTATTATTTCATACTACCAGCAATGCATGAGTGATCTAGTTTCTCTGTATCCTCGCCGGAATTTGGTGTTGGCATTTTTTATTTTTGCTGTTCTCATAGGTGTGAAGTGATATCTTCTTATAGATTTAATTTGCACTTCTCTGATAACTAAAGATGTTGAATATATTTTCATGTGCTTATTTGCCATTCACATATTCTCTTTGATGAAATGTCTATCCATGCTTTTCCCCCATTTTTTAATTGATTAAAAAAAATCTATGCTTAAGCAGATGAAACAAAACACAACCCAATTAGCTTTCAAGAACATTTAAGAATTTCCCAAGAAATATCTCATTTGGCTTGAGAGGTGCTATCAGAAGCTAGATAAGTAGATACATTGACTCATCTGATGGATGTAAATGGATATTTTGCAGCAAATGGATGAAAAGATTGTCAACTCTGTGAGTCCCACAATCCTCCTATCAGTAAGTAGCTTGGGTTTCTGATGATCACTCCTATTTTTCTGGTCTCTGTGCTTTTCTCCTGCTCTGCCCCAGACTTTATATTCGTTTTCCTTTCTCTAAGACAGATTTGGGTGAGAGTCAACTCCTTGACTATCTTAATTCTGAAGCATATCGATGGATTCCTTAAACAGGACTTGTGGACCAAATTATTGTGTGTGTGTGTGGTTTTTTTCCCCATAGGACTTGGGCATTTGAGATCATCTATCTTTGTACATATCTGTAATGTTTGCTTCTGTTGGTCTGAGTAAGACGATGTGACAGAGTCATCTTGATGCAAGGATAAGAAAGCAGTTTAGAAACAGTGCAGAGAAGCTTTCCAGTGTACTTGGTAATGAATTTACTGGACAGTGACATATAAGGGTCATCAGAACATTTTCCTAGATGATGCATTTCTGACCAAGTAATAAAGTAGAGTAGACCGCTTACAGGCAAAAGGACTTGGATTTGTGACCTTGTTCTGTCCTTACTAATTTAGTGACATTAGTCAGATTATATAACCTCTCTGAGCCTCTACTTAATTTTTTGTATAAATGGGTAGTAATTCCCATACTACTTTCACAATGAGTATCAAATAGGATAATGTAATGCATTTGTAAGTGATAAATTACAAATATAAGCTGCTATTATGTTTACAATAATTATACTGCTCCTCCCTATGACTAAAGCAAACAGAAATAACAACATGGAAGAGAAAGTCATTTTCAAGAATGAAGTCAAATGATCACTCTAACTTTTCTAAGTGACAGGATACCCTAAGCATTACTGTTTTCTTAGGTATGATCTTAATTTTGTTTGGTAGTAAGGAAAATGCTGAAAGAATCAATCAGCCAGCAATAATTGTACTTCCGTTAGGCCATGATATGGCCACTGAGCAAAGCTGCTAAGAGAGTGAAAATGGAGTTACTTTAGAAGTAATCATTTAAGTTCTAGTTTTAAAGATGGGTTAGTAATCAACTTGCCAGTCAAAGCCTTACCTGGAATCATATTTCACCACATTCTTGTCCTTAATCATCACCTTGATTAGTCTTGTGGTAAAGAAGCCATACAGACCCAGGTTTGTAAAAGGAGCATTATTAACTGTGTGTGACCTTGGATGAAAGATTAAATTCCTCTCTATCTGTGATATAGATGCAAATAAAATGGTTAATTGATGGTATATGTGGCAAATTATGTGGACATCTGCCTTTAAATAAATGGAGAAGTTCACAGAAAAGATCAATGAAGGTTGCAAAATTATTCCAAAACAGAATTGGTAACAACCAGTTTAGGAATTAATAAAACCAAGAGCCAGTTTGAATGCATGTAATTCTATACCCTGGGTTTTAACTTGGGCACTTTACTTTTGTGATTTAGGATAATTAAAAGGTCTCAAGGCTGTGGTGAGGATCAGAGATTAATGTGTGCGAAAATGCTTTGGGACTTGTAATGTGCTGTGCAAACTTTGTTGTCAGTTGTAGAGGCCATGGTGGAGGAGGTAGTAGTAATAGAGGGTGTGAGAAGAGTGTGTTCGTCAAGCTTGAAACCCTGTCGAAGACTATTTCCAGTTATTGGGTAATGTTGGGGAAAAAATTAAACTTCATTGTAGACTCCATGTACATCACTACCCTACTCTTAGAATACACAGTCCTGAATTAAATCCTCGTTTACATTGTAGAATCCAGTTGTAGATGATGTTTGAAAAGTCCCTTAAATCTGGAGAACCAGTGCAATGACTTCAGAGAACACAACAAGGAGAATCTTAATTTAATGGGAACCTAGCCCATGATTAGATTTGGTGACAGGAAGGGGGTCAAATGGATTATGGAAAAATGAGAAAGTAAATTGAGTCATTATGCTTTTAGTAACTGTATAGTTTTACAATTGATTCTAGGGGTGGTATGTTGTTTAATTCATTATAGCATTTAAGGACCAATTTCAGATTAAAAGCGTAAATGATTGAAGCTCTAACCAAACTTCTAATCCCAGCTACTAGAAAGCCATGACTTTTTAATATCTTTTAATCTGAAATAGATTATAGTTTTTCTGTAGTATCAGACTCTTCAAACATTTATTTCTTTTCAAATACAAGGGCATATTTTACTTTGCAGATTTCTAAGGCAGTTGCTTCCCATCTTTTAATATTGGTATCTTTAAGAATGTTTTAAATGAGAATTACATTTAGGAATTTGTTTGCACTTCTCTCTTATTAAGAATAAAAAATTAAATTTGGTCATAACTGCAATGATATAATTTTTGCGAAATCTTATATTTGTTACATACATCTATCTGATGGTATGAGCAGTTACTATATTCAGTTCTTGCCCTGAGAAAGAGAACTCTAAAGGAGTATATATGTAACAATGGTTTTCCATGGATTCATCACTTATCCTTTGGTGGCTGACTTCCTGTAGCCCTTATAGGGACGTCAGACTTGTGGATGATCTTGGTCAGCTCACGTGAGTAGGGCTAGGCGAAGGGCATGCCTCTTTCCTCTCTTGGCTTGGTTGCTTAGCAGTTTAGCCTCATACTCTTTTTTCCTTCTCTACAATTCCTAGATGTTTGTTAATTCACATGACTAGAAGCATCCTTCAGCTTTTCATACTTAGCAATAATTGTGACTCTGGAGAGTGGAATTTATATTATTAATAATATGAATGTTGAATGTTGTCAGTATTTGACTTAAGTTGGACAGAGAAAGCTTCTTGGAAGCCTTATTCAAATAAATGATATTGTTCTCCCAATACTTTGTCACTTTTTGTCTCCCTTACTCCATCTTGTTTTCCTTTATAGCACTTGGAACTATCTGACATTATAGTAAATGTTCATTTGCTGACTAGCTTATTGTGTGTCTTTCTACTAGAACTAAGCAGTATATGGCAAGCTCTTTGACTGTATCCATTGAGACTAGATCTGTGTCAGACATACACACAGTATTTGTTAAATTGATATAATCCATGAAACAATTCATGAGATAGTGTCTACTAATGTTTAAGTTATTTCAGGTTTGAAGCTTGGTGTCTTTAGAACTGTTTCTCTTTCTGGCTTCTAACACTATCTTTTGTTACGCTGGAGGAGAACCTCCTAATGAACATTATTTTGGGAGAAAGGAAACCAAATGAGTATTGACGTCAGGTTATCAAGTAAATATTGGAACAATTTTAGCCTCTCACTAGGAATGTTTATTTTATTCAAATGTGTATTTGGTCTGACCTTGGAGTTGGACTTACTTATGAAGTTGCATAAATGTTAATGAATGTTTATAATGTGGACTATAAGCTGAAACCACTTAAAATATAAATATTTAAGCCATATGTTAGAAAATAACCAGAGCACTGCAGCTATTTTGGATTGTGGAGGGAAATTGTCTGATTTATTGACAAGAGCTGGAAATTTGGAGTCCTGGGTTCTATTTCCATTCCTGCTTTTGACAGGACTTCACAAAATTTGTCTCTGTTGAATAAATGTTTAATAGGATGGTATTAATCCCTTTAAAAGTAATACTTTTATATCAGTTTACTGTGGTCCAGTTGCTTTGCCTTTATTGATGTTTTGTTAGTCTGTTCTTTAGGTTTTTATTTCTTTTTAATCCATTAAGGCCCCCACTTACGTGCATGTGTATGTATTTGTGGGGAGTTTAATTCCATCTTATCAGTGCCTCATTAGTACATTTTTTTTTTTGCCTCACTTTTAAGGTTCCCCTGAAAAAACAAACAGTGGTACTTATAAAATGCTTATAAATGTAAAATGATATAACTGTGCCTAATGTAGCAAGTGTAAATTACAAAGAAAGAATGAAAATAAAGACAAACTGGACAGAGTTTGATGGCGATGGGGAATGTGTTTCAAATGAAAATAACCAAAGGTGAGAGCCTCTTCCAAAGCAAAGCAAGCAAAATGGGCTGGATCTCGATAAATCTTAAAAGAAGGCAGCCAACTAGGCACAAACCAGGTGCCCTATTTAAAGCAACCTCATTTACCACCATTAGTGTTATCAGAGCTTTTATGTCAGACTTCTTTCTGTCTGCTGTGTTTGGTTAATTTTTAACTGAACAGGCTTTACAATTTGAGCAGTGGAATAGACTATAAACAACAGCCAAACTACTTCAGAATTCCAAAGCCTTGACTCAATTCCTCTTACTTTTTCCTTCTCTGCACTATTCCTCTCTTGATGGGGATTCGAGAGGAGCAAGGGCCTGTACCACGGACATTCTTTCATTGTGGCACTTGACAAAAGTGCTAATTCCTTGCTTTAGCTGTAGACCTGCTGATTCAGAAACTGCTGGGGAAGAATTTTTAAGTCATTTTTAACAAGTTCTTTTCAAGTGATTCAAGTTTGAGAACCACTGATCTATTTCTGGTTTAGTATTGCCCCTTGTCTTAAGGAAGCAGTTGGTTTTTCTATCTTCTGGACTATGTTATCCTGTGAATGGAGGGGAAAAATGAGATTTGATGAAAGACCTATTTTTCTCTTCTGGGTCCATTTCTTAATTAAGTTTGTAGGAGGAACCAAGAACACAAACACTCATTTTTCTTCAAGGGGACATCCTATATCTACTAGACTTCGACATATTGATATATATTCACAAGGAAAATGTCAGATATGAATGAGAATTCTGTGAGTTCAGCAAGATCATACACCACTTTGACGAGGATGCCATCTGGGTGACCAGGCCAGATGCATTCGGTTTTCAAGGTGGATTGGGTCTGAAATTTCCATTCTGGGTGACACAGAGGACTTTTAACATTGATTGGTATAGAATCTTCTCTCATAAAGCAGCACAACGTGGGTCTTGAGGAAGGGTTCAGAGTAGCAATACTGCTAGCAGTTCTAAAATGTGATGTTTGTTTTATGAAGAATCTCTATATAAAGGTCTTGGTTTCCTAATGTGTGAAGTACAGCCCATCTAATGTCACAATACGCTCTGCCTGAGACTTTCAGTGGGGGACACACTTTTAAACATACAAGTCAGGAATTCTAGAGGTTTCGGACTAATCATGGACAAAGTTTTTTTCTTACATTAGGCACCTGTGATGAAAGGAAAAAAATAAATTTCTTCGATTTATGTAAGTCAGAAATGTTGGTGTGCCCAGCCTCCATTACATCATTCGTAAGGAGAGTTTGTGTGGGAAGTCTAAGGCAGATTTCCTGCGTGATGTGATGGAGAGAGTGATTAAGATACTGAACATTTTCTGTGTTCTGGCCCTTAAGCATCACGATAGAGAAGCAAAAACACAGTATGGAGAGTTAATTTATTTTGCTGCAGGCAGATGGCTAGCTCATGAAAATTGGTTGTAATGCTTTAATAAACTACATTATATTAGGTGTTTTTTTGTTTTTGTTTTTAAATAAATTAAAAGGCTTGAAGAGACAAAGTATGCTTTCTTTTCACTGTTGTGACAAGACATATGAACTTAAAACTGTAGAGCACATGAAGAGCATGGCCAAGCTGTTTGAAGAATCGTAGAGTAGCTACAGACTGGACTTGCACACTGGGCATATGGAAGCTGGTGGCCGCACTCATTTCTTATCTCACAATTCATCTAAGTCAGGGATTTGGGGAAGTCACAAGTTTAGGGGAAATTCACACTTTCTGGTGAACCAGTGCTGACTTAAATTCTTGCAGTTGCATTTGGAATGCACCTCAGAGTTCCATCTCAAAATTTAGATTCTCTCCCCATTCTGTGGGCTTGTGGGAAGGATTAAATTGGACAATATTTATAAAACTTTCATTCAGTTCCTGCTGTACAATAAGTGCTTGGCACAGTAAAGTGCCCCCCCACTCCACCCCATGAAAAAATAAATGTACTAATGGAGGAAAAGGAATTTTTCCAGAGATGATAAAGCCCTGTTGCTGCCAGTGGCCTTCTAACGTTTTTTCCTTCTACCAGTTTTTATTGGAGACAACCCTGGTGTGAACTTTTCCCTTTTAACGGTAACTGCAATTGTGTGGGAGAGCCAGATTTTCCTCCTCTGCTCTCTAGGAGTTCTTTAAACCATGGTCCATTGAGCACATTAATCTGTGAATATTCTGGCCCCCATAATTTAGAAATGGGAATAATGAGGCAGAAACCACAGTCACTAAGTGGCAGAAGTTATGCCTGTTGTGCCCAGGACAGTGCAAGAATAAGCAGAATCAGGGTGCAGTGGGAATCTATTTATTCCTAGTAAATCAAGAACCAAAAAGCCACCTATCACCTTAGATATTTGAACCTCTAAGTCAGCTCATGGCTTGATTTTGTTGTTCATCCCTTTACTCAGTGTAGATTTTAGAAAAAAAAAAAACCTATGGACTGGGTGGAAAAGCAGGTTATGCAGGTTTCACAGAACCCCTCTTTCTTGAGGATCTGCCTGGGTGCCGGGTGTTGGAGACCCCTGCCCAATCTGGTGGCAAAGCGTGAATAGACAGTTGCTCATTGACAGGAATAGTGAAGGCCGGTAAATGCAGAGCACTCACTAGAAAAAAAAAATGCTTCAGCTTTAGATGTTTTGACTTTTGCTTTTATTGCTTGGACTTTCAGAGAGGCACAGCTTGACTTAAGATTAACTGAAGCAGCATCTTAATTGAACGAGTAACAGCTATTGGGACAACCAAATATAATTAACTTTGATGTTTTCAAATTCCTCCTTCCATTCTTCGGTTTGCCTGTGCTTTGATCCTTAATGATGTGTGCACAATGAATTACACTGGAAGAGAAATGTCTGTGTTCATATTAAATATTACCAGACCATTCTTTTCACTGAGAGCCGGACATTTTCAGCTCATGGTAAGATGGATTGGTAAGGAACACTCTGTACTCCTCTAAGTATGTTTTCAGTTGAAATAGCAGCCAATAACATTACAAATTCAGGGTCAGAATAAACTCTCTTCTGTGGCCTAGACAAATATTTGTGATGTTAGGAAGTGGAGTAGGGTATGGAGATAGACTCAGAAGATAATTAAGTGAAAAATTTACATCAATCTTGAAGCAAGCTCACTTATCTGGGTATAACTTTGCCTGTGATAGTCCTGACTTAGTAAATAGTTGGAAATTCACTAAATGTTCATTTTCTTGCAACTTTTAATTCCCCTCATTGTTGTAAATTTCTATTCTAATAATGTAAAAATGTGACCTGTTACTAAAAAATCAGAAGATAGGTATTGTGGCTTTCTGGTCACTTATTTGTGTCTCTTTGGGAAAGTCCCTTAACTTCCCTGGACCTCAACTCTTTCATCTGTAAAATGGGCGTGCCTGCTTGATGGATTGCTGTGGGATCAAATGAGGTAAATGTATGTAGAAATGCTTTGGAAACTTTAACATTCTTTATAAATAAGATTTTATAATTATGTCTAGAAAAAGGCAGCCCAGACTAAGCAGACTAGCATGCATCCTGTTTTTTCAAGACCTAATCTTCTGTCTCACAAATATATACCTGCTAAGAAAAGTTGCCTCCCCTAGGTTTCTGCCTCTTTTGTTAGAGGCTCTATTTACCTGTCTTATCACTATTATTTTGGAACCCGTAGCCAGTAGGTGAAAGACTCATTGTTTCATGGAGTACACCGACAAATTGTTTGAAAATTATTGCTGGTTCAGAGAAGCCATAGTTAGAAGAAATCAAATAGTTGGTTTTTGTTTTTTTTTTCCATTTATGTTTCTCACTTTTTTCCTCCTTTCCTCTCCCAACTTTTTTGGAATATACATTCTAAACATATGTACATCTGCCTAGATTTTTAGATCAAATTGTAGATACAAGAATTTGGATTAATCTTATCCAGAATATATTTTATATTTTCAAGATAGATGAACCGATTTATAAACATATGTTTAATCATTTTTTGCATTTGAGGCTAAGAACTTGAATAAATATCATATTTATTCTGACCTCTACCCATTAGATATATTGAAATCAGATTCTCCTGCAATTTTGTTTGCATTTTTATATTTTTTTAATCATCACCTCGTTGAGTGTTAGTTTAGGAAGGTGATTTGAAGCAATTGCTTCTGTCAGGTTTGCTTGATTGCTTCATTTTGTACATGTCCACTCACTTTTCATGTAAAAATTATTAACCCATCACAAATATGACACAATCTTTGCAGTAAGTGTGTGCTAAGTATTAGATTAGCATGCTGGCATTTAGAAATGCTCGTCTCCCTTGTTGCCTTAGATGTATTTTGTTGTTCTGTTCTGTGTGGCATCAAATTTACACTTGTCCTTTTCTCTTAGAGACAAGTTGTGGGAAGGAAAAGACAAGATCATAACATTAAGATTGAATGTGTTTCTCAATCTTCACATCCTTAACTGGTTTCTTTGATGCATCTGAGTTTGCTATAAAATGTTAGGGGAGGAAGGAAGGCAACCACTGATAATCAAAGGGGGAGAAAGATCAGGGTAGGACTCGGTGACATTTGAGGCTAAGTTTTGGAGCTGTTGCAAGAGTTATTGCTGCCTGTGACTGTTTGGCCTGGCTACATGTCAGAGCCATTAACTTCAGAATAACAGAGCCTTTAAGAGAATGTACTCTTTTAGAAAACTCCTCATTAATTTAATTTATGGAAGGGGAGAGGAGTTAGGGAGCAAAGAGCTGGAATCATGGGGTTTCAATAGTGCGTGGAGTTTAGATTAGGGAAACACACACACACACACTCACACGCTCACACTCACACACTCTGTAAATGCTGGATTATGTGAAAACACACACAGACACAGATACACAGTGAATGCTGGATTATGTGAAAAATTAAAAAAATCCCCAGCTCTGCCTTTGGTGGTCTCAGAGGCCTGTCGTACTTGAGGTGGAGTTGCCTCCTCAGTGATAGCTTTTGGAGCTCAATCCCTAACATGGATCCCAGCTGGGAAATCAACTCTAATTAAGCTTTGGCTTGTTTTGATTCTCTTCCAGCCTTGTGGTTGAAGAGCTTTGTGTATATAGTCTTTTGCTAACAACTTTTCCCACAGTCAGGAAAAGGCACCTCTGCAGTGTTGATCCTTTTGTGAACGGCTTTGACCACCATCTCAGAGGAAGCGGCAGACTTGTGTACGTATGTGCACGCTTCTCCCTTGGGTCCTCCACGTGGCCTTCACCACATTTGGGGAATGGAAGGAACAAAGCCGGCGTTACTAATAGAATGATGGGAAAAGACAGTGGTGTCTGGGTCTGTGTAGCCACAAGAGCACACCAGGATTGGCCATTCCTCTTTCTCTTAACTGTCTCTTGCCCTGCCCTCTCCTGCCAGGATAGAAAAGGGTAGGGTAAGCCAGATGGAGACAGAGTTTAAAATACTAAGTCATTCAGGATTTTTGCTGAGCCACCCTACTATTTGTCATGTATTTAGATCCAAAGGAAAGGAGAATGTCATCATACCATGTCATTGCAACGCAGTGATGATGGCATGGTGCTGTGTGTACAGTGCCATCATAGCGGAGGGAAAGCATATTGAGTGTGTCCTGGGGAAGCCAAAGGAAACCATATTGAGGAAGTGGTATCGCGGCTGAGAAGTAGTGTGAATATATGTTTATAAGGCTTGGTAGTAAAAGTGAGATCTTCAGGTAGAAGGAATATAGGAAATAGTATAGGGAAACAAAGGGATATTTCCACAGTAGTTCATTATTTCTGTAAGTCATTCACTTGTTCATTTAATACATATTTATTGGGTGCCATCTTTGTACCATGTCCTATATTAGGTACCAGGAGTGACCCTGGTGAACAAGCAGCATATTTAATAGAGTTTTGGGGTCGACTAGATGTTGGAGAAGGTCTCCAGGTATCTGACATGTACAACTAGATTGATGGTGGTTCATTTACCAAGCAAGGAGGAGGACCGAGCTTTGAAGAGGAGCAAGTGTGGGCACGGTGTGGGTAGCAGATGATGAAACTATTTGGCTAAGCTCCTTTGACATGTCTAAGGGAGGTGTCTAAAGGTGCTTGGCTTTACAGCTTTGGAGTTCAGAGCAGGGTTCTAGGTGGGAAATGTAAAAGCATATAGATGGTAATTGATAGTTTGGGTGAAATTGACTAGCAAAAGAGCACAGATTAAGAAAGGAAGATATCCTATGGGCCAGGGTCGCTGAACCACAACATTTCATGGCCAGGTAGAGGGGTAAAGCTCATAAAGGATACTAAGAATAAGTAATGGAAGATGTAAGAAAATCAGGAGTGTGTCAGTATAAAAGTCAAGGGAAGTGAGGATTGAGGAGAGACCAACTGCAGCCAGAAGATGAGGAAAGCCAAATGTCTACTGGACTGAGAGACAGACGAAGGTCACTGTTGCTTTATAGAGTTGTTTCTGTGGAGTGTTTGAGGTGTAAGCTAGATTAGAAGATGAGACATTAATTCTGGGAGTGCTTTTGAAATTCATGTGATAATTTTTTTGGTCATACTTGGTTAGAGGACACTGCTGGCATTTTGTGAGAGAACCCAGGGTGCTGGTATCTTGCAGTGCACACAGGTTAGTCCTGCACATGAATTGTTCTGTGCGTAACAGGATCCTCAGATGTCTCAACAGACCTTTATGTAAGGTTGAAAACAAAACCCTCTTCCAAGTGTTTGAACCGGAACCTAACTTTGCTTCCCATATTAGGCACAGGGTATTTGTGGTTAGATATTAATATACACACTGGATTTTCCAGAAATCAAACTAATTTGCAAAAGGGGGGAAGATTGTACATTGTTTTATGTGGACCTTTACCAAATACTGTTCACAATTTAGGGAAATCATGCCATCAGTGGCCATACGTACTTGTGGAATCTGAGTTATCAGTAAAAACACTGCCAATCAGTGTTTGTAGCTGTTTATGGTGATTCTATGTGTGGATGTGAGCATATGTCTATTTCATTATATCCTCTAGTATAGTTTTGCACAAATATTTAAATTAGATAAGCAAAATTATTTTAAAAGACCTTTTCTTTTTCCTCCCACCACTTTATACTTAGGATAGCATAGTGACTTGCTTTTGGACATTTATCATGCAGGTAGGCTGTACTAACGATTTTTATTTCGAGGTAGAAAAGTGTGTTATGTAGAGGGGGGACTTAGGATTTTCAAGCCCATCAAACCCTGGCTAGAACTTGAACCCCTGTTGTGTACACCATTGATAGGAGCTGTGTATCTTGTAGTCTGTTGTTCCTTGAAGCATGATCATCAAACCTTCTAATCAGAATCACCTAGAGGGCATATACAATGCAGGTTCCTGGGTCCCACTCTGGAACTACTGAATTCCTGTGGAAGACTGAAATCTGTATTATAAGTGTCCCCTCCCTGCCTAGACGTGATTCTTATCCCACTAACATTTGAGAACTCCTTCCTATAGACAGGGGTGATCATTTAAGAATTTAGAGAACTAGAGGGACAGAAGCAGGTTTTTAGGTTAAAAATATTATCTTGATGGGACTTTAAAGGGTAGTTGAAGGAGCGTGGAACTTATTGGCTGCAAACCAGTGAGGTTTCTTTTTTAACATTTTAGATGAAAAATGTCGATCGAACAAAGCAGTGGTAGACATGGGAGAAATTGTTAAGTAAAATGATACTATGTAGGGATTGCATAGAGGGCTAAAGAATAAAAGTGGGATAAATGATGATTAGAGATGGTTTCTGGCTGGGTGTATGGTGGGATCATTGATCAAGCTCAGGAATTCAGGAGGGTGGTTTGCTAGGTTGTGAGTGCTGGTTTGGGCATGCTAAGCCTTAGTTTCCTGTCGTACCTGTAAGTGGAGATTTGAGAATATACAGATGTGATTCAGTTTAGGAGTGCAGTCTCCTAGAGATTAGAATGAGAGAATCATTCATACACAGGAGGTAGCCGAAGCTGATCGTTGGTAGGGACTGTCCCCCAGGGAGTGTATGGAACTTTCATTAAAGTATATACGTGGGCTTTTCTTGCTGTTTCTAAACAAATCTTATTGCTAAAATAGTCAAGACTTCTTTTAGGCATGGTGGTTTTGATTACTGAAGACGGAATGGCTTGAAAAGTCAGATTAAGGGCATGTAGTTACAACTTTGCTGAATAAGCTTAATTGGGGTGTAGTGTGGGGAAACCCACAAACCTGATGCTCAGTACCCCTCTTAGCTGCATAGTCCAGCCTTGGGACCAAGGATGTGCCTGAAAAAAGATGAATGCTATGGTTTATGACATTGTAAGGAAAGTTGTACTAAAAATAGCTGCCAGTTAACAAAATCAGTGCAGTTTATAATAATTGCATCCATGAGATCTAGTGATCATGAAGGACCCCAAACTAGTGTTTTTTGTTTGTTTGTTTGTTTTTAACTTGGCCTTTGCATTTTCTTTCCTCTTAAAAAAATACGTATACTCTAGCCTTTGAAATGATCGTAGTTTCGGTTGAGGTGTCTTCAGTAAGGAGATTCTAGTTCTTTAATAGTCATTTCCCAGGGAATTTCTTTTCACTCATTTCACATTTGACCTTACAGATAAGATGTAAAATTAAACAAATATACCGATGTCTTTCTTTAGCCGTTGACTTCTGCATGTCAGAAATCATAGCTTTCTGTTTGGTTCTCCTTTCTCGCTACCATTATGACAAGTGGTGGTGTAAACATATTTCTTACCTGCAATTTGCATATTTCTCTCCCTCCAATAGTACAATAACAAATTGAGAAGTACTTTTAAAAATGTTTATTAGTCAACACTAAATGCCTTTAGTTAGAAATCCAAGATCTCCAGCCCTAACTATGGCTTCCACTGCTGGTGACTTTCATTTTATAGTTTAAAGTTACAAAGTCCTAGGCTCTGGGGACTGACTTCATAGGGAAGAGTCAATATACTTAATAGCATTTTGCAGTGCCAGCTGTGGCTAATGTTGTGTCAGCAATTCCATCATCTTCATAATTCCCAACATTCGAGGGTTTCTAATGAGACTGTTTTAAGTTTCACCACAAACTAGGTATGCAAGAGTAGAGCCTGAAGCAGACTTTTTCATTGAAAAAAAAAAAATACAGTTTTTCTATAAAGCCACTTAAGGAAGCAAAGCTAGTGATTATTCGTGTTACAGTACGCAAACTGCTTGGTTTATTCAGTACTGCAGGGACATTAGTCTAATATAAACCAATCACTACAGGAGTTTGCGGAAAAGACTTAGGAATATGATATTTAATTTTGAAGGGTGTCTGAACAATTGAAACCAAATTTTCTCTGTTTTAGGATAATTTTCAAGGCTTGTTTATGTTTCTTCTGGGGAAACAAAAATGGGAGCTCACGGTGATAAACTCAGTAGAAATACACAAATGCTCAGTACCTCTGTAAAGCTCTTATCCCCCATCTGGGAGCAAGAGCATTGATGAGAGTGGCATGCAATTCATGTCTGCCATAGAGTTGGGACTGTCTTGATTTCAGTAATTTGCTTTCATGTCCAGGTAAGCTTGATCCTTGAAAGACCTTGTAGGGAGAGCAGATGCCTAGAGATTTTTTTTTTTTTGTAGTAATGATGATGGATTTATGTGGCTATACCCCCGTGCTCTGGCCTCCCTTATGACTAGTAGGAGGCATATGCAAGATGCTAATTTGAGTTAAGCACACTGGAACAGAAACAGTGTAATTCACATTTGGATGAACCCATGTCTCTGGCCTCTCTAGGACCCCATGCTTGAATCACCTGAATTACTTAGCCTATGGGTTAATAGAATGAGAGCTAAAGATAACTGAGTTAAGACCTGCCAGTCTTGTCTTCTATGTGTTGTCGATAGACATTCATTTCATTTTTCTTTTCTTTACCTTGTGTTGACTCATCATCATATTTTCTTATCTCCTCTTGGTATATCTTCTCTTCCCGCTTCCTTATTCCAAATAATTTAGATTCGGGAACTATTTGTAGAGATTCTGCCAACTATTGTATTAGGTGATAAGCTCGATGTTATTATATATTCTTTACAAAATTCGAGTGGATCGACTCAAATTTATTGATATTGAAATAATATGCAATTATATTTATAGATATATAGGTATGTATGTGTTGTTAAAAGATAAACAGGTGTATTAAAATTTTAAGTTTATTTGAGTAAAATTTGATTTGAATTGGGCAGTATCCAATCTTAACAGATAGAAAGGAGTTCCAAGGAACTGTACAAAATGAAAGACTCGTAGATAGTGGGAAACAGGAATAAGGAAGTTATACTGAGTAGAAAAGTGGATTGGTTATTGCAAGGTTACTTTAGGGGTTGGGAGGGGGTCTATCAGGCCCCCTCGGGTGATTATTGATTCCCATTGGTTTAAGATTCCTGTTCTGGGAGAGATGAAACTATAAATTGTCTCATTTTGGTGACATGGAGACTTAGCATAAAAGACTCCATTTTGGGCCTGTTGTCTTTTTTTTTCTTTTAACAGTATAATTATTTGTAATCTGACTTCAGATATCTCTGCAATTAAATAACATACCCTGTTATGCTATTTAAGTTACAAGATTGCAAAAAATTTTAATGAATGAGACAAAGATGACCCCAGGACATGTGGTTGGTGAGCAGGTGAGGGCTAGGCTGTGTGTCCCCACTCATTCTCTTGGTAGGGCATGATCGTGTAACTCAGAGCTTGTACAACTCTATGGGATGGTTCTGAGAATGTCATGAATTGGTATTAATCTTCTTTCCAATGTACAAGTTTTTTGTTACTCAAAATGTGACCCTAGTTTTAAAAAGTGTCACAGATACTCAAGGGATAACAAAATATTGTTAATGTAATACAAAATTCTTTCATTATATATAGGAGATTATATCTGAATTTTTAGGTTATTAGAATAGACAAATGGTCTGAGGAATTATTTGTGTAGCTATCTGACTGTTCATATTATAGTGTGATGATTTGTAGGCAGGGATTAGCTAGGCCACTGAGTGTGACCTGTGGTTATTTCCCCACCCCCTTCGCCCTCGACTCGGTAATTTAGAAGATAAGTTTCAAGCATAAACATCTTGTTCTGTACTGAATGGTTAAGCACTATAAATGCTAGGGGTAGGCCCCTTAGATTCCTAAAGTGTGATGGCTGTCAATTGGAATTATATGCCTGGATAAATAAGTGTCTTGGTAATTGTTTTATGTTTTTATGAAATTCCTATCCTAGTCTTCTCTTCAGATCCAGTGGCTTAACTATAATTAGATAAAAGCTAAGAACTTAAGGAACCTAGTAAATAGGGAAACCAGGAGGACTGCTTTAGGACATTGAACTTAGGGCCCCTTGTGTGTGTGTTAAGAAAGGGGCTTATTAACCCCAACTTCACCATGTCTGGTCCTTTACATGCTCACTCATTTTCTGTTTTTCTCCTATGTGGAAAACATGACCCATATAGCTGATATAGCTATGTCCTCCTTTAATGTCAACTGTATTGATGTCGTAAACTCTATGCTGACACTCTATGCTGAGAATTTAGGAGGGAATATGACTGAATCTGCTGCTACCAATATGAAACCCAATTTTTACACAGAAACTGAATCATGTGAACGAGATGCAAACCATTCAGATAAAATCTTTATAAGATCCGACTTAGTCAAATCATTCATTCTATTTATAATGACTTATCTCGGAGTGTATTGTTTCCGAATAAAAAGTTAACTCTGAAGTTCTGTCTTTTTCCTTTGAAAATGATAGGATAGTTCCTCAGCTCTTTGATTCACTTCCTGTTTTGGAGGACAGGATATTGGATAAATGGTAAGGCCCATATGTGTCTATTCCCCTAGCTTTGCAAATGGGTCAAGTTTCCATTATTTATCTGAGGAACAAGGAGTAGAATTACCTCTTGTCAAACTGGAAGAATCTTAGAAACAGAAGGCGATGCTTTAGTGGTGTTTGTATCTATATCTTTCTATTCCATGACCTTGGCTTTTACTAGTTATAAAACTGCCTTTCAGTTTGTCCTCTCTATATGTAAAAATGATTAACAACTGATCATGTGTTGTGTGTAAGAAGAGTGATTCATAGCAGCTTAAATATGCGTCTCCCCTATCTCCAACTCCCCCAAATGCCCAAGGCATCTCAAAATAGCCTTTTAAATGAGATTTAAAATGCTTCTTTCCTAAAATTTCAAACCTATATATTCATTTCTGTTATACACTTCAAATGCATCATAAAAATAATACCCATATATAGTTTGACCAAGGATTTGTCTCAAGCAGTATTCTTTTCCCATTGGTAGGGACTACAGGAAGTTTTCCTTGAGGTGGAGGAGGGGCGGGAAAAAGGTGGTTGTTCTTTATGATGTTATTTTTAGATATATGGTTGTTCTTTATGATATTATTCTTGGATTTTGGAAATGCCTCTTCCACATGCATACATTCTTTTCCTATACTTTTTCTCATGAATTTCAGAAGCGAACAATGCTTCTGTATTCCACAAAGGGATTACATAAAAAGAAAACATAAAATCAGATTGATTTGAATGAAAAGACAAAAGCTAGAGTGAGATGAAGAAGATACCTCATGAGATAGCTTACATACCAACTGCTCGGTAATATCGAAGAAAGAGAATTCATAATAAAGATGGCAGAGGAAGCAAGTACTGTGATACATAAACAGACATGAGGGCTTTCTATACTTTTTTTTTCTTTACAAGTAATAGGAATCTTGGCCTGGATTCACATGTGTCTACTGGATCCGATCATTGTGCAAGTAATTCTCCAAGTATTATGACGTGATGTAGTCTAAATGTGTAGCTTCTAAATGTGGAGTCAGAATTGGGGTTCAATTCAGCCTGCCATTTCTGACTTTAATAAGTGTATATGTTGTGAATACGTCTGTTGGATTGGGATTAGAGATCCTAAGAAATAGAAGCAAAAGCTTTACCTTTGATGTACTGAGGGAAGGATAAGGGTTATGAGCACAGAATGTTGAGTAAAAGGGTGTGTTATAATAAGTGAAATGCATGTTTCTGATGGATCTTACTCAGTGCCTCTCATGCCTGGCCACATCTGGTCACACCTTTGCTTGCATACACATGATGTCATTGTCAAATCTAGGCCTCTGGGTGCTTATTAACACTTGTACCCTGAGCCGAGGCTCATTCTGTCACCGTGATTAGCTACATGAGGATAACTTATCTATGACAATTAGAAAATCCCGAACTGGCTGTTTCCTTTTGCCAGCCGGCCACTGTCTATAGTTGTTAGTTGGCTTGTGCTGAGGGAATAAAAAATTTAAAATTATTCTAAACTAAACTTGATTAAGGAGTGACATTTGTTGCCAACTTACTACCCCCATATAATACAACTAAAACCAAATGTGAATGACTTTGGGATGATCCAAATTAGTTTTCCTTTCTGCCAACTAGCACGAAGCACCAAGATTGGAGAGTAATAGCAGGCCCTTCTAATAGATGGGTTTTGGGAAGGATTCCATTTGCCTTAGGAAAGGGCATTGGGAAGGGTGCCCTTCAGAAATGTTTACTTAAATATTTATTTTTGGATTTATGATACCAGTGTGCTTGCTGCCTTTTAATATGTTCCTTTTTGTTGAGTGCTCAGATTTTCATATGTTGCTTTCGATTTTGTCTTTGTGAATTTTTTTTAACTTTAAAAATGACAACACCCATTGCTTAGCATATGGGACAGAAGGATTCCCCCCACCCCTCATCCCCGGGTATGGATGTGTGTGTTTTAATAAGGCATCTAAAACTTTTATTTTCATCGCCCCGCCTCCTAAGCCCCAGATAACCTAAGGATTTAGAGTTCCTAGGTCAGATCCTTTCCTCTTTGCTTCACACACAACTGTTCCTTATATCATGATGCTTCTGATTTGTATGAGGACTCTGCAAGTAGAAGAGTATATGTAAGTTGAATTGTATATAAAATATGTAAGCTTTGAGATGTGGCAGGGCGAATCTTTATGCTTTGGCTTAGGTGCATATAGGAGAAATTAGTGATTCCGATTACATAGCCTCCAAATAGTTGGGGTCCCAATTCCTTTTCAACTCCTCCCTTTGAATCTACCTAGTTTACTTTTGAGGCAAGTTAATTATGAAAAGGGACAAGCTACAGTCACTCTTTCTGCTTGTTTTTGGCATCCAGGAAAGTATGGGGGTGTGGGTATGGGTGGGGGGCTTGTCAGAGCCAAACTCAAAGAAACTTGTAGAGACCGAATTTGCTCTGAGCAGATTATTAATATATATATTTTTCTCCTTGTACATTGTTAAATCTGTAGGAAAGGAACATCAGCTCAAGATCTGTCACTCTGGCTTTAGGCCAACATGCCAAATTCTGTCATCTTTGCTGCATGGCCAAGCATCTTTATTACATGTTATAATTCTGGTTTTGGGCTTGATCCAGGAATTCTGATACAACATCAGATGGTTAGGGGTGTGGAAGAGAAAAAGGGCTATATTCATCTCTAGATGAGGTTTTGGGAGAAGCATGAGAGCAAGATGCATGTTATAGTTGTCTAGAGCAGAGATTTTTCATGGATGCAGTAAACATCTCTGCTGCTTAGAATTTGAATTGCGTTATCAATTTCTGTTCATACAGATTGTCAATTTTAGTCTGAAGACAAATGCTCTGGCCACCACATCCCCCAGGAGCTCAGCAATTAGCACCAGCCTTGAGAACAGTGTCACCAACATAGATGTGCAGGTTTTGGCCCATTACCCTGTTCTTGGGGTCCCTTGGTGATGCTTGGCCTCCGTCTGGGGGAGTGGGAAGCTGAACTCATGAACTCTTCTGTCTGTACTGGCCTTGGATTAGCCATTTCAGGGTTAACTCTTCTCATTCCTTTCATCAGAATTGCTTTAGAGGAGAAGGTAGTGGACAACAGGAATAGACAATAGTTTAAAAAAATAGGGATAAGAATGATTACATTTATTTCTTGAATAGAGAGCCTGGGCCCTATCTCTTGCAATAGTCTCTTCTTTCCTGCTCTTAGGGGTTTTGCAGATGAAGTGTTGGCTCAGGTTTGTCAGCGAAGGACTGTTTGAAGCTGCAGAGTGCATTCAGCAGCTTTACAGGAAGCAGAGACACAAGGTTCCAGCCACTCTCCCCCGCCTTCCACTTATTGTTTCAGGATTGTCAGAAAACAGGCTGGGATGAGGAGGAAGAGAGACCATGAGGGTTTTTCGTTTTCATTTTTTTTCCTTCCCCAGTTTGGCTGCTGAATGAAAAGAAAGCAGACACTTTATTTAGAAGTGAGTAGGGAGGGAAATGCAGCTTAGGGCTGACACCCTTCTGGTGCTTATCCATAAATATGAAATGGTGTTAGAACACCAGACACCAGAGAGCTTTCCGATTGGCTGTTGGTGATGTCATCTTGTCATTAATACTGTGCTCAGAAAATAAACTGATCTGCCTGTTTTCTTTCTCTTTTTAAAATAAGGCTGAAATATATAAAATCCATTTTGTAATCTGAAATGAGGTCCTTCAGTCAGAGCATTTTGAAAGAATTATATTTGTCAGGTGTTCAGAGTCATTTTGGCCTTCACCTGGGCACTGCAATAATCAACCACAAGTGTTTATCCTGTGTTGTCTTATTGCTTAAAAGTAAGACAGACACTTTTCAACACCTGAGCACCAACAGTTGACATTTGCCCACATTAAGTGCTAATGCAGTTAATGGGAATTTCTTCCTTTCAGCCTCTAAATGTCCTAGTATGCTTTTGGGTAGGAGAGGGATGTGGATGGGTAATGAAAAGTGCTCTCTTTATTTTCTTAAATCCTGATTTTATTTCTTTACTTCTGATAACTACGCTGGCCAGCTTTTCCATTTAATCATGAAATTAGATGAGTATGCATTGTGTTTCAGCAGAAGGATCACACTTGTGGCACGTCTAGGCCATGTGTATGTGTGTGTGTGTGTGTGTGCGCGTGTGCGTGAAAAATCCAATAGCATGCTTACTACATAGGATTTGAAATTCTCAAGGGCAAAGCCACTGCCCGGCAACTCTGACCTCTGCATTGATTTGTGACCTCTGGAGTCTGGGAAGGCTTGACTGTCCCTCCATGTCTACTGGTTCACTCTGATCGAAGGCGAAGTACTGAGTTTCTGTTACCACTGAGAAGCATTTTATGCAAATATAACTGTTTTCTTTAAATGAAATACGGAACCCTTCTTTTGGAGAAAGTTGTGATTCTTTATTATGAGAAATATTGGCTAGAATAATCTCCCCCTTTTTTAAAAATAATATTTAACTTTCCTTTGAATAACCATTTAACAATGCACTCCTTTGTCAATGTACTCTTGAGTAGAATCTCCTAATATGTAGGAATGTTATGTAAATTTACCCCTTTCCTTCTGCCGTGAAGCTGTCTCTAATAGTGAAAAGTGCATCTAAGAGTTTATTCCATCACTGATGAAATGGCTGTCCAAGGTTATTTTATGCATGCTTTGGACATATTACTTGGATTAGCAAAATGCCTAGCAAGCAGGTGTAACTGATTTTTGCCATGCAACTGTATCTCTTGTTACAGGGAGACACCACATTACTTTTCAAAGTTTCCCTTGTTTTCAGCAAGGTTAGAAACCATAGATTTAGCAGCCTTTGGGGTCAGAGGGAAAAGAGAAAGACAAAGAGTCCTATTCATTCTTAAGAGCTCTAACGAGTCATAGAGATATAGTCTATTTTCCAGGTTAGAGCTCTGTCTCTGACAGGCTTTAATTATCTGTGAGCTGAAACAAGAAGTGATATAAACATGCAAAAGTCTTTCAGGAATAGGGTTTTAAAGGAGATGAATCACCCAAGTTGGTGTCCTGCTCAGCCCTTTTGCAAGGGGCCTGCTCTCTCTACTCCCTCTGCTCAGTTGCCACTTGATCACGTGACAGCTGTGTGCAGACTAAAGGAAAGAACAATCATTCACTGGCAGGAAACTTAATCCTGGGCAGGTGCAGTTTGAGTAACGACTCTGGGCCTGAAGGTCAGCATGGTTGCAGAGGCCTAAGCTTTTGCAGATGGTCTGAGTGGGAGGAGCAAGATCCAATAACCCTTCTCCCATCTGCAGCCCCCAGACTGTCCTCTCCTCTGGGGCAGTGCTACCATTTCTCCAAATGTGCTGAACTTTTGAACTCAAGTACAGTGCAGCATTAGGATGTTTGTTTATAGGTTTCAGATAAAGCAGTAGTGGCGGATTTCAAGGAAACAGTAGACAGATCCATTTTCCTTTTCTTCCAGTGATGTTAACGATCTAATTAGAAGTGAGTGTTTTAGCAGCTTCCTCTGTATGTGCTTTGAGTTCTTTTTTTCTAAAAGACGCTTGTGGACATGAACAAAAGCCGGATGTTGCACTAGTGCTGCTGAACAAGTGCTCAGTGTTAGATATGTCTGGAGTTTACAGACCACACTTTTCCTCTGCACAGACCAAGTGAGATTGTGTCCGGTATTATGACTCCTAGTTTTCGTTGTCAGAGCTGTTATTTTCACTCTACAAACCTGTCTCTCTGCCATTTTATTTCGTATCCATTGCTAATGGCTGCCTTTTCTATTTGTATGGCTTGAAACTAATTTAGATTCCAGGTGCACAATCAGGTCACACCCAAGGGCTTGGGTACTTGGAAAACCATAACAATAGTTCAGCAAAAGATGGTCCTAGTCATCCTTTCTGGGTGGGGGAGAGGAGAACCAAAAAAACCCCAAACAGTAGTTAAGTATGGATGGGAGAAAGTATCAAATATATGTTTGTAGAGTTAAAAGTCTAACATTTCCTCAGTTGCAATCTAATTTAATGAAAACTGATTTGGGGGGAAAGTATAGCATATTTGCTAAACTAATTCACTTCTCTGAATAGCTTCCTCATTTTTTGTGGCTTGGTGACTGCAACTTAGAAATCCACAATTATACTGTATAGTGGATGGGCCTTTTTCTATATTTAGTGTATAATCTGCACTCAGGGGCTACATATGGCCATGAGCACCCACTTAAGAGCTAAAAATGTAAGTTGCCGCCCACTTTGTCCTGAATTGGAATCATACATAATTGCTCTTTGTTTGAAAAAAAAATCTTCCTTTTGGGAAAGAGTTCAGAATCAAGTTGTTAGTGGACAGTCCTTTAAATAAAGCAAGTATCACTTAGCCCTTGGAAGAAGCTAAGTAAATACAGTCCTGTGTCAATTAACGATGGGGATACATTCTGAGAAGTGTGTTGTTAGGTGATTTTGTCATTGTGTGAATGCTTAGGGGCCACGATAAACAAAACACGTGACTGAATCAAGCACAAGAGGATGATGCAATCAAGAGGCGTGAGATGTATGAATGAGGCTGCTGCTGGTATAATACTAACAAGGCATACTGTTTTACAGCAAACTTTTTCTATAAGTAGAAAGAGTACACTCTAAAATAATAAAAATTGTAGTATAGTAAGTACATAAACCAGTAATGTCATTTATTATCAACTATCATGTGTCGTACATAATTGTATGTACTATATTTTTATATGACTGGCAGCGAAATAGGTTTGTTTACACCAGCATCACCACAAACATGTGATACCTTGATCTAAGATGTTACCATGGCTACATCACTAGGTGATAGAAATTTTTCAGCTCCATTATAATTTTATGGGACAGCTGTCATATATGTGGTCTGACATTTACTGAAAAGTTGTTTTGCGGCACATGACTGTACTTGTTGGACAAATAAATGAAGGAATGACATTCTTCAAAGAATTCACACCTCTCATTGCTTAATGAGCAAGTAACGTTATGAGTCCAGAAGTTATGACTTGTTCTAGAAGTAAACACCCATCACAAAGTGGGCATAGAATATCTAGAAGCAGTAACTGATGGCCTCGGTTCCTAGATGTGGTAAAAATGAAAAGTATGGAAAGTTTCATTGGTTTTTAAACCTGGATGTTCATTAGAGTCATCTCGTGAGCTCTTAAAAATCAAACCCACCGATTTTCCGACTAACCTCCAGAATCTCATCCATAGATAGGGAACCACTGCCTTTGTCCATAAATCAGAAATACCAGGGAGGGGAAATGGATCTGCAAATGGAGGTGATTCACAGAGAGCATAAACCAGAGATGGCAAGACTCTGTCTGCACACAGCAAAGGAATTATACCATTTTGTTGGTTTGTTTTTAAATTGATTAAGCAAACATTTATTGAGCATAACACATTATATCACATATTGTCCTCATTTCTGCTGATGGGCTTACATACTTATCTTGAACAGAATCACAACGTCACTTGTCCCATATGTTATGGCCCTCTGTGCACGATGACTGTAGGAACTTAGAGGAGCTATAAATAATAGCTGGATTTGAAGAAGGCTTCAGTAGAGGTGATATTTAAACTGGCACAATGAGTAGGGTTGTTGCCAGGAGTAGGAAGGCCGAAAAGGAGATTAGGAAGATGAAAGATGAAAGAGCATGTACAAAGACCAGGAAAATAGAGCGTAGAGTGTTTGGGAAATGATGGAGAAGAAGGAGGGTAGGTGGAGGTGAGTGCTATGCCTATTGTCAATACAGTGGTCCCCACTTATCTGCAGGGGATATATTCCAGGACCCCCACTGGATTCCTAAAACTACCCATACTACCAAACCCTGTATATACTATGTTTTTTCCTATACATACATATGCTAAAGTTTAATTTATAAATAAGCATAGTAAGAGATTAACAATAAAACTAATGGTAAAATAGAACAGTAATGACAGTGTACTGTAATAAAAGATATGTGAATACGGTCTCTCAAAATATCTTATTGTACTTCACTCATCTTTCACTTAGAGGAAGCACTTAATGGATTATCTGTAGCATATCCCAATTGCCAGCATCACTACTCTTGCACGCTGGGGCCATTATTAAGTGAAATAAGGGTTAGCCGAACACAAGCAGTGTGATACCTTGACAGTCCATCTGATCGTGAAGATGGGTACTCAGTGACTAATGAATGGGGAGAGTATTGCAGTGTGGAGATTCTGGACAAAGGGATGATTCTTGTCTTGGGCTGGGGGAATTAAGAAGGCGTGTGGTTTCATCACGCTACTCACAAAGGTGCTCAGTTTTAAACTTATGAATTGTTTATTTTTGGAAATTTTCATTGAATATTTTGGACTGCTGGTAACTGAAACCATGGCAAGCAAAACTACAGGTGAAATGGGGTACTAGACCTTTGCTAGACTAGGGAGTTTGCGATTTTATACTGTAAATAACAGTTTTCTCCCTGTAAGGAGAGTGAGAAGTAAATGGTTTTAGTCTCCAACAGAATGTAAGCCCTTTGAGGGTGAAGAAACTTGTCATTCAAAGCTTATTCTCACTCTTGGTGCATGTAGCAGGCACTAATAACCACTCTTCGGTTAATTAAACTTTTTTATATATGCCTCATTAAGCAGAATAATCAGTTTCTCTGAGAATAGTTGTGCGCCTTATTTTTCTCCTTTTAATAAAAACAAAAATAAATTAGGGGGATAAAAAATAATTAAAGGCAATCTGCTAGCTCTCCCTTTTTCCCCCCTTGATAATTCTCTTTCATTCTTTTTATATCTCACTGTCGTATGACTTTCTCCCTGGACTCCAGCCTTGTCCTGATAATATCAAAGTGAGCATAGCCCGCAGAACCAAGAGGGCTTAGAACTAGCCTGTTTTTCTTCACACAGTTCCCAAGATGGAGCCACAGGGATATGGGAATGGAAGGATTTTAAACATTTGTGATCCCTGCCCGCTCCATTTTTATCACTGAGAGGCTTTCATAGACTACATAAGATGTTAAATGGCCCATATCCACAGGCTAGAGGTGATGTTTCTAAGAACGTGCTTTGTGCTTATTTTTATTGCTGGTTTGTTTGCATCTTGCAGAATATTCACGAGACAGAAAAGGAATGTGTTTTTTCCTCCTCTAAGGATGCCAAATCCAAGAGAGGAGTAATGATCTTGATGAATTCTAGCACTTGTCAATTTGAAAATGTTCAGGGAGAACAAATGAAAGGATGGATTTGTTTATATGCTATCATTCAGTGATTCAAAACTGCAGACATTCCTTTCTTTACTTTTGAAGGTAGGGTATTGGGTCTGAATAATAGACAACCCTTCAACATGAAACATTATCAAGCTCGAGGGTTTTTATTTTTTATTTTTTTGATATATCATTGTTTTCTAGTTTGTCTTTGATCATTCATTCCTCTGACAAAAATTTGGTCATTCTTTCCTCTATCTCCTAAGCTAATATTATATGATGGGAATTATTTCTCTCCTTTTTTTCCTTTTTCTTATTTCATTGGTTTCAAATAAAGTATTAATCTAGACCTACATAGTTTTAACATATGTTTCGATTGTAAATCTGCTTTTTTCTTTCAAATGTTTTCAGTTTTCTTTTTAAATTCATTTATATTAAAGACTTATAATTGTAAATGAAAATAGAAAACCTGTTAATCACAAATATTGGACTAAGGTTTACCTTTGCTTGCTTAAACCTTCATCAGTGCTTCAAATTAATAGCGGTGATATTGCCCTAGATGTGGTGGTAGTGGTGAGATATTCAAAAATTCTAGTGTATAAACTGTTTTCAAGTGTCCTCAAGTACTTCAGAAGTCTCCATTTCTATAATAGCACTTGATATGGTAATTATATATGATTCTTCTCTGTTCATTAAAATGTGAGCCTAAGGCTCCACTGACAACTTGTTAGCTTCCCGTAGGTTGAAAGTAATAAAACTGCTTTGCTTAAAAAAAAAAAAATCTAATTCAGTACTTCCATTAATTCAGATGAGCTTTCTCTCCATTCTTCTCCCGAGTAGGTAATGAGAATTATTTTTTTAAATACCTCTGAGAAAATGAGGGTGGTCCAGCCATGTTAGGGAGGAGAAGATGTTATCTTAGGTGAATGTGATTGCTTTTATTGTCTCGGTCCTAAAAGACCTGCATTTTCAAAGCCATGGTAATCCTTTCCTTCTTAATTCCTACAGTCAAACCTTATCCCCATGTTTTCAAAAAAGGATATATCTTTTCCTAAAATTTAAAGTTTCTATCATCTCAAAAAGGTAGATATTTAAAAAATGGATGGAAAAAATTTAAAGAACAATCCCACACAATAGCCAAAAGGTGGAAGCAACTCAAGTGTCCATTAACAAAATGTGGTATATACATATAGTGGAATATTATTCAGCCTTAAAAAGTGAGGAATTTCTGACCCATTCTACAACATGGAGGAAACTTGAGGACATTATGCTAAGTGAAATAAGCTACTCACAAAAGAATACGTCGTGTGCGATTCCGCTTACATGAAGGACCTGGAGTAGTTGAACTCATGGAGACTGGAGACTGGTGGCTGCCAGAGGCTGGAGTGTGGGGGTTTGGGAAATTAACTGTTAAATGGGTACAGTTTCAATTTTGTGAAATGAAAGAATTGTGTGATTGGGTGGTGGTGATGGTAGCGCAGCACCACTGGACTATACCCTTAAAAGTGGTTAAAGTGGTAAATTTTGTTACATGTTTTATTACAATTAAGAAAACTACAACAAAAGGGAAAACTTTTTAAAAACTTACACATTATAATAGGAGGAAACTTGAGGACATTATGCTAAGTGAAATAAGCTACTCACAAAAGAATACGTCGTGTAAAACAGATGTCATTTTTGCCAACTTTTAATATTTAGACACTCATAAATTACAAATATGTGTAGCATTATAACACCATCTTAAATTCAAAGATCTGCAAAATCTTTGCTAAATAAAATTATTACATTTAATGTAGAAAAACAAAACAAACCCAAGTCTAATTTGTGGTATTTGTATGTTTCCTGCACAGGTATTTTTCCCATTTGGATTCCTGATATAAGATAAATAACATTTCTATTATTCTCTTCTGTTATTTTGCATTTGGAATTCCTGACACTTGAAATTACATACATATTCAACAACAAAGGATTGAACTAAATGGATGCTACTTAAAATTAATATGCCTTTGAAGCACCTGAGGATTTATTAATATGCACATTCTGATTTAGTGGTTCTGGGGTGGAACCTGAGATTCTGCAGTTCTAATAATAAACCCCACCTTCAGAAGTACCTGGAAGCCTTTGGGTAGTCTGCTGTCCCCACGGCTAATTTAAGGTTCTGCTTCTAAGGTGGGCGAATCATTCACTTACCACTCCTCAGTCTTCTTTCTGATTTACATGATATTGTTGCTGTTGTCATCCCAGGCTTTCAGTCCTCGTGGATTTCTACATACTAAAAAAGTCCTTTACTCTTATTTTAGTGGATCATTAAGCGAAAGGAAGTGAGGTAGCGTTCATCTTTAACAGGAAGTTCCTAGTCCCCTTTTGTCATTGTCTGTGGCTATGTCCTTGGTGTTGGAAGATAGCTGATTAATTTAGTAGGTTCAGCAGCATATACCAACATCCCCCTCTTACTTGAAGCTGAATCGCGTAAGTATTTATTGAGCACCGAGTAGGTGCCGGGTTTTGGGCTGGTCCTCAGAGTTGATAGATGGGGCTCTTGCCTTAAGTTGGGTGTGCATTAACCCAAAGGTGGTGGGAGGAGAGCTCAGGTGACTTGAATCAGGCATATTCTTCCACCTGCCTTTTCTTGTAGGTGATTGAAAACTTCTTTCGTGTAAACTTTATCACTGTGCCTTTCTGCTTCAGTCTCGTCCCCAGATTACCCTCCTTTATTTTCATGTTTTCCACCCCACTGGTAAATTAAAGTGGAAAGAATCACTCTATTCTTCCCAGCTTCAAGCAATAGAATATGCTTGTTTCTGTGAAAGGTCTTTTTAAATTGTGCCATGCTTACTTCATCATTGAAATTTCAGCCAATTTTTGTAATTTGGCAGTGTTGAGGGGAAAATAAACATGGCCTTGTAGCATTGTGTGGAAGACAGAATTCTAATATGGTCCCCATCATCCCCACCCTGTCCCCTACTGCCTGTGTGCCCTGAATAATCCCTGGGATTGTGAATATGATGGATTTTAAGTTTTGTGACATGGTGTGGTTGACCTTAAGATAGGAATATTATCCAAGTGAGCCTGACTTTAATCACAGATGCTCTTTAAAAGCAGAGTTTTGCCTTTCTGATCGAAGAGAGCAAGAGAAGGATTCAGTGCACCCTTGTTGGCTTGAAGATGGAGGGGTCAATGTGGCAAGGGATGCAGGCATTCTAGAAGATGCCTGCCAGCAAGGAAATGGTACCGCAGTCCTACAACTGTGAGGAGCTGAATTCTACCAATGATGAGAATCAGCTTGGAAGTGGGATTTATTTTTACCCTTTCTAGCCTCTAGATGAGAACTCAGTCCAAACAATACCAAGATTTCAGCCTTGCCATTTGCTGAACTGAGAGCTCAGCCATGATGTCTTGGACTTTTGACCTAAAAAACTGAACTTATGCATGCTTGTTTAAGGTACTGTTTGTGATAGTTATTCAGGAATAGAAAACTAATATACATTGTATATTAGTGTGCAGATATATTTAAAGAAGACTATACAAGTTGAAACAGTGAAAAGCTGATACTGCTTGGCCAGCTGGACAAAAAGTCCGGCTCCCTTACCCATTATGGCAATAAAAATGCCACTGATATGTTGGAAGTAACACACAGTGGAAAGAACATGTATTTAGAGAGAGAGAAAATCTGAGCAAATCTTGGCTCTTTTAGTTCCTAGCTGAGGCAAGTTGCTCATTTCTCTGGGCCTCATCTAGGAAAGGAAGAGGCTGACCAGGTGGCATCAAATTACAATGTAACCATGGTTTTATTTACCAAGCATTGTACTCAACTCATTTCCATAACTTCTTTTTATCAGCCTAGTCCTTACCCACTAGGTGTAGAATGAGGGTTATCTATTGCATGTCTTCTCTTTGGGAATTTTTAAAAAGCAGTTTAAGGTTTTCTGAGGTTGTTTTTTAGACCAGTCAAAAACGTCGCCATGTCAGAATTGCAATAATCTGATGTTTCTATCAAAAAGCTACATCAAAATATCATATTACTTCGAAAAAAGTAATGTATAAGGTCTGTTCTAGTTCTAAAAAAAGCTAATGTCCATGAACAGTTTTCTGTCTTTAAAACCCAGAGATTCCCTTATTGATTGTTTAAAATATGCAACTAGAAGTTGATCTTTAAAATCTATTTTTGAAACCTAGGGTGATTCTAATTAGAAGTATTTCTCTGCCTGGAGTACCTGCTCATCAGGATTCATTCTTAGTGTGTTTCTACAGCCTCTTGGAGTGGGCACGTAGTTCTTATGCATCACTGTGCTTGAACTTGGTACCTTGAACTTAGAGTCGTGTGTGTCTGTGTGTCTGAGTGCTGAGGTTTTAAAGGAAGTGGTTGTTTGGAGCTCTCTGAGTTGCTTGTGCTTCTCCTATGTGAGATAATTCTTCCCTGAGCTTAAGGGTCTTGTTCACATTGCAAAATAAAAATATGCAGAAAATTAAGGATACTTGAGTTATAATATTTTTTGAATATGATGGTATTTCAAAGGGAAAATGCTAATTATGAGGAGTTTTCTTTCCCCCAACGCCTAGAGCTTCTTTCCCCTCAATGAACTAGCTGATGATTTTCATAAATAGGACTATAATGGAGAAAAAAAAATCCCCAACAGCTCAGCCGCCTCCAAGAAAATGTTGGAGAGTATCTGCCAGTCATTAGGGAGAAAAGGATCACCTTTTCAGCCACCTCTGAGCATGCGGCCAGCCTCTAGGCACATATTCCAGCATGGAAAACAAAGTTGCCTGCATGGCTGTATTTAAAAACTTCCGAGTTGCTCTGCTACCTCTTTTAAAACACATGATAAACTGTTTAGGGGTGGAAATACCTCGGTTGTATGGTTCATGGCTCCATCACCGACATTGATGAAGCCCTTCTTTCCGCCCAAGGGGCAGCCCCTCCATCTGCACAGAACCTCATCAGAGCAGATCTGTCATGTGAGATGTGTCCCTCCATCACTTTTAATTTTGCTTCAGACTTGCCAGTTCTCATTTGACGTTTGGCTTGTGAAAATAACTTCTGTGGAGCTCTTGTCTCTTCTTTTATCTTTAAACAATCCCAGAGGCCAGTGGGGAGGGGAAAGGGAGTCACAGCACCCACGAGCAGATGCCTATTTGAGAGTGTGCAATAACTGATACTCTGGAACAATCTCGTTTTTCTTCCTTGTTCTTTAGTTAGTAGAAGTGACATTTTTTTTTTTTCCTGACAGAAACCTCAGGCTTCTTATTGCCTGCCACATTTTTGAGAATTCTGTCTTGCAAATATACACCATGACACTCATTAACCATTGCTGCCATTCTGTCCGATGTGGTCTGTGCTTGCAGGATTCCAGCAGAGTCCTTTGGGTTTGTAGTTTGATAAGCACTTTGCAAATGGTTAAGCTCAATGCAAATTAAGCTTCAACAATTTCTTTGGACATTTATAGCTTACCTTTAATTTCCTCATTCTTTATATCTCTGTTTTATTAAATTAAGAGGATCAGAGATCAGTAAAAGTGGTTTGGTCTTAGAATGCTTATGTATTGACAATGGTGACCTATTGTAAATAGATGCAGCCAATCTTATTTTACAGATTGCCTAATCTTCAGCATTACCAAATTCCAGAGTTTTTATACTATAGCTATAATCTTCCAAGCTGCAACAGTGAACCAGAACACCATCTTCAAAGCTTCTGGCCCTTTATTAAAGTGTTGCTTTTGGGAGGATAGGATACCTACTGTGTCCCTGACACAATGGGAATGCTTCCCACTGAGGCACTTATTGTTTGTTTAGTGAAACTTGGATTTCACCGGAGGTCTTAGATTTGCATACTGATTTCCCTAACTCAGGGCAAGTTATTTCACTTAGGGGGAACTTAGTTTCCTTATGCGGGGAAATGGGTATAAGCAAAGCTGCCTCACAGTGTCTTGTGGTTACTGAATTGTAAAATTAACTGTCAGGTACCTGACACAAAGCCAGATACCTAGTGTGCAACAAAAGATATGAGTTAGCTGGTATTTTTTTTTTTCTCCAGGTTTGCTTTTTAAATGTAAAGCATCACTGTATCAACATTAATTTTCTCTCTTGTGGACAACAAAAACAACAACAAATTATACTTTCTATAATGCTTTTAAGTGCATTGACTCTCTCAGGACACACTTACATATTTCCTTCTCTTATCTTCCTGATAATGTTTCTAGTGTTGCTTGGGGCAAATCACAAAGAAGGAACTTAAAGTGGGACTCAGCCAAGGGACTAGAAGCCACCAGACTTGGGGTGGAAAACCATGCTTCAGACATTTCTTATTGGGCACCTTCTCCATCTCAGTAGGAGGGTGAGCAGTGTCCCTTGTGCAAACCAGAGTTTGTCAACCTTGGCTACTGCTGAAGGTGTTTCTTTTTTTCCTTTAAAAAAGGAAAGATACATCTGAAATGTGGATCCTGGCTGCAGAGCAGTGGCTTTGGGAGTGTCATTGACGTCAGTTGAGACTGCTGTGGCAGTGAAGTACCACTGTGTCGATTTTAGTTTCAGTCTTTTGCTCCAGACTGGCTTTGTCCCTTAGCCCAGCATTGTGTGTGGCCTTGCCTTTGCTTCATCCTCTGCCTGGTGACTGTGCCAGGATCTCTGCACTGCCAGCGCCCACCCCGTGGCCATGCAGAAAGGCTCCTTTTGAGATATTCGGAGGAGTCTGAGAACTCTTCCTGCAACCTGCCATTCCCCATGTTATTTTGCTTCAGGTCTTTTTGCTGCTGGCCAAGTCATTTCATTTTCCTTCTGTTTGCTTCAGAGATGCATCATCTACTGGATCCAGTGTTCTAGTGATCCCTCTTTTCCTGCAGTGCCTCGTTTTTTTGTTTAAACAGTTCAGTTTATATCTTGTCCTTCCTCTTTTCCCCATTTTCCCTCGTGGTCCATGGGGCAGGTAGCAGGAAAGGTTGGTGCTATTATATGGATTGTCAGGTTCACGGACTCTCTTAGGAGTCAAGGCCTAGTCTAACTCCTCCTTCCTCCTTGATTTGCCTGTGTTCTTGCACCACAGGGTAAGAACTGAAACTGTCGAAAGTGAGGAATCTACTGGACTTTAAAGGTGCATGTTCACTAGAGTAGCAGTCAGAAGGTTTACTTTAAGTGCCCTGTCTGCTGTTTTCTAGTTGGAAGGCTTTTGATAAGAAACTTAACCTTTTTTAAGCTTTAATTTCTTTATGTGTAAAATACACATAGTCTCTATCTTCTCCGTGAGGCCGTTGGGAAAATCAAACGGCAGAATGTATAAGTTGCAAAATGGTTAACCAACCTGTCCAAGGAAGTATGCTAAGTGCTGTGGGAGAACCAGTACACCTAGAACAGTGAAAAAATGCAGAATTTAAAGTGAGAAGACATGGTTTGAGTTCTAAATGTGTCACTTACCAAGCTAGCTGTGTGACTATCAATAAATTACTTAACCCCTTAGAGGTTTACTTTCATTTAAAAAACAGATAATAATGTGATGCATGATGCGATGGTGTATTATATATCAAAAATTATCATGTGTGGTGCAAATGTTAACTTTCATTATTGTCTTCTAAAATTGTTTAGTGATTCAAAGAAGTATTTTTTGGATATATCTAAAAATACAATATTGTGGAATTCTGGGAAACCAGGGGATATTTTTTTGTGATCCAGGTTGCAATAAACACAAAGCAAGGGGCCTATTTTAGAATCTAGAAGTTAACCAAAGGACACCAGCCAAGTTCCTTTAGCTTCTACAGAAATAATAGTTCTCTCAATTAATTAAGTACATTTATTTTTAGGATCTTGAGATAAAGGGATAGTTTTCTATTTCGTCCCTCATATTCGACAAATCTAATTGGGTACCTGTGATACAACTTTTAAATCCTTTGGTATCTTAATGTTTGCATCTTTAAAAGGGAGGTAAAAATACTCGTCTTTTTACGTGAGATTGTTCTGAAGAAAAGTAGGAAAATTTAAGGATAGATTTCGGAAACTTGAAAACTAACACATATATTTCACATAACTATTATTGCAGTGTATTCTGAACTAAACAAAGTTTTTGTCTGAAAGTAATTTTTTTTTCAGACAGGCATAAAAATTAATACCAAAAAAATTAAAATTAATTGGAATCACTCATTATTTTAAAATTTAACTTTAAGATTTCTTTTTTCACAGTGACCTTGAATTTCATAGTTCACAAAAATATGAAATGCACTTGAAGTAATCCCTCTAAATAACAAACAAGTTCTGATACTGAAATTGTACATATAGAATAACATAGGAAATTTTATACTGTTTCAATCAGAAACATAAATCAGCAAAAATGCAGTTTTAGGGAGAAGTCAAATAAACAGTGTCTGAGAAGTCAAATGGACAGATACCAAATAAGGATGCTAAGTATTTGATCAATGTAATTAATAATGATTAAGAATTAAGGGATATATTTTGTACCCTGCTGAGAATGGACCTTTTCAGACACACAAGATATATTTCCAAGAATTTACCATATCATTGATTCTACTTTTAAATATGTGGATAATTTGATCATATACATTAAGTTGTTTGTAATAGTTTAGTCTTTTCTGCTGTTTTAGAATAGGTGCTTTTGACTTCAGCTGACAAAGGGGCTTTGGAAACCTCACAGTCTGACGAGCATCATGACCCTTTGGGGCTTGACTTCTTCCCAAAGAGTTTACAAAAAAAAAAGAGAAAGCAAAATTGACCCATTTTGCCACCACGTACTAGCCCCTTCCCTCGCCCCCAGTCGTCTGCGTAGAACATTGGAGAAAGGGGAAGAGGAGGAAAGCGCATCAGCTTTACACCAGAAGTGAGAGGGAAAATGCCCTGCAGGAGACTCACTCATAGACATTGGAAGTGCCTGCAAAGGAGGCAGTACTGGCATTGGTTGTCCTGGTTGAATGTCCTGTGCTTATCTGGGGTGGGAGGAGAGACCTGGAAAGGCAGAACGGGAAGAGGGGCTGCCAGGAGAGTAGCTTACATATCTCCTGTTTAGGTTGGGAAGAATATGGGAATTCTCCAAAGGTGAAGTGACCACTGTGAATGGTGGTTGGTCTTGAGCCATCTTGCTAGACTGTCTCTGAGTCTGGCTGCTGGTAATGGGAGCCAAGGGATGGGTGGAAGAGGTTGAGTCAGAGCTGGGGTCAGATCTACATCAAAGAAGCTGTGCAGTGAGGACGTCCCATAAGGCCCTCTGGAGACCTCACACACTAGCCTGCATTAGCTAGGAAAGCGATCGTAGCTGGTCATGTCGATAGACATTTGCCTTTCCTTCCCTGTCAGTTGCCTGCAGGAAGATGAACTGGGTCCCAAAAGAGGAGCAAAACAGTAGAACCCAGCCCTCCCTGTATTTAGTACAGGCCACCACTTTGCCCAGTGTCAGGGCAGGGGCTCACCTAAAATCACAATCGAACTTGAGAATAAAAATTTAAATTGGCCTAGAGTTTTAAAAACCAAAAGTTACCCCAAATTGTGAGATCTGCCCAAGATGCTGTTCAAGATGAAAAAGGGGTTTAAAATTAGCAGTTGGTAGCTCTGATGTGAGTAAAGCCATTTCCTGTTGATTGCCCCCGAGAAGGCAACACTCAATAAATCCAGCTTCACAAATTCCCCCTCTTTATGTCTTTAATATCCATTCCGATATCCAAATTTATACAAAAAGGGTTAGTATTAAGTGATTAGCTTCCAAGAGTTTTGTTGTTATTAAGCTTGTAGCCTTCTTCATATTGTATATGACGTGAAGTGTGTATGAAGATAAAAAGATGACCCAAGACGCTAGATGTTTGCTTAAGTGAATTATTCGTGATGATTTGCTGGCCTCTTTGTACATGAACAGAAATGTCTTCATTTTAAGAATTAGGTTTCTGTTGTCAATAGTGTGTAGGGCAGATCCCTGAGATATATAAAAGAGACAGATACTAGACAGAATAATACAGAGATGCACATAACTGTTGAGTCGAAGGAGCCTCCTACTCCTTATTTGCTTAAGGAAGACCGTCAGCATTATATGATACCATGTCAACACAGCTTAATAAAAAGCTCCCTCGTAAAGGGAGAAATGGATACGACTTGTCTTTCCTAATGTTTTCCAGAGAGTCAGTGAATGAATTGAGAAGCGGATCCAGGATTTCATGTATCAGCACCATAGGTTTTATCATGTATATATAATCCTTTTTTTCTGTTACTGTCAAGATTTTAAAGGGGGATTATGGTTTGAGTTAGAGAGAGCAGGCAATTCAGGCATACCACACAAAGTCGTTAAATCTCAGAGGCTTGAGATTTCTTGGCTTTTTAAGTTTTGGAAGCAGAGCTCTCCTAGCTAGGGAATGCTATTAGGAATTGGCTTCATGGAGGAAATGTAGCTTTGGGGCAGCTGCCTTTTGAAGCTGAGAGAGGATAATAGGTTGGTGAACGTGAAGAGGGGAGTTGCTGCAGGTTTAGAAAATAAAGGCAGTGAGGGGGTGATAGTCCTGTGCAGACTCTTAAGTGTAATAGTTCTTTAGCAGGACCAAGTGGGTCTCCAGATCGAGCTCAATTTTCCATTGAGTGCATTTTCTTGAGTTTTGACAAAGTCTGGGTACCCTCTTGTGGAGTGTCTATCTCTCTGCTCTGATTACTAGGGCTGAGCTATCATCTTGGCCAATTGCCCATTTCCTTTGGGTCTGAAAGGAATAGTTTAATTTACGAGAGATTTTTACAGGTTTAAGGCTTGGGGAGAAAAAGGATCTGCAAAAAAAAAAAAAAAAAAAAAAGGCCTTTTTCTTTCTCTATTAGAGGTCTCAATGCCGGTGGATAAATCAGAATACAAGTGACTCTTAGAAGCAAACACACCATGTGTGAGGGTAGAAAAGAAGGAAAGTAGCTATCCCATCTGTGTTTTCCTGAGTGAGAAGTTCGAACCTAGGTATTGGCAGAATAAGACCTAGGTGAGAGAGAGAGCCAGAAGGAGTAGAAGTAGGGCTGAGGGTTATTTTGGGATGTAGCATTCCAGGGCAGTTTTCACCCACTCAGGAGATGAAAGTGCTCCGCTGGGAGAACTGGCACACCTCAGCAGGCCCCACCTCAGGCTCTGTGAAGTCTAACGTTTTTATTGCTTAACAGGCATTGAGTCATCTTGTTAATCCCTAATATGGAGATGGACTTATTCCTTGCCCCAAAGCTACTGGGAGCCCCATTTAGGAAGACACTAATACACACAGGGGTGGAACAGTGTGGCTGTCATTCAGTTAAGTGGCTTGGCAGCTGGAATGACGTTATCTTGGTGGAGTCCCCTGCCAAAGGGTTAAATCAGCTGAGGAGAAACCCTACATTCCATGTGCCTGCAGTGCACCAAGAGCAATGTTGGGGTTAGGACTGCATTGTGAGGGAGTCTTGATTCTCAACATAGAGGAGAAAGCTAATGGTTCTCGCCCTTCATGTGCTTTAGTGTGAGGTTTTTGTTTTTGTTTTTAGATACTTTGTTGAGATCATAAGAAGAGTGCTTAGGTGCATCGCTAATGTCACTGCTATTAAATCTTAGAAGCCCTTGAATGTGCTGGCTAAAAAATCCTGGATGCTTCCCGTGCCAGACAGAGGGGGACAGACATATAAATGGCTTTGAGTTTTAGTTTCCATGTCAGTTAGAATTCTGTGCTAGGAGAGCACATCTGCTCTTTATTTTACAGATGAGGAAATTTAGTCCCAGAGAGGGAGCGATTTGCCCCTTCTCCTGAGATTAGCCGGCAGAGTTGATACAAAAATCTAGGTCTTCTGATTCAGCCCAGTGACTTTCCCTGTATGCCACACTGTTTCCCTCATTATCTTGAGATTTGCTGGAGCCACAGGACTACATAATGGTTGTGCATATGTGGATTTCAGTGCTACAGCTAAATTAACTCATCATGTCAGTCTAAACCCTGAGTCTGTTTCCGCCACACGTGGTAAGTCGTCACTCCTGTGGTCTCAGAATTGGGTGCCCGGAGGATATATTCACCTGGAGAGGTCTGCTGCTGCAGCCTCTGTGTGCACTTCTCTGCCTCCACTTGTCTGGAGGCCTGGACTGCAGGGGTGGTGCCCAGCGCTGCACTAGTAAAGGCATGCATCCCCATGCCGAGCTGACTCTGAGCCCATTGAGTGGTATTCCTTTTGACTCCCGTTTTTTGAAAATCCGGGGCGGAGTTTTAAGTTGGGTTTAGTTCCATTTTAAGAAGGCTCCTTTAACATGCCCTAAGGCAGAGGAGGAGGTGTACTGCCAAGGCCTTCAGTGAGAAGGGTTTCCTTGTGTTTTCTCTGAGCTGGAACCTCTCTTCGGAATTGCTTTTGCCCTTCAAACTTGTGACACCTTTTACCTTATTGGCTGGCAAATTTGGTGTAATGGATTTTATTGATTAGGAACTGAATTTAAATCTTGCAGTGATATAATGTGATTCCTTAAGGGGACTTTTCACCATTTGGGGCTAGGACCACAATTAAATGAGTCCCAGACTCTGCTAGATTTGGAGTTTTTCAGTTGTGGTGATGGATTACCTTCCATATGTTCTCATTCTAATATACAACGCAAGATGTACCAAGATAACTGGATTTAGGGATCCAAAAAGAGCTATGGAAAAGAATTTCTTTTTGTGAGAAGCGCACTAGCCCTTTTCATTTGAGTCATGCCAGGCTCATTCACAGCCTGTCCTAATTTTTTGCTCTTCCTCTTTCTTAGAGAAGAAATGATCCACTCTTACAAGCTTTTTCTAATTTTTCAAGGGTCCTACCAAAGTTTGCTTTTGTTGCTTTTCTATGTGTGTGCCTGATTTCTCAGAGTGTCTGCTGGGGAGCAAGACTCTCAGTTTGGCTGCCTGAGGCATTTTAGTTTCAGGTGTTGGTGCTGTTGATTTGCCTGTCCTGGACCTTCCAGTTACAGCCTCTGGGGTTCCTCGTTTCCTTCTCTGCTCCCCGGTCCCAGGTACTGGTTGCTCATTTGGCTTTATTGCCTGTGAGAGCTGTATAGGCTGGGGGAATTACAATCCCTTTGCCTCTGGTTCTTTTTTTCCCCTCCTCTCTTGAGGGTTGGTATTAAAGAGGAGGGCTGGAAGGTAGAGAAATGTAGAACTGGAGGGAGAGGAGGCAGAGCAGGCAAGGGTGATGATTGCCCATTAATTTAGCTGGATGTTAAAAGCGCTGGGAGAAGGTAAATGAAAGCAGGCTTCCTCTCCCTACCGAGGCCCCTTTCCTCCTCGTTACTGCCTCAGGCCCTTGGTGCCTCTTTCCTGCCTAGGTTCTATAAATTACTGGCATTTATTACCTCAGGTATATATTGAATTAAAAATGTTTTTGTAGGCTGGTCTGGAAACCTAATCACTATTTATGATATTGTTTCTATGAGAAGCTGTATTCTGAGTTCCAAATAAATTACGAACATTCCTTAGGAATATGAAACATCTGCACGTTTAGGTAAGTAAATATACCCTTTGTTTCTGGGTCTTTTTGTCTGTACTTCCTTTTAAAATCTAGAGTTGTGACAGATCGTTTTGAAAATATCAGAAGGACAAAAAGCCTATTTTCTGACATTAAATCTCCTTCGCTACTTCCATATGCTTCTACGATCTCTACATTTTCCCTTCGGTATCTTTGAGAAGACCATGTTTTGGCCTTTGGATAATTCTACTTTCAGAATAAGCCTGTAACTGGGGACTTACTTTTAAAGTACTAGTAATACAGAGTTTTCTCATTTTAGGATCCCTCCCCCCACCCCCATCTTCCCGGCCGACTTCACTAAATACTGTAAACTCAAGAAAAGCTTCATGGTTACAGATCTGGTATCTATTATCATTAATTCTTCCCTTTATGACTTTTCCACTTAAATACACATTTAGAAACAAACCAAATAAACATTAAATAGCATAACTAGATTTTTGACTTGGGTGGTCTAGTTAGTTCCAACATGTGCTTAGCTTTGCAAGGTGGTTATAAAAACATTACATTTAACCAACCCATTCAATGATTGCAATAGATTTTTTTATTTAAAAAATTTTTAATGTATTAATTCATGTGTCTTTAAAAAGAAACCTTGAATTACTTATAATTTTATTGCTATACAAATAAGTGAAAAGGTAAATTTTTGCACATATCAGGGTTAGGCTCTGTATTTCATTTCGTCCTGTAAAACCTGATTAACTGGTTTTCAACTGTATGACTTTGGGCAAGTCACTTAACGCTTAGCTTTGGTCTCATTTTTGATGGAGGAGATACACTAGCTGGATCCCAGGGTCTCACTTCCGAAATGCTAGGATTCTGCAATTTTGTGAATAAAAGTTGATATTTAAAAGAATCACATGAAGGAGAAAGTATACTATTTGCTTTGCAATACAAGTGGGGAAATGGCAAGTTCTGGAATGATCAATAAAGATCTAAAAATAACATTTGATCTTGAGCTTCCTTTAAAAACCAGTTTTTATTCATTGCTCTGATTATTGAACTGTGCATATGGTTTGGAAAATAGATGGGGCATCTGGAAAAATATTTTTAAAAATCTTTGCGCGGAAACTGTGCCTCAGCACCTTACATATGTTGTATGACTACGAGTGATGATACTGCCCTTACATGCAATGCAAAGGACGTGAATTAGCCCCATTAGAATCATTTTGGATTTGGCCCAGTGATGTTTTGGTGGTTTCTGGATTGTGCGTTAGAAACCAGAGCTGCTGGAGAGAGAGTCTTTTACACCCACAGTTGGCATTTTGCATATAACTCCGTAGTACAGGGAGAAGTCCTTTCTCTTTTTGTTTTTGTTTCTCTTTCACGTCTTTTCGGGACTGTTTTTGCTGTCCCTCTCTTGCGATCCATTTCCCCACATTACAGTGAGAGTTTCTTTGGGGGTAATTAGTTGTCCTAAGTTGCTCGCATTAGGGCTTGTTAATTGATTTTCTTTAGTAAGAATTGGGGATTAGACAGTGATCTTGCAAAACCATTGTAGAGAGGGCAGTTATATAGAGAGTATTAGATGTTAAAAAAAATTTGGCACTTTAACTTACCTGTTTTCAAAATCAGACATGGGCTGTTAGTTAAACCTGGTTCCTGCAAGCAGAGCCTGGGGCAAGCCATTCTGATTTGTCACAGAGGAGGCCCTTGGGCAAATGCTAATGGAACATGAAGAAGAAGTGACCACAGTGTTTCATTTAGGTTTCTTTGATCACTGTTAACTGGTTTTTAATATTACACCAACATTTTATCAGAAACCAAAATATTTCTTAGTACTCTAACTCTGGTGATTGGTTCTTCCCCACCCCCCCCAAGCTTGAATGGACAATTGGCTGTTTTGTCAATATCTCATGTAAGCAGCTCTTTCTTAAGAAAAACTCTTTGGGTAAGGATTTAAGAGCTTTCTTTCCTTTTTCGTCCCAGGATGGTGAGAGAGGGCAAAGATCATATTTTTTGTATCCCAGGACACTATCCTGTGTTCGGAGTATAGTGGGGACTGTTGTTGGGCTTCTTGTAGGATTGGGTTTCTTAGGACCCTGTAGGAATCTTCTTTTGGAATTTTTATAAACCAGATAAAATCTACTTGGTTAAGGAAGGTGGAGAATAAAATGAAACTTGTCCCTTTTGTCCTTCTGTTATAGCTTCAGAAATGAGGGTTTTCCCCCGCCTTACATGTATAATCATGTTTTTTTTTTTTTAACTTTAAATGCAGAGTGTTAAATTTATGCTTTAACATTCATACTAAGTAATGGAGAATTGATGAGAGAATTAAAAAAGAACCTTAAATTCTACCTTTCAGTAATAGGCTAGTGAAGTATGATTAAATCCTTAGAAACCAAAGAAAAGCAAAATTTAAGACATCAGTGCCTCGTTAGGATCATGAGTTGCTTACAGTGGGAGAGAATTTGGCCACATTGATTCTGTCTTTTTGGAGATAATTGAGCTGTTTAAAAAACATGGACTTGTTACCATCATCACTTTGAACTTGGTTACTTAGGTCTTTTTTTGTGAGTTCTGTGGCCACATTTTTGCCATTACTGTGCTACCTTCTTGCCTGACTTGATGTTTTTAGGCTTCTCAAGGATTTATTGTTTTCCCATCTAGGCATCCTGCCTTCCGATTATTCCACCAGCTGCTGCTATCCTGGAACTGATGTTAGAGTCACAGGTCTGTGCAGTTATTTCTATGCTTTGGGTACCTTTGGTGCTTAGAGGCAGAGCCTGTGTTTGTCAGTTGGTGGTTTAGACAAGTGACAGGTAAAACAGTACGAAAGCCTCTGTCTAGATTCTTATCTCTTGCTCCAATCCAGCCAAATGAGACAGAGAAATGAAGTTGAAAGTTGAGCAGCCTTTGTTTAAAAAAAGGAGACGCTGGTGTCTAGAACAACTTAAGCCACTAAAACAGAATAGGGTCTGGAGGTAGGGGAAGACATCATAAAACTTTATGTTAAAAGCCTAATGTGTGAAGTTAAACCTAGTAGAATCTTATTGTTTCTGAAAGACCAAAACCAGCCATCTTGGAATGTGAAGATGTTGGTTTTATAAATTAAATAGAATGAAATCTTCAGTGCACCTGAGGTCTCAGGATGGGTTAGTAAAGACATAATAGTTGTGAAACATGATCTCATTTTAAATGCTTCCATTTGTTTTATGTGTTCGGTTTGTTTTATAATATCCAGATGTGAAGTCTAAAGGCTGAGAAAAGGTCCGTTGTTAAGACAGCAGTGTTTCTTTGATATGGAATAGTTTAAGGGGATCTAAGTGATTGCATGACTTAGTTTTAGACAACACAAAGCCACCCTTGTGAGGGAGGACTTAGGAACAGTACATGTGTTTGGAGCCAGGTTAGCCTAGGGTTATCTATAGTTGCCCAGGGCTTGGAAAAACTGAAAGAAGCAGTTGCTCAATGTAAACTCATGCATACTTGCTCTTCAAATTATGCTAAAGTGGCCATGTCAGATCTGTGAATCTCCCAGTTCGCTTCTTAACGAGCCCATAGTTTTACAAGGAAAATAACATGGCTTAGAGGAATTATTCATTACATTTTAGCTCACGAATTCCTTTTGACTGCCACCTCTTTAGTCCATTTTAAACTCTGTTAGTGGAGAGACTGATATCTAAGCAGGAGTAAGAACATGAAGTCACTTATCTTGAAATTTCTGTAAACCTTTCATTATTGTAAACAGAGGATCTCCTTTCTTTGGGGCTTGTAGTGAAGTATTAGTTTCGTGGCTGTTAGTTTTTTAACTTTATCAGCTTGAGTCATCCGTTGACTTGAAGATATAGCATAATACACCTAATCTACAGAGAAATGATTACAGTAGTGGGTCTTGACACACACAGTAATTATATTTACAAAATTATCTGAAAGGTTTTTTATTTACTTACTGCGGCAAGCCTGAAATGAGTCTGTGCTACCCAGTGGCTCTTGGAAGACAGGATTGACATCCTGCTTTCATGGAGCTGTTGGTCTCTTCTCGCCAGTGTGTGGCTGAGTACCAGACTAACAGTTATGCACCCTCCTCCTTCCTCAGTGAAAAGCACTATAGTAGTACAAGGGGATATAAAGCGCCTGGCACACAGTAGGCACTTAGTGTAACACTCGATAGGCAGCCGATGGTAGGTGGCAGCACTCATGGGTGAATTCCGAAGGAGATGGTGAGTGATGCTAAGTTTTTATTTACCAGCCCAGGTCGCACTGCCCAGGCTCACACAACATGATCCTGGTAGGATAGCTGCTGGCATTTACTTTTCTTTTGCAGACTCGGCTTAGGGAGATTTTGCAGTAGAGTTTGAATCTTGATCTTTATTGTCCTTCCCCCAGTGTCGCCTCTTTGAAGGCTTTTGTTGTCTGAGGAAAGTTGTCCTCCTGGCCTTCTTACCCAATTTTGGCAAAGGATCAACGGATAAGCCTCATGCACTGAAGATCTCATACGACTTCACTGGTATCAAGACACTGATTACATGCTAGCAGTCTCCACACTAAGAGCTTTAAAAATGAGATTTTTCTTTGAAATTTAAAAGAAAGTGGAATTAAAAACGTGCTTGCTTTTCAACATAGATTGATTAGCTGGCATGGAGGGAAGGCCGGCCTTTGAAATCTATAGGCATCACGTTGCAGGCCTGACCCCACTGACCCTGGTGGATTAGTAATGGTCTACGCAGCCTGCTCTGTCAGCACGTCTGGCGGGGCGTGCACAGATGGTGCCAGTCGGAGAAAATCACTGCTGAACGCCGCACTGCAGCCTCGCCTTGGCCTTGCAGCCTCTGGAGGAGGAGCTGAGACTGGGCTGTTTACAGACTTGTTCCTGCCCAGCGCGCTGGAATAGGCCTGTGGGGATGCCAGTCCGGCTGAGGATGCCTGTGCTGCCGATTGCGACTTAAGTAATGCCTTCTTGTCATAGGTTAAGACTTCCTGCACCATTGAGCAACTAAGATTTTTACAAGGTCTGTGGCCTTGGGGTTGCTCTGAAAGGGAATTTGAAACTAGAACTGATCTCATCCTAAGGAGTCAAGCATAATGCAATACTTGTTTTCCTAGAGTCAATCAGCCTAAGGAAAATGGGAGTAGCCTGGAATTGGGGGAGGAGGAGTCTTTAGAGTTTGAGTAATCAACTTAACCCAGGGGTAAAAAGAATTTTATTATAGAAAGCAGCATATGCGACCTCTGTCCATCCAGCTACCACTGGTTTCTAGATTGTCAGCTGGTACCCTGAGTTTAGAATCAACACTCCTAGTGTGGGGACAGTCTTAGAAATGACGACTCTGCTCCCCAAAGATAAGAAAGAAAAGGCCCTCTGTAACATTTAGCCATCAACTGAAATAGTCTCTCAATGTCAAACTGAGCTGAAACTGTAAGCCTGCTCTTCTGAATTGGACAAATTTATTCAAAAATTCTACTTGGAATTGCATTGAAAGCCCAGTGTTAAGGCAATGTACCCTCCTAGAATACCTCCACTGAGCTATATTTTAGCGGGTTGAGGACAGGCTGAAAGAATACTGATGTTGAAAAGACTTGCAGGTGTCTGTAATTGCAGAGGGTCACTCCATCAGCTGGTGAACTGTCACCATTTGTAACTTTATTTTGTATTCTTCCTGTCATAGCTTTGTTCTTTAAGTCTCCATCCAGGTTCATCCTGGCTTTGCAACTTGTTACTGTTTAACCGACTCGTTGGATTCCTTTTGGGTTGTTTTATGAAATATGATGTTTCATTCTTGAAGAATTTTCATTGGAGATGATGCTGTTGTGAAATGGGGTTTCCGAAAAGTTTAGTGGCATCATAAAGGAAACGATTTGTTTTCCCCCAAAGATATAAGGAAAAAGATCTTGTTCAGTACATGCTCGTGCTTTAGGGAGAGAGGGGCATAGCCTAGAGGAAGAACTGAAAGAATGAAAAAGGCATTTGCTAAACTCACAGTGGGGACCCTGAAATATAGCATCTCTTGCTAGAGTCTGGAAGAGATACTCAGAAAGGATTCTTAACTCTAACGGAAGTATACCTCTTCTTGGTTAATAGAGCGTAGCTTAGGCAGGATAGCTTTATTGACTACAAGAGAGAGATGTCAAGGATGTCTCCCCGGTGTGAGGTGGGAGAAACTGGGGAATGATGAAGTGCATTGGTGAGAGAAGGATGAGGAATTCAACTCGAAGCAATTTGTACTTGAAACGTCTATTAGGTCCTTAGATATCTGGGTCAGGGTTTGAGCAGAGAGGTCTGGGGTAGAGAGAGAAGTTGAGTTGTTGATGACATGTGGCTGGTAATGAAGCCACAAGAGTGAATAAGATTGTATTCACTTAAAAGAGCAAAGAGAAATGAGAGCGAATGAAATTCAGCAGAGAACAAAAAGCAAACTAGAATTCTCCTCCCACTCTGATACTTGAACAGTGATGTGTATTTGCCTAGAGAAGACGAATAACAAAAATTAGTGAGTGATTGTGTCGGGATCGCGTTCGTTGTATATTTGATAGGAAAATTCTTAACGGCCTTTGGGAATGTAAAAATAAATTTTTGAAAATAACCCTGAAGTAGAATTTTGGAGTGCTTTGGTCCACTTCACAGATGCTCTACCATTTGAAGTAGATGCCAAAACAAACTAGAAGACAGATAGCTGAGAGTTTGTAGTACATGAAGCAAGCATATGCTGGTCTATTCGGTACCAGGAGCAGGAAGAGCAGAGGGACAAGAGGGCAGCAGAAACCAAGAATAAAACCTGGTCAAGCGGCCACATCAACCCAGCTTGGCAGACAGGCCCTGCTGGCTTTGGTAATTATACTGGTGCCTGCTGTATGTGTGCCTTTTCCACTGAGTTTAAAAAAGGCTTTCCTCTAACTACTGGGTCTCTCAGAAGTTGGGCCACTTTTGCCCTTGGTGGTTTTTTCCTGTGGAATCTTTGCTGTGTCTGTGCTCTCTGCTGACTCCACGTTAATACTCTCAGCCCTGCTCTTTCACACAGCTCCTGCTCGTCTCTTCCTCCTGTCTGAGCTCATAGAAGGTCTGTGAGGACGTGCCCTTCTGGAGGAGCCCGGCAGAAACCACATGACTGCATGGCTAGGCTGGCGCACGTGGACTTGACCAAAGCCTCGTCTTTTTCTATTTTTTCTCTCTTTCCCTCCCCCTTCCTTTTTCCCTCTTAGTACTTTTGGCATAAATAATATGTAACAAACTGTAATCAATAATGCTTGGAACTTCCTTTAGATTAATACTTTGAATAGAACTCCTCTTTTACACCCACATTTGCCACCAATTCTATTGTAAATTTTCTAATTCTGGGAATGACATAGGAAGAAAATATGCCTGCAATCTTTAGGGAAATGAATTCCAAAATGAATCCTGTACTTTTTACTATGTATACCTCTACTCTGCATAATCCCAGAATAAACGCCCAAGAGCCTTTTCATTTTTATCTCTAGCTGGGGTTTTGCTAATATTTCCTGGAAGAATACAGACATTGGCACTGGCTAATAACGTATTTTGGCCCTCTGTTGTTTGTATGATCCCTTAGAAGGGGACAACAGGGTACATTGAGACTAGGATATCCTAAATATTTGCAGTTGGAAATACTTGTAGCATTTGTTGAAGTTTTTGTTTTTTAAAACTGCATCCTGTTGTTCATAAATTTGTTTTATCTTTTTGCCCCAGTCAGTATTTTTTAAAAAAATATTCATCCACAGCCTCTTTTATGTAAATATTAGGCAATGATAAAAGTTAAGTTCAGTCTTTTTTTTCCCCTTTGTATTATGTACTGGGTACTGTGCCACCTTCTGGAACTCAAGGACGAGTAAGAAATGGTCTCTGTTCCGAAGGAGCTTAGAGTCTAGTAGTGCTCAGTGCAGACATAAATAGATGCTTTTATTACAGTGTGACGAGGGCTGTGGGCCTATAACTAGTCCATTCTTCCAGGCTGATATCGGGGTACACTTTTGGGAAAATACTCTCATTTGGTATTTATGAGGTGGAGTTAATTTAATCTAGGAAGAGTGACATGTTTTCTAGTCAGAGGGGCGATCTGAGTTTTAAACATCATGGGATAGATAACTCCAGTCGTTTTGTATCGTTCAGTATCGGCGAGTTCTAAGAGGGAGAGGATGGCCTGATGGGAGGCAAGGCTTGAGAGCAAAGCCAAGGTCAGGTGTTGAAGCAGCGTTTGTATTTATAGACGCTTATGTGTGTGTGATAGTAGATTACTCTTCCAGTGGTATAGAGAATGGATTGAATTGGGAAATGGGAAGAGACTTGCAGTAAAAAATCCAGTGGGTGATAAATGCAAAACAGCACAAAGGCCCGAATTAAGGCAGGGACATTGAGGATAGTCAGGAGGAGATGGGTGGGTGTGAGGAATACTTGGAGATGAAACTGGCAGGACTTTGTGATGGTTGTGATTGGTGGTTGTGGAGTGCTGTGTGTGGGAGTGATAGCAGTTGAGGGGTGCGGCTCTCATCTCTCCACCTGAAATGGGTATCGCTAGCTGGAGTTGGGAACAAAAGAGGAAGAACAGCTAGGTGGGGATACCAATGATGAATTTATATCATTAACATATTTCCTAAATATTTCTTCAACTTTCAGACTGCACCCAAGGTCATGTTTTGCTTCTCCTTTGTGTGTACGTTCCAGCCTTCATTAGTGACTTTGAAAACTCTGGACTGTAAGAATCACTGTATGTATTGGGCCTTTAAGTCTAGAGAGATGGATTTAGGAGGATTGGAGCTGCCCCATTCTTATGATTTTGAAGACTTTCTGCATATAACCCACTATAAAGCCTGTTGGCTCTATCTTTGCAGTATATTAAGTTTCTGATTCCTTACTGTCCCTACTGCTACAACCCTTATAGTGTAGGCTGTTCATTCCCTTGATAGTCTGCTCTCTCCAAAGAAGCTAGGATGGCTCTTCTATAACATAAACCACATTATATAAGCTGCTTCAACCTTCAGTGACTCCTCATTTCACTAAAAGTTAAAAAAAAAAAGAAACAAAAAGGAAAACGGCCCGAAGTTGCAGGTTGAGTTCCCTAGGACGTGGACTCCGAGTCTGAGATTTGCTTACAGGAAGTTCACTGAGGAGTGCTCTAGGGACCAACACCTGTGAGGGATGAAGGAGGCAGGATTGGATAGAGTGAGGGGTTGAGCTGCGATGTAGTTCCAAGGAAAACCTCAGCTGACCTTGTGGTGATCACTGAAGCTCATATGGCCCTTCAGACATATCCCTTCATCAACCAGTCACTAGATGTGCTCAAAGAGGGGTATAAATTTGGCCCAGGCAGCGTCCTTTGTCATGCAGTGTCTGGAGAAGGACTCGGTGGAGCCATCAGCAAGCAACATTTTCAGCAGCTGGTGGAATAAGCGTCTTATTCTTCAAGGAGGCAATAACTTCCACATGGCCTGCAAGACTCTGTATGGTCTGATCACTTACTCCCTCCACTTCTGTGACTGCAGTTACTACCATTTTCTTCTTTGCTCACTTTGCTGTAGCCGCCTTGCCAATACATCCCTATGACATATACATTTAGTTGGATTTTTCCTGTCTCCCATGAGAATATAAACTCTGACGGTAGGGACTGCTTACTATTTATGTATCTTCAAGTGTTTTGAAAGTTGTTCTTGGAGGAGATAGCCTATAAAATTGTGCTTTTCTTTAGGAAATCTAAACAAAGATTTAGAAGTGCAAATGAAATATAATTTAGGTGGTAATTGATGATTTGGTCTGATTCTTGTGGGACTCTTAGGTGAATTCACCCAGAGCATTTAACATGTAATGAGATTTACAAAAAAGATTTTCCATAGATCCTAGCTTTCAGGACTACATCTGTTTTATAGAATAATGTCAACTTTTGTACCTTTTAAGGGTTTATTAGTTTGTCTTTGCAATATAATTTTACATTGGACAAGCTTCAATTGAAATATGTATTCATCTGAAGACAGAAATTATGCTATTATCATTAATAATTCAGAAGAGTTTTCAATTAAGCATTAAAAACAACATTGCCTTTGGCTGTGATCTGTCTGCTTGAGCTCATAATAGTATCGAATTATTTTTCTCAATGAAGATAAAATTAAACCCTGTATAACCAGAACTCAATAATTCCAACTCTTTAATCAACATATGCTCTCTTTGAGCATCTTAGGAGAAAGAAGTATATGATAGTAAGACATATCAAGGATTTCAACTTCTAAAGTGTCCTTTCCCAGTTATCTCCTGGAATCTGTGTACCTGTGACCCAGTGTTCTGTGACAACATTATAGTTCATCACACTAAAATTTCTGATTCAAAAACAGTCTTTCACTACCTGAAATTGTTTATTATCAAAAAAGATTAAATTATGTTCATTACATGGAAATATGTACTAATTAGCACATTTCTTAAAGGTCTCAATGACAACTACAGAAAGGTTTCCTTTTGTTGGGTGGGAGATTAATTAGATGATCTGTACTGTCCATGCTAATTCTGTCCCCTGCCCCTCATCCCCCAATCAGAACCATAGTTTTCCAGTTAATCTTTAGTGAATCACCAACTTTGCTTATTAAAACACCTCCTTCAACCTAGGAGGCTAACTACTAACACATTTAGTGCATAAACTTTTGGTCAGAAGAATCTTTGACACTTAGTGATTGTAGACATGAGAATGAGTCTTTTTCATTTCCTGGAGCAATAGTTGATGCTTCTACATTGTAGGTAAACAGAGAGTGATTTCTCAGGCTCCCAGAGGTGTCCGAGGTACTTGGAGTACTTGGTGCGCCTCCTCCATTTTGTGCGTGTATATGTAAAAAACAATAAAGGTGGTTGTTACTCTCAGATTTTATCTACGTATATTTTTCATTTTATTGATTTGCTGGGAAAATGTATTTGCATCCAACATACTTCCAAGTAGACCACTATCACTCTCAATACTTCACATTTATCCCTATTTTTTTTTATTAGAAGACACTTTCCCACCTCAGACACTAATTATTAAAATCACATGGTTTGCCAGATAAACACGACTCAGTAGTGGTATTTGAGCAACAAATCAATGAGCAAATATTGATGCAACACACATGCCACATGAGTATGACACCATCTGGGGTTCTGTACATGATTTATACAGGAAGACAAGAGAGCATCTCTGTCTTTAAATGCCTCAAAATCTAATAGGCTGGAAAGAAAGAGCAGAAAAATATAACCAAGGCCCTTAAATCAATTTTCACAGTTGCTAGTGTTGTAGTATCATCATTCATTTATTCACTGAGTATTTGCTGAATGCTCTGCTACTTGTCAGGAGTTGTGCTAAGAGCTGGGGATAAATGGGAAATGTGACACAATCTTGGTCCTCTAGGTGTTTATAGATAGGATTTACTGTCTTTGACCATACACTTAGATGAAAAGATCATCTTCAGTGAAGTAATTATATAGACTACTTATGATTAAATTGTCTGGAAGGGTCAATAACTGACTACTGCAGAAAGAGTACTCATCACTAGTAACTGCTGGATTTGCTTATGGATCTCTAGATTGTGGGACTGTGTGTGTAAATAAGGAAGGCAGTCATGTGGGAAGAGAATCATGTTGGGTTTGGGAGTTCTGTATATTTCCAGTTCCCTTTTCAGCCCGTATCTCTTCTTATTGATGATATAATGTACTTAGCCATAGCTATTGATGCTGGAGTCCATAGTTCTGATTTTAAGTTTGACTTCACAACTTAACCAGCTGCATGCAGTAAGGCAAGTAACATAAACTTCTTGTCCCATCACTTATTTATCTATAGAGAAAAGACAGTAAGAAGCTCTGAACTATCCACTTCATGTACTATTCCAGGGTTCAAAGGAGACAATACATGTAAGACAAAAGGAGTTTGACAATTATATTTTACATGTATTAGTTATTAGTATTGTGTGGTGTAGAGGATTGATCCTCATTAAATACCACTTTCCAACATGGTTTTCAGTTTTGAAGATAAACTGCATGCAAGGAATACATTATAGTTTGTGGGGACTTACGAATAGTGTGATAGAAATATGAGAGCCCTGTCTCTTGTCTCTGAGATTGATCATTGATAAAGGGAAAAATAATGAATCATCTGATAATTCCAAGCCTCTAAATTTCATTTGCAGCAAGGCTTGGACAATTTGAAAGAATTACACAAAAGCAGGCTATATGCATGTTTTCTGTTTGGTTTTACTGAGTGAATTTCCAAGCTATCAAGAGGAAGTGTCGATGGCTCTCTAATGTTCATCGGTTTATTTATTCAAACATCACTTGAATGAAAACCGAATGAAAGCTGGCATTTTCATATATTTTGTTCACTGCTGTAGTAACCCCAGTGCCTAGAGCAGTGCTTGGTGATAACAGGTGCTCAGTGGGTTTTCCTTAAATTAATGACTATTGAGGGCTAGTTGTGCTTCAGGGACTCTGAAAGTCACTTAGAAATATTAGGAAAGCAAATACAGAGTCTGTGACTTTAGAGAACTCAGTCTATCAGAGAGAAAGATAAATGAATAGAAAATGAAAATTAGTAAATAGCTCTCTAGTAGGAGATGGTTGAGGATAGTGTTCAGGAAGACTTCATGGAGGTGGTGGTGATAACTACATTCCATATAGTGTGTTCTTCTTTAATAGTGGGGGGCAAGAGGAATGCTCAACAACCTATATACATGCAGCAAGAGAGTTCATTTTCTGCAGAGAATTTTAAAGCAATAACACTGACTAAAAGTCAGTCTTTGTTTTATTAGTATGTAAAGGGCAATTCTAAAGTAAGGCTGTGATAAAATACTCCTTTCCCCAGGGTGGCTTCAGATCTGCTCCCACCCATCCCCACCCACCCCTGAGTGTGCCTCAGCTTTCTCTGCATGGAGTCTGTCCCTTTGAGATACTTGAGATTCAAAAACAATTGTTTCCCTGAGAGAGCCTCCTGGCTTCCTAATGATAATTTTACACATGTGTTCTATAAACAAAACAAAAAAGAATATTGAAAAAGTCTTAAACTCTGAATACACATATAATTCAAGACAATCCTAGGGGGAAAAAAAAATATGTTTTCTATAACTCAGAAGTCTAGGAAGGTTTTTCTTTTCTTATTCTTTCAAAGCAACGTGATCTTTTAAGAAAATCTGCTTGATCTTAAAAATTGATACTTTCTTGGGTCTATCTCATGTACCATCACACTTCTGTTATCAAAGAATGACCTTTCATTTGTTGAAAAATAATTTTTATCAAAAATTGATCTTTGAATTCCGCCGTTTTTATTTTGGATGTACTGTTTTAATTTACCAGTTGGTTATGGTTATATGCTGGGTTTTATTATTTTTTTCTGGACCTTAAAAAGTTTAATTCTTCTGTGGATCAGCCATCTGCCCCCCCACAATTCAGAGCTCAGTAATCATCATTCTGTTGAATTTTTATCAGTATTTTGGATGATGTCCATTTTTATAGGCAAATAAGGATTTTTACCTCACTTTGTTTTTGGGGTATAGGGAATCAGTTAGGAAATTAGTATCAATATCTAACAAAAACAAACAAAAACTCAGTATAAGAATGCTCTGAATTCACTAGGATAAATTTTTGTTTCTTGAGGCAGTCACTTTTCAAATGGTACCTAATGCTGTGTGGATAGTCATACCTACTGAAGTACCTTATTTACGGGACAGGATCTACACCATTGATTTTTGTAGTGTAAATCATAACAGCCTATTAACATTCCATTATGCCGAACACAGAACTAATAGGAGAGAACATCTGTGAGGTCAGAGATCAGAAGTAGACTTCAGAAAGTACTATTCAAAAAAGGATGAAATGGAAAGCGTGTACAAAGGCCAGTGGGTGAAGTAAAGACTTTAAGGGAAGGTAACAAAGAACAAAAATGTGCCACTGTGTAACTTTCTAGTCAGTAGGGTATTGTGACTAATTTATTCTTTTATTAACCTAATTTACTCTTCACCAAAATTTAACTGACTTGAACATGCACACACATTTTGAGCTCCTCTAATTTTCTTTTATTAGGGTTTCACGTATTTAACCTAATTGATTAGAAAATGCAGGAAAATTGTTTGAATGTTTTAATCTCATTTAATGCTTTTATATTGGGGCAAGACGCACTGAGGACAGAAATGATGGTTTAAACAACAATCATGGACCAGCAGCATCCAGTGGAAATTCCTAGAAAATAGCTTGGGGTATGCTCTGAGACCGTGGGACATAGTAGGGATCTGAGAACTACACAGTATGTACAGTGGAGACATTTTTCTACTGCTTTAGCTATTGTCTGGAGCCCATGTTGGACCCTTCACTGGCCTTAGAGTGAAGGGGACAGTTAAAAAGTTTGGGAACTTTTCTCAATAAAAACTTGCAGAGCATACTAGCGAAAGCAGTTTTGAATGTGAGGATTTCGTTATATTTAGATTAAATCGAACTAGTCTGTGTTAAGGTTTATTATGTGCTAAAATACTGTGCTAGGCATTGAGAGATATAAGATAAGTAAAAAGGAATCCTTACCTTCAAGTGATAACTCATCCTGCATCCTGAAGGCTCTAGAACCTATCATAAGCCTCAAAAGAACCCCGTGGATGTGTTAAATTAGTTTAAGGTAAATCTTACTTCACTACTCATTTAGTCATCTATTAGCCATTGTTTTGGTGGAAATTGGGAAAGAAAATTGATTTCTTAGGAATATGATAAGGAAAGAGTGGTCAGACAAGTAGGAAGATTACCAGGAGAAAATGATCAGAAAACTGAGAGAAGAGATAATTTCCAGAATGAAAGGTTGGGTCAGGTGTATCAGTTGTCACTGAGAATCCAGGTAAGATAAGCTCACGACTGAGTAGAAGTGATGTAGAGGTAATTGGTAACCTTCGGGAGAGATGTTGAGTGGTGTGGGGAAAGCCTGCTTACAGAGGTTCGATGAGAGAGTTTAGGAAGTAGTGGCAGCTTCTTAGAAGATTCTTTCGAAAGAGAAGGGGTGTGTGAGAGAGTTAAAAGGAGTGAAATAAGAATCAGATACCGTCAATTTGTAATTGTGATTTTGGACAAGTTATTTACTCACTCTGGGCCTCAATTTCCTTGTCTGTAAAATGAGGGCGGGGAACTGATAGTTACTACAGAGAATCAAATGAGTTCACATCATTATACTAAGTAGATTTCTATTGGATCAATACCTTGAGATACAGGGAAAAACGTGGTAATTTAGGAGAAAGATCAATTACTTCCAGATTATGGACTGTGTATGTTTCTTGCTCTATATTTTTAGCTGTGGTGAAAACATAAAATTTACCGCCTTAATTATTTCTAAGTGCACAGTTCAGTAGTGTTAAGTATATTCACATTATTGTATAACAAATCTCCATAACGTTTTTCATTTTGCAAAACTGAAGCTCTGTACCCATTAAATAATAACTCCCCAATTAACCCTCCTCCCCAGCTTCTGGCAACCATCATTCTACTTTCTGTTTCTAAGAGTTTGACTATTCCATATAACTCATATGAGTGGAATCATATAGTATTTGTCTTTGTGACTGGCTCATTTCACTTATTTCAAAATCTTTTTGAGTGCTGAATAATATTCCATTTTATGGGTATACCAGATTTTATTTATCACTTCATCTGTTGATAGATGTTTATGTTTCTTTCACCTTTTGGGTAGTGCTAATAATGCTGCTGTGAACATGGGTGTACAGATACCTCTTTTTTTTTTTTAAAGTGCCGTTCACTCTTCTTCTCTGTGTGTGAGTCATGGCTGGTCCCTGGCCAGGAGCAAGATTGGATCATGCAGGAGAGATGGAGTATGAGAGATTCAGCAGATTGCTGATGGAAGGAAGCAGAGCTTAGAGACAAGAAAGGCATTTTTCCTTTAGAACTTATGAAGTCCAGTTCCCTTGCGCTGTGCTTGTTATATTATTTTGCAGTAGAGAAGGAAAGGGAAAGGGCCCATCTTCAATTCCTTTTTTAAACTTCAGTTGCCGGAAAACCTCAAGTGTGTCTCCCCCATTGTGATAGGCTACTTTTCTTTCCAATTTATTTGTTCTTGTGTTATGAAGAACAACGATAATAAAGTACCTTCTAGATAGGTGGAACTTCTAGACAGGTGAGGAGGACATTATCAAATTCTTGCTGTGAATTGATTGCAAAGCTTCAATTCTCTTCCAGCTGGGCCTGGGGAGTGCAGCCACCATTGTGCCTAATTACTTCCTGTTTGCCTCCAGCTTCTGTGCCGTTGGTCGTACTCTTTCCCCACTTAATGGCATAAGAAGAACGAAAATTGATGCTCTATCTTATGGTTGTCTTTACTGAACTTTAAAAGATGTGTTTTAAACCTGTAGGGGAGGAAACTATATGTGTCCTGACAATCTGCACAGAAGAGAGTTCTTTACCTGATCAAAGGTTGAATGCTATTAGCAAGAGTTGATGTTCCAGGAAGTGCTTCAGACCTGAACGTAGCTCATCTTCTGGCAGTATGGTAATTCCAGACACTGTAGTCGTGTCAAAATTTACTCTTCAACTTTGTCAAAGTTTTATGAGCAAATTATCTTAGATTTTTCTTAAGTGACTTGATATTGAAAAAGCTAATGCGGAGCTGTGAAGAAAGTAGATTGGGGCTGTCATTTTGGAGTAAACGGGAAAAAGAAAAGGGGGAAAAGGAGAAAAAAATTTAAATATCATCTTTCTTTAGGGCCTGTTTAATGGTCATAATGGATGTTTTATCCTCTAACTAGATGCTAACTTTATGACCTGCCTTCCCACCTCCTTCCTGCATTTAAATTTGTTGAGAGCACCCCCTGTGTTTTTTTGTTTCCACCTTAGTTTCTGAGAGTCTCTTGTCACACCTGCAGATCCTCCTCCCTGGTTGTCTTCTGACCTATGTCATGTCCCAGCTCCTTTGAATTTTTATTTTCCTTTAGACGTAGCTTTAGATGCATAAAGAAGCGACAGTCTGCTGAGTTATGTAAAGGATGTTGGGCATTTTTGCTCCAACCTCACTAGAGCTCAGCTTCATTAGAGTCTTTGTGCCTTCTCTGGTGGAACTGGGGCTCTCTGCGCTGAAGGGAAATTGCTTCGTGTGAAAATCGCAGACTCGTCTTAGGAGAGCTTGCTTATTGAGCACCAAACACAGAAGCATAAACTTCAGACATAGGCTTCTCATTTGAAATTGGGCAGGAATCTGCTGATCCGTTGCCCAGACTTTTGTAATTCAATATCAAAAGGTTCAATCGTATTTGGACATGCCACAGGCTGTAGGCCTGCTCTGGGTGAGTGTATGCATGTTCAACCTAATCTTTCAGTTCTGACTGGATGTCATTCCTCTCAAAAAACTAATGTTTTAACGTTTTGGTAGGCTTTGAAATGTTGATCTGCAACCTAAGTAGAAGTGACGTTTTCAGAATAATAACTGTGAGAAACAACTGGTCCTGGGGGGATAAAACCTAGACAGAATCAATAGACCAGATTTTTTTCCCCCTTGCTCAATGTCTCTGTGCTCTGTGAGTAAACAACAATACTTTCCCTCAATGTAAATATTTTTGGTGGATGGAGTTTTAAAAGAATTCTGCCTGCCTTTATTTAGGTAGAGGATTTTAATTCTAAGTTTTGGAATTTTATGGAAAAATGGAAGAAAAAGTAGGAAAACAGAGCAAGTAGAAAGAAGGAGGTGTATCGGTGGTTACAGGGAATGGGTTTGGCAGGCAGGTGCCCACGGCCTGGGAAGGGAGAGAGGCAGAATTCCAAGCAAGGCAAGGGAGCAAGCCTTTGCTCTCTCCTCCAGTGAATATGGTTTTGCCTGACTGACCGTGCAGATTATGAGAGGATGAATCTGGTGATACCATCTGATATAGAAAGAGAAGTCTCAGTATATTTCAATTCAAAATGGACTAAAATTCTGTTTGTTCTGGTAGGCTTTCCCTAGACTTATTCTGTTTACTCAGTCCTTCCACCACTGCCGTTGGTGGCCTAGTCCACACTAAGTTGTAAGCTTTTCTCCCTATAAAACTTTTCCTCCACTCCTGATTCCTGCTTTGGTTTACCTGCTCAACTGATGACCTTCCAGTCTTGGTCACTAGGTCCTAATATTAAGAAAATTTATGCTAATGAGTTAATAGCCAGGTGCTTTATCCAGGGGATTTGATACCTAAGACTGAGCACTGGTGGGGATGTCGGCATTCTGACAAGCAGCCCAGGAAGAGATTGTTTTGAAATAGCGGGGCCTCTTGGTGCCCTTGAAATCTTGTAGGTATATACTTAGCCAAATTTGTGGCTCTGTACATACTAAAATACATTCAATATAGTAAGAATTTTTTTTTAATGGAGAGTTTTCTATTACTCTGCCTTAGAAGTTTTATTAACTATTAGACCTGGAAAAATCCAATATTGGTCTTGTTCTGAAGATTTTTTTCATGAATTGATCTATGTGTGATTTGTCACTGTCTCTTGGGGTGAGAGGAGGTAAAAAAAAAAGACCCCCCACCCCTGATGTTGTGCTTTAGGCTAGCTAGAAAGGCTTGGCCCACTGACTTGTTAGGAAGAATGAGATTGGTCATGTGTTTGTGTTCTCAGGCTGTTTATTTAGCTGGCATTCATTTGGGACTAAATACTTAAAGCTATTTAACCTAAAACACCTGATTTTTGAGTAACACTTGTAATCATCTATTGAAACATGGTAGAAATAAATCTAGCTTTTATAACAAAGGCTGAATAAAAGAATTAGAATTGTTAGAAAATATTTCCTTTTCGATTTTTTCCAAAGAAAAATCACGACAAGAGTTAGTTTGTTCAAGTATTTTCTACCTCCTCCCAGCTGATTAGGTTCTTTTTATGTGGCATTTCGGCCTTGAGTTTGTGTGAGTCAACAAATGGACAACAGCAAATGTTCAGCCATCTTACTGGTGTCAAGCCTAGCAAATTGGCAAATTACATGAATACACCAAATGCATAAACAAGTTTGCATGAGCCAAGTATTCTAAATGAGGACGGCAGCTGCCGGTTAGAGCCTTAAGAATAGAAATGCCCCTCCTGATCTTCTAATCTGTTGCTGCTGCAGGTTGGAAATGTCAGTGCTGAGATTTATAGATTTAGGGCTCTGGGATAACAAGTTGCCTCTTTGAACTTTTCAGCTTGCAAGCTTCTTGTTATCCAACCAGACAAAGATACAGAGACATTTATGCTTCCCTGTGTAATTCTTGAGTCATTCACAACATCAGTGGTGGGCTAAAAAAAAGTTTTTCTGCGGGACACTGGTACAAAGTACTCATCAGTAAACTATGAAAAGTGTCAGAGGTTCCCTTCGGCTAGTAAACTCTTCATATTGGTGACTGGAGTGTGAAACTCTTAGACTTCCACTTGTTTTGCAATCTGAGCTTAATTGAACCTAAGCAACACCCCTAGGGTAATGGAAAAAATTCACTCCCTCCTCTGCTCCTTCATAACGACACTTCTTTTTTGTGTCTGTAGTTTCTATCTAATTCCTCTTCCTCCAACTTCCCCTTTAAAGAGTTGATGTTAGAAAGATTGTTTCATGCTTTGGAGGGTTGTTGTTTAACTGAAACTGAATATCCATGGTTCATGATTCAGTACCGAACTCGATATGAGAAACGTCTTCTGGTCAATCTGTAAAGGCAGCTCGAAGCATTATTTACAATAGCCAAGATATGGAAACAACCTAAGTGTCCATGGAGGGATGAATTGGTAAAGACATGGTGTGTATGTGTATACGTGTGTGTATGTACATGTGCACTAACAATGGAATGCTACTCAGCCATAGAAAAAGATGAAATCTTGCCATTTGCAACAACATAGATGGACACTGAGGGTATTACACTAAATGAAATAAGTTAGTTGGATAAGGACAAATACCGTATGACTTCACTCATATGGAAAAGAAACAAATGAACAAACACAAACAATCTCATAGATGCAGAAAACATCTTGATGGCTACTAGATAGGAAAAGGGGTAGGGGTGTGCACAGGGGGTCAAATGTATGGTGATGGATGGAAACTAGACCTTTGGTGGTGAGAATGCTGTAGTCGAAGTACAGTGTTGTACACCTGACACTTAGCTAATGTTAGGAACCAGTGTGACCTCAATAAAAAAACAAACAAACAAAAAAACCCAGCTTTCTATTTCACTATGAATAATCAAGTGGCAGGTAGAAGGAACTCTGATCTAGTTGGTCCTCTAATTGCTTTTGATCAAAAGAAATTGGTAAATCACTTAGTCTATGAATCTTCTTCTTTTTCTTTCTTTCTTTCTTTCTTTCTTTTTTTTAATTCCCTAGTGTCAGGAGAATATTTCCATGGATATTTTATTTATACTGAGAAACAAAACCTAAATCTCAAACCACCATTTATAAAACCCACAAACTCGTGGGCTGTCATTTTGGTTGTGGACTCTGAACTTCTTTCTGGTTGTGTTCTGTGTGGTGGATGAATGTGTCTGATAGGGCCGCATTTTAAAGGCAAGACATGTAAGGATATAATTTAGTGATGTTTTGCTGAATGCATTTTTTGCAATACATGTCTCTTCGTATATTTTACTCTTTTAACAATATTCAGTTATCTCTTAGCCTACTTGAGGCAGGCCTGACAATTTTGTGATAGTTTGAAACATGCATAATAGCTCGATATATGTGTCTGATTATGACATTAGCCATTTTTAGTTAACTTTAGTACTATTTTTGATTGTATGAATCACTGTATATTTAACAAGTGAGCTGACTAAATGCCATTAAATGAGTTGTCCTTATTTTGGCTTATGCCCTGCCCCAATTTTAAGTTTTCATATTGAACTCTAGCACTTAACTACTAGTTTTAAATCTCTGCCTTTTAATTTTGGAAACCAAATATGGCAGATTTATTCAGGTGGCCAAGTAGACTTTTTCTGACCTTGAATGTGGTTTACTGGTATTACATTTTTAAAAAAAAGGCAGTATTTGCCATTTTAGGGTAGCATAAGCCCATGAGATTTTCCGAAGATCATTTTTAAAGTCTGACTTGCAGCTGCCTGACATCTACATTTTTAGCTAAAAGGCATCTTCCTTGCATTCATACTTAAGTGACCCTGGAATGCAGTGCGAGGATAGTTTGCTCCGGGTTAATCTTTGGACACTTCATAGCTGACAGGCATCAGCATCTGTGGTTTATATTGCATTGTTCTTTGGGTCTAGAAATAACATTCTCCTAAATCTGATGATAGTTAGGGGAATGTTTACTAAGATTGTGTTTTTTTAACATTTGCACAGTTTTCATCCTGGAGGTAAAACATAACACAAGTGTGATTAAAAAATATCTGCCATTCAAAAAATACATGACACTAGTAAGGTTGAAGTAATACTAAGAACTCATGTTTTGTGCTGAATGTTCATCAAGATATATTCCTGTCTGTGCCCTTTAATATGGGTGCCAGATATTAGTTCACATGGGCTTATTGAGGAAAGTACTTTTATATGCATATACATTCAGGCTAAGGCTTTATTATTAGTGTTTTTCAGCAGTACAACCAAAAAGTCAAATGAGATACTTTTGTTTTATTATAATTTTAATGGAGTCTGGATAAGAGAGTCCTTTGAAAATTGAGCAGACCACAATTCATTTATATGCAGTCAAAGAGCTTTTGGCCCTACAGTGTAGGGCATATAATCTTATTAGAAAGCCCTTTAAAATCAATAAAAAATAACCTTAAAAGTGCGGTAGCATTGAGTTCATTCTTTAAAGAAAAAAAAAAAAAATCTATTTTTAATTACATTATTCTCTTTAAATGTACCAAGTGGTTTTTATTTTAAAAATGCTTTTACCCTATGTCTGTATTCACTACTGTCCAAAATGATTATTTTTTCATTGTAAAAATCTCTCTTCTCGTCATTTCAGAGCCTAATCCTTGAACGGCCATTTTGCTGAAAAACAGTTAAAGCAACAGTCTGTCAGCCTGGTCTGGTTCTTGTTAGAAGAGTGTCATCATGCATTTCTTTGCCCAATGTGAGCTTTAGTTCCAAATTTTTGAATGAAATAAAATTAAAGTCAGAGAGTTAAATATAAAAAGTAAATCTTGTAGACAGAGCACTCATTAGCATCCACTTATTAATTTTAAATCTAGGGGTTTGGAGACCATTGTACCATTATCATACTGATAATTGAGCTGATAACAGATTTGATGAAACATTGGCAGTTGTGAAGGGCAGCTGATGATAATGGTGCAAACTCAAAAAAGTTTAGTAAAATCTGCAGGAGGTATTTTTGATCATTTGGCCTTGTTCTGTTGGCTCTTAGTCTTTGCTTGGCAAGAGGAAGGCGTGGTAGTTACCTCCCCAGCTAGTGAGATTTTCAAGTGCTTGAAAGCGCAGCTGTTACTGCCTCTCTGACAAGACAAATGGAAGCAGTGCAGTTGTATATTGATTGGGAAACCCACCCAAACTTATACAATTTACATAAACCTGAAAACAATTTAAATTTTCATAAAAGAAGGCTCTTCGACTATTGAAAAACCTCTTTTCCTCTTTCTGTTCAAGAAACAGTAAATAAATATGCACATAATCTTAGAAAATGGGGTAACCACAAATATTTTTCTTGAAAATTAATGGTACATTTTGATCTTAACCACTTAGATGTAAAGTTAAAGGAGATCTTTTATATAATTAAGTGGCATCTTAAAACATCTGATTGGTCATGTTTCTGCCCTGCCGAGTTGATGAGAAGAAAGTCAGCCTAACAATTCAACTAAATAAAGTCATGCCCAAGTTGGTTAACATGATAGAGATGTTTGGTTTTAAGAGAGCTTAGAAAGAGTACTGAGTCCTGAAATGTTCTGTTTGAAAAGCTGAGCTCTTTAAAATTTGCTTTTAACATGGCTGATGACTCTTAATTATAGTGATAGACTTGCTGGTGTGATGTCTATTTGAGAAGGAACAACACTGGGGTGCCTACATATTATTATTTTTAATGTATTAAGATGCTTTTCTTTGAGAATGGCATTTCTGAGTCCTGTCATTTTTGCTCTGTTTCAGGTGTGAATCATGGTGACAGTGAAAGACGATGATTTACTGCTTTGGGGGGCATGCGTGTATATGATGAAGGGATGTAAGTGCAGGACTCCAAGATTTACTTCCTTCCTGTTCCAGCGGAGATAGACGAGGAGAGTGAGTAATGGGATAATTTATAACACCACAGGCCCTTCGTCAAGAGACCTCTAATCAAAACAGGAAGATAAAACTCAGATTTCAACTGGGAGAATACAACTTTTGATACTTTCTGAACATACTTCTTCTTTGCAAGCAGTAGAGTCTTCAGAATTTTTGTTTTACTTTTTTAAGGAGATTTCGATTAGGAAGGTTCGTGTGTCAGTTCTGGCTAAGTCATGTAGGTACTCTGTTAAATTTTATACATCTTTCCTCCATGCTCTGTTTCTTGACAATCTTATGTTGGGGCATCAAAGAAACTTAGTGGTCTAATTATAGAATTCAGGTTCTTTTTATAAGGTCAAAATATTATTGAGTGTGAGTGTAATGACAAATTCAAAAACATTTTTTTTTGAGCTTACCCAAAACTACTATTCTGTTTCTCAGAATCTTTCATTTTCATTTATATGTACTTCATTCCAATTCTGAGGTGTGAAGTGAGATTTTGGGTGGATAAGAGTTTTTCCCCCAACCGTGTGTGTGTAGGACAATACGGTTTAACTGGTGGCTGTGGAGAGGGCTTTATCTAGGGAATTTTTTTTTTTTTTAATATTGCAAGCAAATATAGGAGGAGTTGAACAGGGCATTTGGTAATGTTCAAATGGTTTATTTCATTGCCATTAGTTCTAGAAACAGGCTTCCGTGCTTTTATTTTCATGTGTTTTAAAAATGCCAGCTACGGCATTTAGAACAAAAAACATTCTAAAATTAAGATCTATCATTACTTTGGAATTGCTTATTGTTCAGAGGTTTCGGGCACTACTGAATGTGATAGGATCTTCTGACTTATTGTTGGTTTATGAAAAGTGAATAACTGATATTTTTATTTTAAAAATACTAATATTACCTTTCACTTTGGAATGTTTTAGCAGTTGGCCGTAGAATTCTTATATTTGAGATCGTTAAGAAAAAATGGGAACAGTTCCAAGCTCTTCCTTTTCTCCCATCTGCCTTAGGTGACTAAAACACTCCCATAAATAACTTGTAACCTTTTGAACTGACCTTCAGGTTCATGTGATGTAAATATTGATGGCCTTGACATTTCTTGGTATGTGCACAGTTCAGGAGGCACAGTATCTCCAGATAACTCAAAGCAGGTGGACGAGTAAGTAGATATAGCTTTGGTCTCTCACTGATCCCTATAATTCAGAGGAACCCTTACCATAACCCTATTTTTGGACTTTGTACAGAGAGAAATGTCTCAAAGGTTATCGACCAGTTCCGATCCTCTTGGCATTTCTATAGCCCAGTCTCTCTGGATTGGACTCATGTTAATATGGCCTTGTAAGAGGATGTTTTCTAGGAGAAATAACATATAAGCGAGCCCCTATCCCCTTTAATATTAAAGATTTGAGTACCACTACCAGGGTGGTTATATAGTAGCTTATTGTCTGGGCTCTGGAGCCAGAGTTCCCAGGTTCAAATTCTGATTCTACCATTTACTAGCAAGATGATGTTAGGTAAATTATATAACCTCTCTAAGCCTTCATTTCCTCAGCTATAAAATGGGGATAATGATATATTAGAATCAAACTAGAGCTATCCAATTGTGATGAATGTTGGGCATTCATAAATTTTCAGGTATTGTGTGCCTGTAGAGACTAACCTACAAAGCTGATGAGACCTACAGCTTAAAAAAATCTTCTATTTGTAGGTTCGCAGTCCTGTAGTATATATTTAGTTACATGAAAATCATATAGTGGGGGGAAAATGAAAATATAGCACTGACTACGCAAAAATAGTTTAACAAGTTTTATTTTGCTCTGGGTTTTTAAGTAATTTTTCTGGTTTTATGGAATGTGTATATTAGACATTAGAATACTTACTTCATTGTATTGTCAAACATTATTAGTAGCCTTAATTTATACATCCATTGTGCTGCAGTTTTAGTTGCAGAACTACCCCCTGCAGCAATTATTATAGCACTTGAGAGGATGGAATTACTGTATTTTGTTTTGGGGTATTTTTTTTTTTCACTAATAAGCATGGGCACCACAAAGTGGTGCTTACCAATCTGTCTGTTGGAGCAGTGGTACGTATATTACCTGAGCACTTAGGTACCATTGAGAGAAGGGGTTAAAATGGAGAAGAGGAAAAATTGAAAATAAAAATAACGATTGAAATTACAGAAGCTTCTTTGCAAAGAATACCTAAACTGTTCTTAGAAGCAGATTTAATAGCCAGTTGCAACACTACTCACTATTGTCTTTAAGAAACCAAGCCCAGCCCACAAAGTTGAAACCGAAGTACAAATCTGGAAAATTTCCAGGACATCAAGCAGTGCAAGCCTCTAGATCTCAAACTGAAGGGGAAAAAAATCCAATTTACAAAGTAACTTCTTTCATTGATTGTGAGCTGTCAGTGTTTGCGTAGATCCTGAAACATTAACTGATTAAATTCTTCAATGCTATGTGATCATAATTATGGCCTCCGCTGCTCTGAGCTTCTAAATTTGTGTATCGACACATGGATGCTCACTAAATGAGTAGTAGAGAGCAGAGTGGAACGTTTGGCATCAGCTCGATCTTTCCTAAAGAGAACCAGTAGAAAGACATTGAAGTCAATTCAAGTATTATTTACTGATTGCCTGTGCTTTCTAGCACCTAATAAACTATCCTAGCCCTTAAAAACACCACGTGTGTCTAATTCTCTTTTTCCAATACACTGGGTACAAAAATATTCTGCGCTGGTATAGAGGGAAGATTTCAGGTGTACTTCACACCAGTGAACTCTGTGTTTTCCAGCACTTGCCCTTTTCAGTTCCTCCGGGGCGATAAGATGAAATATCCCCCCATATTTGGTTGTCTTAATTTTTTCCCTAGGTGGCCTCCACCCCCCAAAACATGTGTTTCCATATAATTCTTTCACCCATAAGGAAAGAGTGGGATCTGGTTTGCCATAATTCTTTGTATCTCTGCACACTTGAAAACCTGTGGGCTGATGACTTTGTGGGAGTTTTGGTGGTGATGGAGCTGCGGAGATCAACTTCATTTTATAGATGCAGAAACTGAGCCCCAGAGAGATGAAGAAATTTGCCCAAGATCCTTAGCAAGTTTCAGCACAATGCTTAAAATTGGTGCAAGTTTGGCTTTTCCATTAAGGCGTACTCGGGTTCGGGGGCAGTCATGAGGGTGCTGGGTTCTGTCGTGGTTAATGGATTGAAGTGGACTGACTGGGGAGTGAAAGAAAAAGGGATGAAGATAGAAAAGGAAACAGGGTTTTTCTGGATTGTTTTAAAGAGGTATCCTTTGGTCAGGAAGCATGAATATTCTTTCTCTGATATAAGAGAAAAGGAAGAGATTAAAAGCATGATGAAGCTCAGATATTTTTAAATAGTTTATTCTTTTGAAACTATGGAACAATTACTACTGAGTCATCATCAGGTAATTCAAGGTAATGACATCTGGACAATTTCTGGTTCTACCTTCTTGCCTCCTTTGGTCCTTGTTACCTTTTGTTTTGCTAAAAGAAAAAGCAAGTGAAACACTTTCCAGATCTGATAACTAAAGAGATCTCCAGTGAAACCTCTGGCTCCCATCCCAAGTTAAGGTCACACAGTCTGATATTGAGTTTATGTCTCTGTGTAAACCAAAATGCAAGGTATGTGGTCATGATTCCTTTTAATCATTTATCAGGTGTTGCTCTTTGGTCAGTTGTATACTTTGTATAATCATCCAGAAGCATAGCCCACCCATGGGCATGTGTATGTTTTTTTTCAATACATAGTTTCAAATTCATTTGGAAAACATGACTTTTAGTTATAACTGGTATTATGGCTCCGGCCTTATCTCTGCTCACTCATACTCTTAAATTCACACTTGTCTGGGCAAGTCTGGAGGTCTGGTGTTCTGGTTTCTTGGAGTCACTTTTCATTGTTTGAGGAACCTCTGGGACAAACCTTGTTCTATGGAAAGTCTTAGTTGAATTGCACAAGAGATAGCCAAAGGACAAGCAGCCATTGCTAGGGTGCCTCATACACTCTTGTTATATGTTAACTATATATTTGAAAATAATGTTCATGATAACAGCTAATGGTGATTGAGTGCTTATTGTGTGCCAAGCACTATTCTGAGTGCTTTACTCTTCTTCACAGCAACCCTTTGAAGTTTGTGCTATTATCTTATTTGTCAGGCAAGGGAATAAGGAACAGAAGTGAACAAAGAAGAGACATGTACATTCTCAAGGAGTTTATGGCGGAGTTGTAGAATTAATATTTCATTTGTTCATTCAGTAAGTTGAATGACTGCTATATATAAGCCGAGTTATGAAAATTTATGTACCTCCTATGATTGTCCAAATGAGCTTGCAACAGAACGGGGAAGTGTTTATGTAAACCACACTTGAAAATGTGTCAATAGTGGGGATGAGGATTCCAAAGAGAACATACTTACACAGTGTCTTAGATTACCTTCCAGTTGAACTCCTTCTGGAATCATGTTGGAAACCTTGGGAGATCTGACTGTGTTACAAGTGAAAGCAGAAACTCAGGAGAACTGATTCACCAAGATCCATGTGCCACGTTATGTGATGTGACACCATAACTGTTAGGAATGGGGTTGGCAGCAGCAACACTAAGTGGCTTGGGCAGCATGGGGACTGACATAGTTGGCATTTAGCAGCTAAATTTGTGCCTTGGGCATTAGCACCTGTGACATTGGTGTTCATTGGCAGGTCACTGGATGGGACCGAACAGGAGAGAGGAGGAAAGTGGCAGGGGCTTTGTGGAGAAGCTAGTGTTCATGAGCTTATCAGTCAGTCATTTCCTGAAGAGTCCAAGCCGTTTGCTCAGGATGGTGAGGATGCGTGGATAGGAGGGAAGAGTATTGGCAATTACAGAGAAAGGAAACACCTAATTACAAATATGTACTTTGGTTTGGGGTGTGCTTTGGGGACATAAAATCCATAGAGTGCTATTTAGCAGGTGTTTGTTCTGGGCTCATCGCTGTGCCTCTATTTTCTTTGTGAAATGGTGATAGTAATAGAATTTCCCTCATTAGGTTGGTTTAAGGCTTAAATAAGGTAATAGAAGCAAAGTGCTGATAGTGGTGCCTGTAAGCACTAAGCACTAGGTCTGATGATGGTGATGAAGAAATAACAGCTATCAGTCATTTGGATTCAACAATATCAGGAATAAACCACTCTGTGGAATCCAGGGGAGAGTTTTTTCCCCCCACAAGGAAACATGTATCTTGATGGAAGAGATAGGATATACACAATTGTGAATGTAATTAATTTTTCCTGGTCAATTTTTATCCATTCCCGTTCAGCTGAGGATTTCCTCTTCCCAGCTTTTCTCATGCATCTTCATTCTCTCTGGTCTTGCTGGACAACTCAGGTGACAGATTAGGTTCTCTTATGTCTTGGTTCATTCGCACAAGCCATCTCCATCAGTCTAAAATTCCTTTCTTCCTTTATCTGCCTTTTGAAATGGACATCCTCTCTGCAAAGTCTTATTTCCTTGGTCAGCTTCAAGTACATACATTGCCCTTGTGCCTTGTACATGCTGATTTGAAAGTTGTTTTGTCTGTACATTCCTTGATTATATGGCGAATTCCCTAGGTGAAATTTATATAAATGTTCATATTTCAGGTTCTGTGTAGTTTAGCTTATTGAATGAATGAATAATTTCTCTAACTCTACTATAAGCTCTTTGAGACTATATGCCTCTACTAATTTTTTTGAGCCTCAGTTTCCTCATCTATAAAATGAGTTACTTATAAGCACCAAGAACAGTGGTTAGCATACAATAAGCATTCACTAAGTGTTGGCTATTGTCATGAACCTAACTTTCAGATACGTTTTCAACTATATGATTATAGTTTTATTCTTTCTGATTTATATATTTTAATCTTCCTTATTTATGAAAGGACTTGTCCTCCACTTCTCTCAGACATACCTCCCTGAGGCCATTTACCTCCCACTAAAAAGCAAATGGAGCTAATCTCCTAGTCTCGAAATTGATTCCATCTAGACTAGGGAGGATATGCTAATTACCTTTACTAAGTGCTTTTTGGCCAAAGGTGTAAGAGCCTGATTCGATTTGGGGAACAGTTTTGAAATTTCTGTCTTAAAACTTGTGCTTATGGAATTTGCATTTTGAAAGGCAGTAGTATTTCAAATTTAATGATAAGCTATTTGCAGTGGACTGAGCATAAATTTTTGATGGCCTTTGTTGTTGAAAGAACTACAGCGAGGCCTAGATTTCTGTGATATAGTATTTAATTTCATTACATTCAATTCAGTTTCTATAAAAACCATGCAACAAAATTTCCCCTTATATCGGCGGCATATTTTTGTAGATGTGTAAGGCCATTCATTTTCAAAAAGTAAAGACTTTTTAAAAGAAGGGTACTTAGGCTGTCAGTGTGCCTCAGTTTCTTCATCAATGAGTATAACCCGGACCACCTGCATGAACCCCCACCCCTCACCCCCGCCCCAAAGTGTTTGGATGAATGGCTCTGAGCTTGTAAAGTGCTTTCTTTGAATTTCTTGGATGAAAGGATCTCTGTAAGCACAAGTCTTATGAAGGTATTATATGTGGGCTTTGTAAGTGGCCGCACAGCCTGTTTTGCAAGAACACTAATGCACTTCGGGGTTTAGAGTTGTAAAGATGTACATTCGGAAGCCTCGGGCTGCATCTTGTGAGGTTCCTGAGGCATGTGTCACTGCTTGCTTACCTCTAGCATAGTTTCTCCTTACACTTCAGGAAGCTACAGGCCTGCACATGTGGTGCGACCATTTGGACTTAACGATTGTATGCATTTGGCTTCTGTAATATTGAGGGGAAAGCCCAGGATATTAGGAGAGAGGATGGGCTGTGTGTTCTTGGATCTGTGGCCTTACTTCTTCGGAGCCTCTGGAGTTGCTGGGATCATGACAGGAGAGAGCACACTCAAAAGTACTTTGATGCAGTAGAGTTGAGGATGGAGTTTGCTCTGGGAACTAATAACTGAGACTGTGAAGAACTGGATTTGAGTTCTGGCTTTTCCAGTTACTGGCCTTATGTCCTAAGGCAAGTTGGTTAATAGCACTGAGCCTCAGTTTCTCTTCCACTGCCCTTCACTCATGGTGGTGCCCAGGGCTAGAATGCAAACACAAGTCCATACCTCTAAATATTAAACTAAAAGTTATAAGTCAAACTAAAAGAAAAACTGTCAAAATATGCTCAGAAATTCTTCTATACTGACAGATACACCTTTGTAACAGCCTTGAACGCCAGGTTTGAATTTTGAGTTTCCAAATTCTTCAGAGTTCCATGCCTGACCAGGTAGTGTGAGTAAAAGCATGGGCCTAATGCGCATGCCTGTGGACATCCGAGTCCACATGTCTGTGTTGGATCCACACCACGCCTTGAGTATCTGGGAAAAATCTGCCCGGGCTCTGTAAGTGAGCTTGGGCTGTTTGAACAGGAAAGTTCGGGGTCTTAGGACTTGGAACATGATCTGGAAAGGGACTTTGGGCTCCTGGTGGACATGCTCTTTTGGCCGTGGACACCTGGGCATTCCAGGGCAGGCCCTCTTGCCTGGGACTCAGCACGGTATTGCATACAGGACTAGAATCAGCATTGATCGCAAAGTACGTGTGATTGGGCATTTATAAAGTGTTTAAATCACATTAATGAAATGGTATTTTTTTCTAGCAGGAGAGTTTCAGTCTTAATCATTTTCATGTTTAATAATGATGAGAGAGCTGTTTTCTACCAGATAGGATGATACATTATATTGCTTCTATCTCTAAGGCCTAGCACAATACTCTGTTTTTACGTAATATTTAATTTATTCATTTGGTAACACTAAATAAATAAATAAATAAATAAATAATGGCTACCTCTTCTTTCCTAAGCATTGTCTTAGGTATGTTGGTAATAGTGGTGGGTAGACACAACTTCTTGTTTTTATAGAACATACTTTAATAGGAGGAAACAGACAATACAAGATAAATATGTACAGTATGTCGTTTCCTTTAAGATGGCTTACTCTCCATTCATGTGTGTGTGTATAATGTCTTTATATAATGTGCCCATGCCAAAGACTAGACACTCTGCCTTTGCCAGAGATATAGACAGGAAAAGGAGAGTGATCACAAAATAAGAGTGGTGCTATTAACGTGTGTGGAACTGTTAACTGCAGGAAATACTCATGCCCTTTGGAACTGATATTCTAGAATTCTTTTTTTTTTTCATTTCATCAACTGTTTATTCATTCTCCACTGTATTTAAGAGATTGTCGTAGGTTCTATGAGAGGTTAAACATGTGATTACAGACCTGTAGAATTTATAGTCTACTAGAGGTAATACACAAAGATTTTAGAGCAGTTCTTGGCATATGATAAGCCTTTGAATGTTAACAATTTTTATTTATCTGTCTGAATCCCTGTCAAGAAAGCTAACTCTACTCCTCTCCTTTGCTTTCTACTCTGTCTCCTTTAGTGTGGGACGGGGAGAAATGCTGCTTCAACCAAGTCACACAGTGGGTGTGTACTGAAAGAATTCTTTTCATTGCCCTGGAATGCTGTCCTTGGGATTCAGCCGACTTCTCTCTCTCAATGGGTTCTCATCCATCAAGAGGGCAGTAGTGTAATTATCTCAGCTACTGTGAAGCCACCGAAAAGCACTTGCTGAATCTGGGTGTAAATTTATTGTGAAATTTAACAAAGGAAAAGTCACCTCGTTCTTTCCCTTTCTTCCCTTCAACTTGAATTGCATTTTAAAAGTCCTTCTGTTAGGATAAATACATGTTATTTGGTCTACTGTGAAAGAGCCTGTCCTTACTGGGTCTGGATGTGGAAATAACCTTCCAGAAGCAAAGGAGATGTCTTGGCTGTTTACCCCTCTTTGTGGTGACAGTCGTGCTCTGGTTTTTGGTCTTGATAATTAAAAAGAAAATGAAATAGCTAGAAAGAAAAGTATAACAAATTGTGGGAAGCTGTAATTTGGACAATCAGAAACTTCTCAGTTGATAAAAGAAAGGGCCAGGCAACTTTCACCATGCATTTATCATAATCACCTATCCACTGTGGTTTATCCCTATAAGTATGATTCTTCTGTTATAGTTACTATAATCTTTATGCAGATGTAGGTTAATTTTTGCATATGAGGTACAGGAGGTGGTGAACTCTCTCTGTTAAAGAAGAAATTCAAGTGGTGGTTGTAGGAGACTGAGGAGAAAGAAGATTGCTAACCCCAATTTTATGATTTTTCTTGTAAAAAAGTGACTGATTTTTAAAAATCTGAAGCAGTATACCTGGAGATCCATATTCAGGAGAGACTCCATTTGCACAGTCTTTTTTTTTTTTTTTTTAATCTGTCACTGTAGTTGCAGCTCTGTCTCTAACTAGTTGTATGATTCTGGGCAAGTTTCTCAACAAATCTGGCTCCTCTCTGTAAAAGGAATGTGCTGGTTTTTGGTAGGGTTTCTTCAGTGATTAAATAAAGAGACTATCAGTTGAAGCTACATAGTGTTTCATAAGCCTGGCTGCGTATTCTAATCATTCAAGAGCCTTTAAAAAAATTCACATGTTTAGGAGTTCTGTCTACCAATACACTGATACACTAGTTTTAGTAAGTCTAAAGTGCAGTCTTGGGATGTATATTTTTAATAAAAGCTCTCTACACATTATTCTGATGCACCACAAGAATTGAGAAAGACCAATTTGTTCTCGGTAATTCTAAAATGGAGACAGTAATATGAGTCTTTGAGACTTAAAGCTATGAAATTTACACAAATTTTAACACTCTAAAGGTGTTTGTGCACCCTCTATATTCAACATATCATGAGTTAAGAGTCGCCGATCCAGAAGTCACTTCTAGGATTCTGTTTTTATGAACTTCTACTAATTAAATATATAATGCCAAGTATGATGGGTTCCAATGACCACTCGTGTATCTGGTAGAAAATTCCGTTAAGAGCCAGAGACACAGGAATTTATGTTGAAACTTGGGAATAGTGGAAATAAGGGAATTAATTTTTTTTTTTTTTGCTTTGGCCTTATTTACTGAGATCTGACCTTACTGAGAGGTTTCATGACTTCTTGTGGAATGCAAAGTTGGAGATACTAATATTTGCTCCCAGGCAATATTTATTTAGTGATGTGAGAACCTAGGGTACTAGTTGACTGCAAGTGTGATTATTAACAGAACCCAGGAAAATACTACCAGAAATAATGACACCTTTGTTATCACAGTGATTTTTTTTTTTTTGCCAATAGCACTGAAGGAAAAGTGATATTTGTTATCAAATCAAGCAGGAAATTTACAAATGATAATGAGTTAGAGAGGTCGCATTCTTTCTAGTATCTTACTCTTGTATTCACAAATATCTTTCTCCCATGGAAAGATAAAAACACTTGACCAGGTAAATCCACTCTGTCTTCGGAAGTCTGTGAATAGCCTTGACCCCTCCTGTTTTTGTTTCGAAAGGATGCTTATTATATGGTGATAGTATTAGGAGGATGGAGGAGATACAGTAAATGCATTAACAAAACTTGGCAAGAAAAGAAGATGGTGGCTTTTTGGAGGGCAGAAATATATATTTTTTTGTGGCGATGGTACCCTACCACCCCCTATCCCCTATCCACATACGGCATCTTACACGAGAGTTTCGTGCATGCAAGTAGATGTGAATTGGATTGGCCGAGAATAAACATTAAACAAAACAAAAACAAGATCCTACTTTTCACTGTTTTCTAATCAAATTTCTGCTTTTCCCTGTTGATTATACTTGTCTCGATTGCTGTTTACTACTCAGGCAGAAGTGTAGCCATCACCGGCTTCAATTTTTATACACTGGTGAGATTGGGATCAGCTGTGATGGAAATGAAATGGTTAAGAAGAATTTAACTTCTTTATTTTGAAAGTGCTTATGTGATGTTTAATGGCACCCTCTGAACTATAGAATGTTTTGTAGACTGGGTATTTCCATGTATATTCTGGGCTTAGCTTATGAAATGCCAGAATTGGAAACGCAAATTACTATCTCACTGTCCAGAGTGGAAAGTGTTATTTCTGTAGGTCATTTGAAGTCTGTAGATTGGTCCAGGAGAGGGTTCAATGGGCTGGGTCCTGCTTGTCTCCCGTCTCCAGCTTCCTGTTGCACTGTAGTTGACCTGAAGCTAGCAACTGATATGACATCATCTTGGGTGTTGCTGGTGCATTTTTCTTTTCTCAGTAGATCTGCACTAAATTATTTTTCCTTTTCAAAACACAAAACAAGGAGAATTTTGGCTTGCTTTGCATACCATATAGGTATATCTGGCTGTTTCTGATGAGTGAAGTATTGTCCCCCTGTTTATTTCCTTCCAAGGAAGTGTCTGTTGAAACAATATACATTTCAATCATCTTTATTATAGAGCAGTCTGAAAAACCTTTAGGGCAGGTCAGGAAAGCCCCCAAAGCAACTCTCAGCCCCTGAAAGACAGGCCTAACCAGATACCAGCAGTTCATGTTTCTGTGTTTTTAGAGATTTCTCTAGTGATAATGAGAGACCTCACCAAATATTAAAACATTTTATTGAGAACCGTATGATAGAAGAAGTGAGCAAAAATCTCCAGATGTTATTTTCCCTCTCTGAGTGCATCAGTCTTACCAGGACAGTGGTACAGTGTAGGATCATTTTGCTTAACACATAAATTAAGTTGCAAAGCTCAGGTCGGCCTGGGGTAGGTATTTGGGACACCCAGACCCTTTGTTCTTTTCCATTTCCTGGCTCCTCAGGATCTTTTACAATATTTTGCTATCAGCGATTTCTGCTAAAGAAAGCTACTGATGATCTGAATTTCAGAGGCGTTCGTAGCAGGGTTTTCTTCTGGATTCTGGCAGCAAGGTTGAATAGTTTTCTAGAGCCTTGGCCAGGTGCCTCTCATACCTTATATTGGCTCTCAAGCAGCCGAAATTTGGCAGTCTTCCTGTACTCTCCCTCTCCACCCCTGCCAGGAGTTTTGCACACTTGGAGGTAAGCTAGTTGGACTTAGATGCCCCCAAAATAATCATAAGCAAGGATACCTTCATTTTGCTTGGATTTTGTAATTCTTGCCTCTCTTTCTAGTTCTGGCTCTTTAGCCGCTTTCTCACAGATACTGAAAGCAATATGATTTCTCATTACCATATTTATTTCTGAAGTAATATACTATATTTTATCATTATACCACCTTCTGCAAGAGGAGTAAATAGCCTATTTGTGGCATATACATATATATCCCCCCTCCCCTCACACACACACACAAAAAAAAAAGCAGAGAGGAGGAAAAAAGGCTGTAGGGAAGAGAAGATAAAGGTGCTCAGTATAAGTGAGGAGTGGAAATTGCTTTGTGATTTTGATTAGAACTTCAGTAGAAGTGTGCCTGCTGACTTCGGGTTCTGTTTATCAGTGTTGGCATCCTACCCAGGCTGGAGTGGGGAGGAGATAGGCCCGTTTCTCATTCCCCTTCCAGAAGTGGAGTTCATTGTCGATGCAAGAACATTGCCTAATTACTGGCTTATGATGGCCGTTTTACAACAGTGGTTTACAGACTTTTTGAAACAGAGGAAACTATGTATAGTAAAATTTTAAATAAGTTTTCAATCAGTGCTCCTTTGCCAAGGAAGCATTTATTATAAGACTGATAAGACTATGCTTTCCAAGTTTGATGTCATCTATTCCCAGGCACTTCAGCAATTCATGTAAATCACTGACTCCTAACCCTTTGCCTCCAGCCTCTCAGACTCTCCTAAAACTCACACTTCTGTTTTCACAGTATAACTTCATGTATCCATCTAGCTACCTAGGAGGTATGTCATATTTAACACAAACATGTTCAAGGCTAATCCATTACCATTTCCCAATTTTTTCCTTTTTTTCTCTCAATCTTTAGAATGTGTCCCAGTTAGAAGCCGAGGTTTTCCCTTGACTCCTTTCTCCTCACAGTCAATTGGGTGGCTAAATCTTTGTTTTATCTGCCAAATATCCCTGGACTCTGCCCTCCCCTCTCTATTTCCATGGCTACTATGTTAGTTCAGTCTCTTATCATTTTTTTCTAGACAATAGCAATGGATGTTACCTGTCTCCAGAGTTAAACTTTTAAGGAAGTTTCTGATCACTTCTGTTCCCTGGCTCAAATCCTCCAGGATGTACAAGACCCCTCCCCAAATTGGCCTAAGTCCTCTTCCCACCTTTTTCTACCTCATCCTATGTTTAAAGCTCCCTAAGTTATAGTGTTATTAAGAAATAATGCTCTTTTCTACTCCATCTATGCATGGACCAATCCTTCTCTTGGTTCCTACCCTGCTCACTTCCTCCTGGAAACTGTCCCACTTACTCAAAAACATAGCCCGAGTGTTTTATCTTTGAAGCCTCTGTCAATACCCTTTGGTCTGTGGTCGCTTTGTTGTAGCAAATGTCAAATTAAATTGTAATCGTTTGTTTATATGTCTTCCCACTGAACTAGTTATTTCTCAAGAGCAATGACTGTGTTATGTCTGGCACTCCATAGATAGTCAATAAATATTTTAATGTAAGCTGAGGATGGAGGTGTTACAGTTTTTTTCTTTTCATATAGATCATTATAACAATGCAAATTTTATATCTGTTAATACACTATTTACCTTTTGGCCTGTTTTCCTTTTGCCTTTAAAATAACTACATTGCTACCTGTTGGAGATGAGATATAATTTGAAATTAGATAATTCATAAACACTGGCATAATACACACTTAAAATGTGCCATAACCAACTCCTCTTTCATTTGACAGAATATGTCAACCCTGCCCTCTGTCTTTGTTAAGCCAAACTTTCTTTTTTCTTCTAGTTTCGAAAGTTTCCTAAATGTCTGAAGTGTCTAAAAGTCATTCACATTTCAGGAACCAAGATCCTTTTAATTACAGAATGTCTGAACTTATTTGAGGGTAAGAGGACACTGAACAAATTGGATCAGATCAAGGCATATAGAATCTCAACATTGATTTAATTATATTTTATTGCTAGGAATCCTTAAATGAATATTGCTGTTAATAACAATTGCAAGTTGATTAACAGAAAACTAAGGCAACAAGGGATTCTATTGACAATATTAATAGTTTTTTAGTGACTTATGATCAACTAATTAAGGAATAGTTATTTATTTGGTATGAGCTTACAGTTTCATAGTATGGCTCAAGTGGTTTCTTAATGCCCCACACCAATATTGGCAGTGCTACAGTGAGCATAGATTGGTCTAACTTATGATTCATAATTCAAGACTTTACTCTCTCCTGATTTGGAATGTACAATGGACTTTATTAGATATAATTAAAAAATTTTTAAATATTTTAAAAATACATTGAAATGAACCTCATTAGAGTATACATATTAAATTTCCAGATATTTGGAGATGATCCTGTTATTGTTCTAGCCTACTTGCATTATAGTCTGAGAATATACATTTGTGATGGCAGTCTTTTAAAAGTAGTTGAGGTTTTTTAATGGCCCAAGTTATGGTCTCTTTTGTTGAATATTTAATTAAGTCTCAAAGAATGTATTTCGCTGGTGTTGGATGGAGCATTCTCTGTATGTCAACTAGGTTTAGTTGGTTGAGATGTTGTTCAGTTCTTTGCTATTCTCATTGATTTTCTGTCTATCAGCTCGACCTATTACTGAGATGGGGAAGTATTGAAATCTCCAATTGTAATTATGAAGTTATCTCCTTTCATATTTCTCAGCTTTGCTTTGTGTATTTACAGTTCTATTGTTAGGTACATATACATATATGATTGTTAGGTCTTCTTGGTGAATTGATTATTTTATATGGTATTCCATCTTTATCTCTGGTAATGTTCTTTGTTCCGAGGTCTGCTTTGTCTGATATTAATATAGTCATTCAGTCCATTTTTCTTTTTTCCTTTAAAAAATTTTTTTATTTTGAGATAATTATAAGAGTTACATGCAGTTGTAGGAATAAACTCTTTACCTAATTTATCCTGATGGCAGCATCTTACAGAATGTAATCCGCTATCACGACCAGGAAATTGACATTGATACAAATCTATGATCTTATTCAGATTTCTTCAGTTTTACATGTTACTTGTGTGTATATTTAGTTAAATGTGATTTTATGACATGTAGGTTTGTGTATTTACCACCACAGTCAAGATACTGAGCAGTTCCAATAGGATAAGTATCTGTCATTTGTCTTTTTATATCCAAACTTACTTCTTCTCCCTCTTCCCCAAGTTCCCAACCTCAAGCGACCACTTAATTTGTTCCCCATTTCTATAATCTTCTCCTCGAGAGTGTTTCATAAATGAAATCATACAACATGGAACCTTTTGGAACTGGCTTTTTTTTTTTCACTCAGTGTAATTCCCCGGAGATTCATCCAGCTTATCGTTTGTATCAAGTTTGTTCAGTTTTATTGCCGAGTAGCATTCCAGTATTTAATTTTATAAGAAACTAAACATTGTTTAGTGTTTTCCATAGTGGCTGTATCATTTTATTTTCCCACCAGCAATGTATGAATGATTCTGTTTCTCTACATCCTTTCCAGAATTCTATGTTGTCATATGTTCTACCTTAACCATTCTGATAAGTGTGTAGTGCTGTCTCTTGGGGTTTCAATTTAGATTTCCCTGATGGCTAAAGATAGTGAAGTTTTTGCATGTATTTATTTGCTGTCGGCATATCCTCTTCAGTGAAATGTCTGTTCATGTTTTTTGCCTATTGTATAATTGGATTGTTTGCTTTTCCAGCTTTCCTTTTTGTTTGCATTATGTATTTTTTCCACCCATTTACTCTTAACCCAGCTAAATAAATATATTTGAAGTGAATCCCTCATAGATAGCATATAGTTGAGCCTTTTAAAACTCCATTCTGACAATCTCTCACTTTAAATTGTTGGGTTTAGACCCTGTACATTTAATGTAATTATTGATATTGTTTACATTTAGATTCACCATTTCATTATTTCTTTTTTGTTGCCTTTTTTGGGGGGGGGTTCTTCTTTTTACTATTTCTGTTATATTTTGGGTCATGTGAACATTTTTAGTATTCCATGTTAATTAGTTGTGATTTTGACAATATTTCTTTGTGCAGCTTTTTTAGTGGTTGCTCCACGAATTATAAAAATACATATTTAAATTTATAATATATATCTTATCACTTCATTTAGAATGTACAACTCTTATTCTATAGATTTCTGTATACGTCCTCCTCGATGCTGTTGTCATCTTATGAATTCTGTCTACATGCATTGAAAATCCCATCAGTTCCTTTTTGCTTTCGACCATCAAACATTTTAAACTGCTCAAGAGGAGAATATTATATTTATCCAGATATTTACCATTTCTGTTGTTCTTCCTTTGTTCTTGTTAATTATGTTTTCTTCTAGTATTATATTTCTCCTCCTTTCTGAAGAACCTCCTTTCATAATTCTTTTAGAATAGGTCTACTGTGAAATTTTAAATTTTCCCTTCATCTGAGAATATCTTTGTTTCACTTTATTACTGATAGATGTTTTTACTAGATATAAAATCTGGGATTACAGTTTTTTTTTTTTATTTTTACTTAATACCTTTTGTACTACCTCCTTCTTTCTAGCCTTGAGGATTTGTATGAGATACCCACAATTCTAACTTTTGTTTCCCTGTATATAACCTATCATTTTATTCTGGAAACTTTGAAAAATAAAATTTTGTCTTTTTAAAAAATTGTGGTAAGACACGTAACATAAAATTTACCATTACAATCATTTTAAAGTGTGTAGTTCACTGGCATGAGTTAGTCATAATGTTGTGCAGCCATCACCACTCTCTTGTTCCAGAACTTTTCATCACCTCAAATGGAATGTCTTTAGTTTGTCTTTGTATGGATTTCTTTGGGTTTACTCTGGGGTTTGCTCAGATTCTTGAATCTGTAGGTTTATATCTTTTGCCAGAGTTGCTTTTAGCACACATTTGTCTCCTATGTCTTTCAGGGAGTTTGATGACATACATGAGTGTTAGACCTTCTGTTATTGAATCACATGTCTATGGAACTCTCTTCGTTTATTTATTAAACTATCTTTTCTCTGTCGTTCAGATTAGGTAATTTCCATTGATTTCTCTTCAAGTCCACTGATTTTTTTTTTTTCACCTCCACTTTGCTCTTGAGTCCATCCCATGAGTTTTTAATTTTGATTGTTATCATTTCTAATCCAGTTCTAGGATTTCCATTTGTTTCTACTTTATTTCCTACTTATTACTGGGACTTTTTATTTTAACATTTGTTTCAAGAATGTTCATGATTGGTCATTTATACATTTATATGAGAGCTGCCTTAAAGTCTTGTCACATAATTTTAACATCTGTATCATGTTGGCATTGGTGTCTGTTGACTCCCTTTTCCTGTGTGAATTGAAATTCTCATGGTTCTTGGTATGTTGAGTCATTTTGGAATCTATTCTGGATATTTTGAGGATTACATTATCAGACTCTGGGTTGTGTTTAAATCCTATGAAAGATGTTGATTTTTTTTTTTTTTTTTTTTTTAATTTAAAGCAGGCAGTCGACTTGCTTAGGTTTAAGTTGCAAGTTCCAACCTGTCTTCAGGGAGCTACTGTGTCATGATCAGTTTTCTTTTCAAAGTCATCGTGGTACCCTTTGATTCTGTTTTGGGTGTGCACCACACAGTGGTCAGTTTGCAATCTGTGCAGTGTCCATCTGTTAGTTTAGTCCTGTGGTATGCTAATTATGATCTGATTCACATATTTTTATCTTGGTAATGACCCCTGGAATTCATGACCAGTATTATGGAGTCACTTAATTGCACATCTCCCTCTCTGCATTCTCTCTGGCACATGTCAGTTTCTTAGTGTTCTCCTTGTTAGTTCTCTGTATATTCCCATTTGAGCCCAAGCAGCAGGAGGACAGAGAGAATAAAAGCAGCAACAGGGACTGGCCTCAGCCTGTTGCGATCACACTTCCACCCAAAGGATGGAAAGAGTTCCCTCCCTCAGAGTTTTCACTCTTGCTGACTTCCGTTACTGGTCACTACTTTCACTGCCATGAAATTTCCTAGGGGCAAGAGCATGAGAAAAATGGCAAAAGAAGAAAGAATTTGGGGATTTCCACATTCTCATGAATGTTAGAAGTTCTCATCTTTGTTCTGTGAGCCAGAATTAGAAGGTTTCTAGAGCTTTCTCCTTCACTTCAGTACTCACTTCCAGGTTTCCAGCTGTATTAAGTTCAGGCCAGAGGATACTTATGGGAAATAAATGGTGTAAACCCACTGCCACTTCAGATTTCAGTGGTCTTCTGTGATTTCCCCTGTTGCTGTTTACTTTTCAGAGTTTTCAAATTGCTGCTTTCTGTCATCTGTCCAGGTTTTATAGTTCTAGTTAATGAAAGAGGTGGGTGAAACATGCTTACTGCATCTTAACCAGAACCAGAAGTCTGACCTAATCCATAATGATTTTGAACAAGATGAAGGGTGGCATTAGTTTCCTCTCACACTAAAGCAGTCATGCACGTAAATTGTGAGGACTGTATTAATTTCTGTACTGCTCATTAATTGTATATGGTTTTATAATCTGAATTATCATGAACTATAGTTAAGTGTTTTATATATATAACAATATGATTATCCAGGTAAGAAGACACAATTTTAAAGGCATTGGCATATATGAGTATGTGTATGTATATACACTCACATACACACACAATGATTTTGATAAGCTTAATTTAAAATCGGGCTAATCCTACAGTGATTATATAATTGTCTTCAACTCAAGGAGTGGCATGCTGTACTTAATATGTCATCCCTGTTCTAAGGGATAAACATCAGTAATCCAAGAGAGTATGAATCTGTCAGATATTTGAGATGAAAACTTTAATTTTTCAACTTCATCATGTTGTATCTACTTGACAATTAACAGAGAGGAAACTTATAAAAATGGTTTTAAAAAATAGCTAAAAGGAGTTAGTGGTAGAGTTAGAAAACTATGTTTTGAATAGTAAAATTGAGCCTATTTCCAAAAGGGATCAGAAGAGGAGATTCTGCTGCTTTGTGACTCTTAGTCATGGGTCATTCAAGGAAACTGAGCCTATTTATGTATTTCAAGCAGAGAAGGATTTAATACAGGGAATTGGGTTACAATTGTTAAGCGTCCTGGAGGAGCAAATCCAGATCAGGGACTGCAGGAAATATGATTGATACTGCCTGCCCGGGTGTGTGCTCATCTGTCCCAGTACTTGCCCACTCAGTCACTGCAGGACACCATGACCCTGTGCTCCTTTAACTGCAGGAGCCCGTGTTGTGGTGCTCTGCACGAATCTGCTGCTATTATTGCTCCAAAGACAAATGGATTCTACCATCTTCATTTTTATCCGAGTGCTACTTACTGAAAGAATCTAAACCTAGAATCTTGCTGGCAAAGGTGTCTGAGAAAAGTAGTTTCTAGGCTCCAAGTGCCAATGATAGTGTTAGAGCTTAGAAAAATAGGGATGGTACTAATTAACATAAATGTTTTGTTGATTGACCTTTTAAAATTTGTTTTTAGCGTTATAACGTGTTTTCTGATAAATAAGATTCTAAGCTGCTTGAGGGTAGGAATCAGTGTCACATATCCATTATAACTCCACAAAGCATAGTACAGAAACTTGTGCTTGTTTAGTGTTCTTTTCATGTAGTTGTGACCAAAACACCAGTGTGCCTTCAAATGCACGAGTGATGTTATTTACCTCTGGTTGGTTCAAGAACCACTAACTGAAAAATGTGGCGCCATCTCCTTTTTAGTCCCTGGCGCAAGTCTGTGTTTCATAGGATTCCTCGACTAGGTCATCAGTATATATCACATTTATCTACCTTTCAAAGAACGAAATTGTCTTTCTCACATGATGAAGAATTTGGAGGCACAAGTATGTGCAGATAGGTCAGTTAGGAGCTATCCAAGTGACCTCACACCTGCTGTTCAGGGGACCGTTTTGTGATTTCTTATTTAGTGAACAGGGGGAGTTTCCCACTCCCTCTTCAGCTGTAGTGAAAAAAGATCAAAGCATTCTGCAGTGAAAACAAACACACAAACAAACAAAACCTTATTTTTTTCCCCTAGTCTAAGTATAAAAAATAATTTTAAAAAATTTAAACCAAAAAAAGTCACACGAAACCTGGCTACTTAAATATTGTAGAGATTTTCGCATATTTCCATCTGGCCTGTTTTCAGTCTTTTTCTCTTGTGGTTTGTTTTCATAGAATATTGAATCTTCATGAAACTTTTTATTGCTGTGTAATATTTCACTAATTAGACATGCCATGATTTATATTTTCTTAGCGATCATTTCTTTTTATCATTATAAGTAATAGTGCATGACATGTGTCTAAAATTTTTCATATTGGTCATCATTTCTTTAAGATAAAGTTCTAGAAGTAGAGCTGGGGTCAAGTAAAGGAAGCATATGTTTTCTTTGATATTTAAAATAATTTTTATTTAAAGTATAATGTACATGCAGAAAAGAACACAAATCATAAGTGTACAGCTCGATGAGTATTGCAGGCATTCTCGTAGGCAGCACCTGAATCATTGCCAGCACCTCAGAAACCACCTTCATGTCTTCCCTTAGATTAGTTTTGCCAGATTTAGAACTATATATAGATGGAATATCATTGTCTGTATTCTTCTGAGTTGGCCCCTCCCTCACTCAACACCATGTTTGAGAGATTTAAAGATGTTATCACATTTATTTTCTCAACATATAAAATTCCATTATATGAATATGGACTCTCCACTCTGTTAGTGGACATAGTTGTTTACAGCTTTTTGGTATTGTGAATAATGGTATTATGAACATTTTGTACAAAACTTATGATACATATGTGTGTGCAGTTTTGTTAGGTAGACACATATCCACACAAACGCATATGCCCTAGAAGCAGAATTGCTGGGTTATAATGTTTTCATCTATTCAGTTTTGATAGGCATTGCCAAATAGATTTGGAAGCTAGTAGTGCCATTTTATTAGCACTAACGTATGTGAAGTTGCTCATTGGTCTACATCCTTGTCAGCATTTGGCATTGTCGGACTTGTTCATCTTAGCCATTCTGATGGGTGTGTAGTAATATCTCATCATTGATTTAATTTGCATTTCTCTCTAATGGCTAAGGAAGTTGAGAACTTTTTCTTATGCTTAGTAGACATTTCCTTATCCTCTTTTTGAAGAACTTATTCAAATTTCTTGCCCATTTTTTTATTGAAATTTTTTTGACTTCTAATTGTTCTTTATATATTTGGAGATGAGCCCTTTGATAATTATGTGTGTTACCAATATCTTTGCCCACTCTGGTTTGCCGTTTTGCTCTCAATGGTGCCTTTTGAGGAACAGGAGATATGAATGTGCTCAAATTCATCAGTCTTTTCCCTTGTGGTTGTCATTGGTATTTTGCTTAAGAAAATTTTTGTCTACTCTCAAACCCTAGAAATACTCTCCTATGTTTTCTGGAATCTTTGTTTTATTTTTCACATGCAGATCTACAGTCTACTTGGAATTGACTCATGTATGTCGTGACATAAAGGACCACTTTTCTTTTCCTGGATGGACGTAAAAATCGAACCAGACATTTGTTGAAAATACCATTCTTTCTCAAATGCCTTGCAGGGCCACCTTTCTCATAAATCAACTTCCCATATATGTGGGCTTCTTCTCATCTCATGGTAGAGCATGAGATGCTATTTATGACTCACTTCTCTGTAGGCCGGTTATCTCCATTGTTCTCCCCCCTCTGGCTGGCCTCCATACACTGGTTATCTTGCAGTCTTTTACTGTAGGATTTTAGCTGGAATACCAGTACATACCTTTCAAACCAAAAATATGTAGTGTTACCACTTCTACCTGGTTCCTTTATGAATCTGGCATTCAGGTTATATCACTGTATTATCTAAAAATGACTAACATGGTAGGCTTCTTTAACAGTTCTATAAAGCTTGTATGCTGTAATTTTTAAAATTATTTCTCATCCATTATGCATGTATTGACTCAAATAATTTCAAGCCATCATTTTAAGCTATTAGTTACTTCTTCCCCATCTAAGCTTTTCATCAGAGCTGCCTGAAAGAAGAAAAACGAACTAATCTGATATGATTTTGCCTTCCCATTGCCGTATCTTGTCATTGTTTGTTTGGTAAAGGCAGTTTATAATCAGTAAAATTATCAACAGTGAAAGAGGTAGGGATAGTTGTGAAAAGCTGGTGAGGAAAAGGAGCAGAGGATATGACTAATCTGCAAAGTAATTAGCCTATTCTTAAATAATCTGGGGCCAGATTTGAGAGTGGGTTAGAATGAGTGTGAAGTGGGGGTTATTTTAGGGAACTGACTTAAAATTATCTGCTTTGCATGGATATATTTGTACTTTCTAATTTTGCTTTTGGAAACCTTCGGATAGCCTCTCTCACAAGGAAGCATTGGTACTTCATTTCTTCTCATATCCTGAGATGAACTTGCAGAAAAGAAAGGTTCATCAAAAAATTGTCTTGAGTTTGCTACATTTAAAAAGTAATTAGGAATATTAGAAAGAAAGAAGGATAAACATTGCACTTAGTGCTTTAAAAAGAAGCATTGACATCTTTTAACTTTGAGCTAGTCGGCCAGTGTGCACACATATTTTTGCTAAAGGTTAACTAAATTGTTTAGACATCTTTAATGATTGGACATCCATCTGCTGGTATGTATCCAGCTGAGTAATGTACTAGATTTCTGGAGAAACTTTCTTTAATTACTTATTATGAACTGAGAGTGGCTAATTTTATTAAACAAATTGCTGTATGAAGTTCTTGGCAACCCAAGCAGTTAACAAATAGTAATCCATAAAAGAAAAAAGAGCTCTTGATTCTTTGAAATGAAGAGGAACTTAATTCTGTGACTTCTATCAGTACAACACTGGCAATTTACGAAGCTGTTTTTCCTTTTATTTGTTTCTACAACTGGATAGCAGTGCTGCAAGGACGGGGATATTATGATTTTAAAACGAAGGGAGCAGAAACTTACAGATTTCAAGGACTTGGGCCCAGAGGCGTTCAGCTGGACAGCTCATAACAGCTAAGGTTTATTGAGCACTTACTGTTTTCTAAGAAATATTCTAAGTACTTTACACATATTAAATTTTTAAGTCTTCATATTAGAAGGTATTATTATGCCTGCATTATCGATGGGGACATTGAAGCATTGAAGAAGATAAGTAACATAGTCAAAATCCTTGATAACTGCAGAGTTCCATATAAACCCAGTCTGGACTGTACAATTCTGACCAGGGCCTGAACCCATGTTTTTATTTTAATTTTATTTTAATTGAAGTATAAGTGACTTGCAATATTATATTAGTTTCAGGTGTTCAACATAGTAATTTGACATTTGAATACATTGTGAGATGATCACCGCAATGTCTATTTACCACTTGTCATTATACAAAGTTAGTACACTAAAATGGATGATTTTCCTCATGCTGTACATCTCATGACTTATTTTATATTTGAAAGCTTGTATCTCTTGATCTCTTTCATCCATTTTGCCTCTCCGCCCCCACACCCTGGCAACCACCAATCTGTTGTCTGTATCTATGAGTCTGGTTTTGTATTGTTTTTGTTTTTTAAATTTCACATGTAAGTGAAATCATGTGGTATTTGTCTTTTTCTGTCTGACATTTCACTTAGCATCATACCCTCCAGCTTCTTCTATGTTGTCACAAATGGAAGACTTCATTCATTTTTTTTTTTATGGCTAAGTAGTATTCTTATGTGTGTGTGTGTGTATACATCTTTATCTTTATCCATTTATCCATTTATGGACACAGGTTGTTTCTATACCTTGGCTACTGTAAATAATGCTGCAATGAACATAAGGGTGCATATGTCTTTACAAGTTAGTGTTTTCATATCCTCAGATAGATATCCAGAAATGGAATTGTTGGATGATGTAGTAGTTCTATTTTTAACATTTTGAGGAACCTCTTTACTGTTTTCTGTGGTGGCTGCACCAGTTTACATTCCCGCCAAGAGTGTTTTCTTTTCTCCACATCTTCACCAACACTTATGTTTTGTCTCTCTCTCTTTTTTTTTTTTTCCTTTTAAACACCTACAGCACCTGGTATTCCTAGGTGGTCTCCCATCCAAGTACTAACCACGCCTGACCCTGCTTAGCTTCTGAGATCAGACGCGATCAGGTTCATTCAGGATGCTCTTTTTGATAATAGCCTTTCTGACAGGTATGAGGTGATATCTTTTTGTGATTTTGATTTGCATTTCCTTGATGATTAGTGATATTGAGCATCTATTCATGTGCCTGTTGGCCATTGTATGTATTCTTTGGAAAAAATGTATATTCAGATCCTCTGCTCATTTTTTAATCTAATTTTTTCTTTTTCTTTTTTTTTTTTCGCTATTGAGTTGAACGAGTTTAAAAAACATATTTTGGATATTTACGCATTATTAGATCTATGATTTGCAAATATCTTCTCCCATTCAGTATATTGCCCTTTTGTTTTGTTTCGTTGATGGATTTCTTTGCTATGTGGAAGCTTTTCTGTATGATGTAGTACCATTCGTTTATTTTTGCTTCTTTGCCTTGTCATTGTTTTGGGGGTCAGATCCAAAAATGTCACTAACACCGATGTCGAGTTTACGCCTATGTTTTCTTCTAGGAGTTTTATGGTTTCAGGTATTACATTCAAGTGTTTAATCCATTTTGATTTATTTTTTGTATCTGGTGTAAGATAGTGGTCCAGTTTCATTTTTTTGCATGTGTCAGTCCACTTTCTCAGCACCATTTATTGAAGAGTCTTTCCCCATTATATATTCTTGCCTCCTTTGTCATAAATTAATTGACATATATGCGTGGGTTAATTTCTGGGCTTTCTGTCTGCTTCGTTAATCTGTGTCTGTTTTTATAACAACACTGTAATTTTTGATTACTGTATCTTCACAGTGTAATTTGAAATCAGGGAGTGTGATACTCTTTCTCAGAACTGCTTTGGTAATGTAGTGTCTTTTGTGTTTTCTTAAAAATTTTAGAATTATTTGTTTTAGTTCTGTGGAAAATGCCTTTGGAATTTTGATAGGGATTGCATTTAACTTGGAGATGGTTTTGGTTACTATGGCCATTTAACAGTATTAATTCTTATAATCCATGAGCGTGGAATAGCTTCTCATCTATTTGTGTCTTCAGTATCTTTCATCAATGTCGTATAGTTGTCAGTGTGCAGGTCCTTCACTTCTTTGGATAAATTTATTCCTAGGTATTTTATTCTTTCCGTTGCAGTGGTACTTGGGATTGTACTCTTAATTTTGCTTTCTGATAGTTTATTGTTAGTGCGTAGAAATGCAACATATTTTTGTATATTAATTTTGTATCCTACAACTTTACTGAATTCCTTTATTCTAACAATTTTTTGTTGGAGTCTTTAGGGTTTTCTATATATAACATGTCATTTGTGAATGAATCTACGTTTTTGACTTCAAGTTCAGAGTTATTGCTGTTTCACAAAAAAAATGTCACATAATAATATTGCTGGTGATGATTTCTGTGGATTGAGGTACGCCACTCTTAAGTCCTGAATTGGAATCTTGGGTCCTGAATTTAAATCACTGTTTCTGTTCCATTTCCAGCATAGTGGTAGGGACTGAAACGTCTGTTGAATTGGTTTGAATTTAAATCTCATTCTGCTTTCTCCCATCTCATTTTTGTTTTTACTATTAATACAATCTCCTTGCTGCTCTTTAGATAGTCTCAGCCTCTCTGTGTGGTTGCTCATGTGTCTTTCATCACTGCCCTCCCTGTTGCAATCTCTCTATCCAGAAGGGCTCACTCATGCTGTATGTGAGACATTGAGATACTCACTGCTTTCCTGACTGCCCATGGAATACATTATCCCTGTTGAATATTTCCACATAGACCTCTCTGACTTCTGTGTAGTCTGTAATGCTTATATGTTGTGTGCATATTGTATTGTGTTTCCAAACTCTAGATTTCAGGCTGCCCAGTGACTAATTTATGTTCTTTGTTTTCACATGTTCACGAGTTTGTATTGGGAATCTTGATTCTGTTCCATGGTCTTATTGTCAGCCTTTGCATTATATTAGCTTTTTCAATGACTGTGACTTTATAAATGTTGTTTTCTTGTAGTGTATGTTCCCCCAATTTTTTTGTTCTTCAAAATTTTGTTTCCTCTCTGCCTTTAGTTCTCCATATAAGTTTTAGGCTTGGCTTGCCATAGTCTACAAAACAGCATGTTGTTATTTTTATTGGCATTGTATTTAATTTGTAAATTACATTGGGGACAATTGAAATTGTTTACCAATTTTGAATTTACCCATTAATGAGCATTTTTGTCTCCACTTATTGTAATTTTCCTTTATTTTGTATATTTGTGGTGTGTATACTTATAAATCATTTTGCACATCTTTTTGTTTTAGTTTCTTTCTGGGAACCTTATACTATCACTATTGTAAATGAGTTCATTTTTCTGTTGTATTTTCTGAATGATTTTAGTGATTTATAGCAATACTTCTATTTTTCATGTTCAAATTGTAAAATATTAATTCTACTAATTTTTAGATTCTATTACATTCTCTGTGTATATAAACTATAATCTACCTATAAGACGGTTTAAAATTTATTTCCAATTTTTCACCTATTACGTTATGTTATTTTATTTTATTGGTTAAGCTTTTTAGAATAACTGAATAAAAAGTTATAGAAGATATTTTTGTCTTTTTCCTGATTTGATGTTTTATCAAAAATTACAATTTTCACCATAGTTTTTCACATTAAAATTATAAACTTGAAATATACTGAAAGACTAAAAAAGCACACACCAGCTATAAATCTGCCTGTTTCTCTTATACAATTTTCATCCTCTAAGGTAAAATACCATTAAGAGCATGTGGTTTCTTTGGTTTCTCAGAGTTTATATAGCTATACCTAATCCTATATATACACATTCACACACATTTTGTAAAACAAATAGAATCTTTATGTACATATTAATCTTTACCTTTTTTTTTTGCTTAATAGATTAATGATAACTTTGTAATTTAGCATGTTTTTAGAATAACTTCATTCTTTTTAATGACTGAGTAATATACCTTGTGTGGGTGTACTATATATCTAATAATTTCCGTTAGTGTGCATTTAGTGTCCTGCCTGCCTGCAGTCAGTGCTGAAATAAACATCTCTGTGTATATATTTTCATAGATTTGTATTATGTCTTAAGGATATATTTCTAAAGGTTAAGTCTCTGGGTAAAACAATAGGCAAATACTCTTAAAACTTTACATTATGGCAAATTTGAAGCACATACTAAAGTACAAATAATACTATTGCAAATGCTCATGTGCCCATCATCCAACTAGTTATGATCAGTGAATGGTCATTTCAGTTCCATGTATATTTGAACCTACTCTCTTCCTGAAATGGGGTTCTTTAGAAGCAAATCCTGGATACCATATCATTCATTGCATCCTTAAATATTCGGTAAGTGCATTAAAAATATAAAGTCTGTTATTTAGAAATGTAAACATCATTATCATATTTGAGAAATTAACAGTAATTTCCTTAATACCAGCAAATATCCAGTCAGTGTTCAAAATTCTCTGATCGTCTCATTTTTTTTCAGTTTGTCTTTGAACTTGGTTTCAAAGAAAGTCTGTATATTGCAATTGGTTTATATGTATTTTAGGTTTCTATTAATCTTTATGTTCCCTCTGCCTTTCTCTACTTTTCCCTTGCAACTTATTTGTTGAAGAAAATGGATTATAGAATTTCTCATTGTTAGGATTTGCTATGTGGGACATGTTCTTTTGTTCTCTGTATGTCCTATAAATTAGTCGTCAGGTCTAGAGCTAAACTGCCTGATAGAATAGTTACATGTGACTATTTGAAGCTATTTAAAGTTAAATCAAATTAAAATTTTAGTTCCTCAGTTGCACTATAGCCACATTTCAAGTGCTTAATAGTCATGTGTGGCTAGAGGCCACCTACCATATTGGATAGCACTGATATACAGTATTTTCATTATTATAGAAAGTTCGTTGGACAGCAGTAGTTTAGAGGTTTCCTTGGATTTAGGGTCAATATTTTGGGGTGGGGGCGAGAATTATTTATCTGTGACATTGTGTTCATCAGAAGGCTCGTGGTGTCTAATTATTTATCTTTTAATAACTTTAACGGCTACCGATGATCATTACCCAGATACATTATTTCTTTAGGGTTTTCAAACCGATGATGTTCGAATTCCTCAATTATTAGCTGATACTTCAATAAAGAGAAACTAGAGCTATGTAATTTTAAATTTTATTGGCAGAAATAGTTCAGGTACTCTCTTGTTTTTAATCTCTGCTGTATCTATATACCTTTTATCATTCCTGATACCGTTTGTGCTTTCCCTTTTTTCATTACTTTGCCAGAGGGTCTTATCTCTTAATATTTAAAAATAATATTTGGCTTAATTGGTCATCTCTCTTGTTTTCTAATTACATATTTTTATATATTATTTTTTTCTTTGTAAATGGTTATTTCCTCTTTCATCTTAAATTGGATAATTAGCTCATTACTTTTTATTCTCTTCCTATACAAACACTTTTTCTTTTCTGTTTTTAATAATAAATTTTGAGAACATGTTTTGTATGATATGGACTCAGAATTTTTATTAAGACATTTATGACAGTACAGAGTAAATTTTAGTAACTTTTATGCATATTTGAAAACAATGGATATACTCTACTTGCTGGCCGCAGGTTTCTAAATGTATTTACTGGATCGTTAATTTTGTTTAATTCTCTACATTTATTAATATTTTACCTCTGAATTTACAGTATTTGACACAGGTGTGTGAATATCTGTTAGGATTTTGGTCTTGACAAGATCTAATTCGATTAGTTTTTCATTTTTCAGTCTATATTATTTGGTGAACACAAGCATATGATGGTTCCATACACATGGATTATTCATTATGGAGAGTCACTCTTTCACCCTTTAGATATTTTTGCCGTAGAGTCTACTTTTTCTGATATTAATAATTATGACAGACTTTTAGTTATTATTTGTCTGGTGTGACTTTTCTAATCCTTTATATTTAATCTTTCTTGGAGTGCTGTTTTAGATTTCACTCTTTTAAGCATTCATCAGATTCTTTTTTAGTAGGTACATTTTATGAGTTCACCCTTATTGTAATTACATATGTATTGTGATTTATTTCTACCCCATTACAACTTATTTAGTGAGTCCCATTAACCATTTTGTTTTTTCTTAGTTTTATGGAACCATATCAGGAAATGAGGAAAAAAGAACCTCTCTAATTTTTTTTCCCTGTGTCGTATTGGAAGGCACAGATGAAATTTCTAATGTTTTTCAGTAATTGCTTTTAAGAGTCTAATGTTTTATGTATTATATAACCATAATTTTTTTCTGATAAACTCTATAGTTTTTTAGATTTTATCCTCCTGATTCTGAAAAAGACTTTAGAATGCCTTAGCTCTCCACTAAATAACTCCCTCATTTGTTTTCATAGCCAAAAGTTTCAACTTTACCTTTTCTTCACATAAAAAACTGGTTATTTTTCCATCAAATTTAGCAATATTTTGCCAACTTCTTTGTTGTTTATTATATTCCCATGCTTTTTTTTATCCCCTGACTTCACTTTTTATTTTACTGAAGTACATCCTTTAATGTTTTGCTTTTGTTTGCCATCATTTTTCTAGGTCTTTTTTCTTTTTCCTGAAAGGGAAATTTGTAAAATTGTTATGATATTTGATACATATAAAGAATAGACGCACGTGCACACGTATTCTATATCTATGCTATGAAGCATAATATTAAATGAGTACCAATTAGTTCACCATAGGCATTTCCAATGCAGTTCACTTTACCTGTGTATAATCCCTTACTTCCTCCCCAGAGGAAACCACTAATGTGAATCTAGTGTTTTTCATTCTTTTGCCTTTAAAAACATATGCACTGGGTTTTTTAAAAATTAGTTGAATAGATTTAGATTTGCCTATATTTGAACCACATAAAAATATTATCTCATTGTAGTAGTCTTTTGTGACTTGCTATTTATTCAAAATCATGTTTCCAAGATTCATTAGTGTTAACCTGGAGTAGCAATTTTTCTGTTGTAGCTGTGAATAATAATCTAGTTTTGGCACATGCTACAATATATTTATCCATTCTCCTATTAGTGTTTGTGTTTCCTTTTTTTTTTTTTTCTTTTTTGCTGCTATCAATAGTAACGTAGTTATGAACACTCTTGTACATGTCAACCGATGTGCACATTAAAGACTTTGGGCATACATCTTGGAGTGAAACTATTGGGTTGTGGACTGTGCCAAGCTCACAACCACTGTTGGCTTAGATAACTTGGATTCCAGCATCCTATGGCCTGGCCTTTCTTGCCAGCTGGCATTTTTTGTCCATGAAGATGTTTATAATGTCCCTTGGAACTTCTCTTTTAATTTCTGCAATGGTTTTGAGACAGTGGGATGTGTCACTTGTCAACTTAAGGCAGCACTATCCTGCTTTGAATCACCAGCATTTGCAATTTACATGTTTAGTGGTCAGGAGACACTGTCTGGAATTATAATGTTGAGTCTTCATATGGCGAAGTAGCTAGTTTTCACAAACTATTTTTGTTTGTAAAGAATGAAGAGGAGCAGCTTTACTATTTTGAGTTTAATGTACATCATTGTTCTTCAAGTGAGGATGATTTTGTTCCCAGGACATTTGGCAATGTCTGGAGACATTTTTGATGGTGACAAACAGGTGAGGCTGATAAAACTCTCTATATAGTATCTGGAGGTCATGGATACTGCTAAACATCCTACAGGACAATGAGCAGGACATTCTCTCTCCACCCCCGCCTCCCGCTTCCCAGCACACCCTGGCCACAGCAAAGACTTATTTGGTCCAATATGTCAGTAATGCTAGCACAAGAAACCTCGATGTACATACATAAAGGTGGTCAAATTAAAATTTGATGGATTCACAACATATTTTTGCTTTTTCTTCTCATCCTATGGCTTAACAAGTATGCCTTTGGAATGCCTGGGTAATAAAGCTGATGAATTACTCGTATAATTTCTATGAAGTGTTCAATTAGGGCAGAATGAAAGATTAGTTATCAAGAAGTAACATGTGCTGATCCACTCAGCTGTATAAAAAAAAGAGCCAGGTTTAATATCTGTTTACTGCTCTAAATAAAATTCTGTTTCAGTGTCGGTGGGTATTTTTCCTGTTCTGAGATTTTTAGGACTGTCACTCCAGCCATCTCAACTCCGAATCAGGAATGAGTGGGAGAGAGGCATTCCTGTGCACATCAGGAACAGCTGGGGGGCGAGGTCGGGGCAGGGGATTTGGTCTGGATTTCATTGAATTTGGGAGAAGAAAATCAGACATGCCTCCCACTCCTTGATTGGCCTCAGCTCACAATAGGGCTACCCAGTAAATGCTGATGAACTGGAACTCTCGAAGTCTGATTTGCTTCCTTTCTATTGCAGGTCTCCCCCAGTCCACCAACTGCTGAAACCTGAGTGTGAGCTCTGGCAAAGGGAGTGAAGGAGGGGGTTGGAGGAGGAAAAGGCAGATAACAGCCGAATGTAATCAGCATTTTATTACCATCCTCAGGAAGTAGGAATAGGTAAATATTGGAGCAAGGAAAGTTAATTATGTGAGGTTATTTGACAGGAAATTACTAAATACGAACAGACAGAAGAAAACACATTTTAAAGCAGGGTAGGACATCTCAAGTTACTTCACTGTGTGTATTCAAAACCCCAGAGCAAATTCTAAAAATAGCAGTTTAAACAAAAGCTATCTTATCTGATAAAAGCATTTCAAACACAAAGGGAAATTTATATAGTGGGCAGGCAATCTGAAAATAAACCGATTTTGTTGATATCACTGCAAATTTAATTGTGGGAAAACCCCTCTAGATGTCTGAATTTATCCTGTAAATGTTTTAAATTTATTTTGAATCTGGCATTTCAGTTCTATAAAGGTGTGTCTGTATATGTGTGTCACCCTGGAAATTATGTATGTGTGAAATGAAAGTACCTATGTGTGTGTGCATGCTCCTTTTTAGTATTTAACATTTTTTTTAAGTTCAATTCAGTAGTAATAGTATTTCTAGAAAAGCATTGTCTCCATAAAGCACCAAGAACTGAGAAAGTATCATCTAAAATATTTATTTCCAGAGGTCATATATTTAAAATGTTATAATTATTCTGTAATTGATTAATGTAATATTATTTGCTGTTGCTTTGCAACAGTTGGAGAAGTTTGTGAAATTATAAATTATAATTAATTATAAATTAGCCAAACATGTTTGGTAGTGTTTTTCTTTAAAAGACTGATTAAGGAGCAGGTACTTTCCTACCCTTAATTACTTCTGGTTCTCTAATAGGCTACTGCTGAGTAGTCATTGTTGCAGACTTAGAGAGGGGGGCCAAAAGAGGCTTTTGAATATTCTGGATTTTTTAGTTAAGGCTGCTATTCTCTCTTACCAATACATAAATATACATACATACATATGTGTGTGTACACACACACACACACACACACACACACACACACACACACGTATATGTTTTTTTCTAAGGAAAAGTAGTAGAATGTTTATTTTCTAGCTCTCGATTGTGGGATTCTCTAAGGATATATTTATTTTAATAGTTAAGATATTGAAGAGTCATGTCATAGAAATAGAGTCTGGGTAAATGTAAAGATGCAGTCTGTGGTTAAAGTTACACATTCTTAGTTCAAAGAAAAAGCAATATTTTGAAAACAAATGGAGCTCAAAGTCTGCATTCCTTTTAAAAGGCCAACACCTGTGGAAGGAATGCAGGTTGTTTCCACTTGACCTTCAACTGTAGAGCTGGGTGAGGTGCTTAGATCTTATGGTGGTCTGGTAGGAGCACTGCTCTATGCAGCAAGGTCTCCTGGGGCAGCACCTGTCCTATCTGTTTTTCAGAAAGGGGAAATATGGCAACAGTCAGGAATAGTCAGAGAGTGCCTCCTAACCCCTGCTTTGAAGAGTTTGCTTTGTATATCACTAAGTCACACAGTGATGGATGAGTGGGTGTAGATAATGTAAAGTAAGCCATAACCCCTCTAAGCAATCAGGCTTGCGTTTTGTAAGTCCTGGGAAACCCCGGGCCGACGTATGAGTACACTTAGGCTGAGTCCTCTGTGAGTAGTATTTGAAAATAAAGACATCATTGATGTTCCAGACAGGTTCTCATCATGCATAAATAATTCCTTAGGACAGAATTAGCTGCCTTGAGTGGTGCTTCAACTCCTTTAGACTGCTCGCATTAGTTCAGCAGTTTATGGTGGTATCCGAAGAACTAAATGCACAGTGCAATGTTGGGAAGAAAGTTACACATAGAGCTTTTTTTCTAAAAGGAATTTATTTATACAATTTTTGATGGGAGAGTGTGGAGGTCTGGCTCATTTGTTGTTTATTCATTAATTCTTATTTATTCAACAGATATTTCTTAATTGCCTTTTGTATGCCAGAAACTGTTGTCAAGGCTGAGAATACAATGTTTAGCCATAGCTGACATTGTCCCTACTTCTTAGAACACATAGTTGACGGTTGTATAGTCATGCCTCTACAATCTAGCTTTGTGATCTCAGGCAAGCAACAATTTCGCTCTACCTCAGTTTCTGTGTATAAATTAAATGGTTTCACCAGATGACCCATACGATCTTGTTCGGTGCTAATATTTTCTGGATATATACTTTTGTTAAATATTTGTATTTCCATGGTTTAGCTTATTGCTCCAACAAGTGACTGAATATGATGGTAGCGAATAGATCAGTGTAGATTTTTATATTACGATCAGAATAATTGCCTGGATTTCCACATGGACTAGTTGCCTTTTCTGAGTTTCTACCACTTTTATATCTACCAGCAGTTTGGTGCATGTAGTTTCTTAAAACTCAGGATTATTTTAAAGAGAAAGTGTAGGTTTCCACTGACCCCGGAAACATTTCAGCAGTCCTGAAGCATGCATGATCTTCAGACACAAAAGATCATTGTCATGTGTAATACTCTGTTGAGAGACTAGCCTAGGGCAATTGAGATGTTTTTAGCTTAAATTCAGTGCTATCTGGCAGAACTATGCTTGGAATTAAGAGTTATTGCATTTCGGATCTTCCACAATTTAATGTTATTGGTAATGTTGATGAACTCAACCACTGGTTACATCTCCTGATTTTGTAAATAAAGTTTTATTGGGACACAGCCACATCCACACATTTACATATTGTCTATGGCTGCTTTTGGGCTATAAGGGTACAATTGAGTAGGTGGGACAAAGTCTGTATGGTTCATAAAACCAAAAATATTTAGTATCTGGCCCTCAGTAGAAAGTTTGCTGATACCTGGATTATAGGATATACTTGTGGAATTTAAAGCCTCAAACTCTAGATTGTAAGGTTGGTTGGGACAGTATGTACTCTTTTTCAAAAAACATAGTTTACATGCCTTTTCTACAATATGCATATGAGAAATGAACTTTGTTCATCTGTAACTGTTTTGATTTCATGCTATTGAGATGGCAAAATTTTACAACTATTCCACAATTTTCATTCTTTTGGGAGATTTTTAGTTTCTATAAGTTGGATCCATAAGTGGTCTTCTTTGCTTTGAAAACTGGGAACCCTAAATTATTGCTAAACCATGTTTATTCTGTTAAATGATCGGTCCTGTAGAGTCTGAGATCCTAGCTTCACGTTTCCCCTGTGAGGAGAGATGAGACAAAATTTTGGATATGCCTAAGCACTTGGAGACAGGTTTATAATCTTCCCCTACCGTTTTCCTGTAAAGTTGCAGTTTACTGAGCTTTAGGGCTGATGGATCTTGCCTACAGGCTTGTTGAAGTCAAAATTAGAAAAAGCCGGGATCAGTTTAAATTCTGGCCATTTATCCAGGGAGCTAGGTACAAGGTAGTGAGCTTAAATGCCTGTTATAAAACTAGTAAAGCTGAGCGCTCTGAGTGTCAGAGGGGCAGGTGGACTCTGGGAAGGAAACACTAGCATTTGCCCTCCAGAACTTTCTCAGTGGCTCAGAATGGGTTTATGTAGATAGGTCAATTTCATTATAAGAGAGTTTAGATATGAGGAATGTAGCTACTCATTAAATGTCTACTGCGACTGGATATATCACATTAAGGGGAACATAAAGAAGTGTTAGGATTCAACAGGCCTGCTTTTATGGGTTCAAATTTGCCTTCTGTGACTAGTCCTAGCACATAATTTCTGACTAAATATTGGTTTATTTAAAATACAAGCTCTTTGGTATTTGAAGCGAACCACTGAAAAGTTTATTTCACTGGAGGCTTCACGTTTACAGCTGGAAATTCTTAGCCAGTTAACTTCATCCACACTGAGTGCATGCTATATACTAAACATTCCTTGCCCTCTGGGGGCTTACATTCTATTGGGAGTGACTGATAGGTTAAATAATCTCCTGAAAAAGGTGATAAATGCTCCCAATAAGGCACGTGCATGGACCATAAGAACGTAGTGAGGAGGGGAATGGCAACAGGGTGGTTCTGAGAAGGTTCTCAGAGGAGAATGCTTTATTCTGACCCATCCCTAGGAATATTCTTTTCCTTAGAAGGGGAGTGCAATAGTCCCCCCTTATCCGCGGTTTTGATTTCTGTTGTTTCAGTTTCCCACTGTCAAGTGCAATCTAAAAATATTAAATGGAAAATTCCAGAAATAAATTCATGAGTTTTAAATTGCATTCCATTTCGCATAGCATGATGAAATCCCAAGCAGTCCCAGGATGTGAATCATCCTTTTGTCCAGTATCTCTAGGCCGTACACACTACCCACCGGTTAGTTAGGAGCCCTCTCGGTTATGAGATCGGCTATTGCCGTATCACTGTGCCTGAGCGGAGGGAACCTTTATTTTACTTAATCCCCTAAAACTGAAGAGTGGTGATGCTGGCAATTTGGAGATGCCAAAGAGAAGCTACGAAGTGCTTCCTTTAAGTGAAATGGTGAGCACAGTACAATAAGGTATATTTAAGAGACTATTTTTATATGACTTTTATTACACTATATTGTTATAACCTGTTTTATTATTATTGTTAATCATTCTGCCTAATTTAGAAAATTAAACATTATCATAGTTATCTACGGATAAGAAAAAAAACATAATAGTATATAGGGTTTGGTACTATTCATGGATTCAGGCAACCACTGGGAGTCTTGGAACATGTCCCCTCTGAATAAGGGGGCACTAGTGTATGTGTAAAGCATATATACAGGCCTCTAAGGACAGGCATGGGGGCAGAAGCTCAGACAAGGGGCATCCCCTACTCAACGGTGTTCAACTTTACATGTTTTCTCTCAGCCTGGTCCTGCCCAGAAAGAGAGACATGTGCCAAGGACCCAGATGTGTAAGATAGTTCCATCCTAAGAACACAGCAGGTGAAGCCATGCAGAGTTGAGAGACGAGCCCGGATTCAGCAACATCAGAAGTGCACCAGGCAGGCCACCAGTCTATCAGAGTGCTTGCTCCTCAGAACCTGGCTCTCCTCGATGGGTTCTACTCCTTTCTTTGGCATTTCATAGAATCCCTTCCTTTTTCCCAGGAGATTTTATAATTAAATGAGATAAAGGCAGGAAATCTGTAATAGAGTACTAACTTCCATGTATGCCAGATTAAAAAAAAAAAAAAAAAAACGTATGAAAAAACCCCAGCTCACAGAATAACACAGTCTGGTGGGAAGAGATCAAAGGGCGGCCGCATGACTGGGCTGGCGAAGGGCTCCTTTCCCAGGAGGTCCACATCCTGCCCCTTCAGAGCAGGGACAGGGCAGAGGAGGAAGTGGTGTGCAGCAGCCTGAGTGAGTGCAGTTCTCAGGGATATGGTCTCAGTTCCAGGGCTCCGGGAGTGTGCCTGTGAGTATGGGAATGGCGCACACACATCTGCTTGTATTCATAAACACGGCTCCAGGAGGCAGAGTTTTAAATTACCACTCCCACCACTGCTAGCCTCCCCTTTAATCCTGTAAAGATGTCAGGTCCAGATAGACCTTGGTGGGGATAGGGCGGGGGGATGGGGAGCCCTTTCTGACAACCGCATATCAAATAGCCAGAGAGCCTGAGGATTGGGTTGCAGCAGGAATACCCTAATCTTGATTTCATTGTTTTTCCTCTCCCTAAAAGGGTGGGATTGGGTTTGGAGGTGGCAGAAGAATCTGCAGTGGAGTTGCTGACACGGTGTAAGGAAAACCTCTGAGGCTGCTATTCCCATTTGGAGGGCTCAGCAAAAAAGCCAGTGAACAAGCCTGCTTCTGTTCCATAATCCTTCCCTCTTCTGCTGGCGAATCATACAAAGGCAGGCAGGCAGGCAGGCAGCTGTGTGGAGGGGCTCTTCATTTCTGGTGAAGGGAAGCTGAAAGTCGGTTTTGCTGTGCCCTGAAATTATTACCTGTAAGTGCAAGAAGGCCAGGTGACTGCAGCTGTGACTGGAGGGTGTGGAAACTCCTCCCATGCTAGGCTGTCAGCACTCTGAATGTCCTGAGCGGGGGATTTATGCTTCCTGTCCAGCCTTTCAATGCTTCTGTAGATATACTTAGCCATGACAATGCTGGTTTGGGAATTTCCCTAGGATAGGCCAGGACTTGTTTCCAAAATAACACCTTTCAAAGCATGCAGAGACTTAGAAATTAGATAATTGTGTGATATTTATAAAATGAATAATGTTGTGCTAACAAAGTCAGGGCAGCTGTTTCTGATGCTGAAGTAAATAACACCTTATGATTCATTAAGGTTAGGAGGGAAAGAGGCTTTTTAAAAAGTTGCTACTTTACAGCTGAGTCTTCGCAAAAAATTTAGACAACTCACAAAGTAGGTAATGCAGTTTCAAGTTAAATGTTTATGTCTGGATGTGCATGGCGTGGTTTAGTTGTCCTATTTCATTGGTAAAACACTTAGTGAGCATTTAAAATATGCTTACACATGTATGCAAAGAGACACAAAGATAATACTTTTTTGCTCCTGTCCTCCATGAGTTCTGTCTAGTGAGGGAGACAGATGTATAAACAGATAATTGCAATACAGTGAGCTAAGTGCTAACAGAAGGATAAAAGGAACGCTATAATGGTATGAGGGGTATATCCATTTGCAGTGCAAGCGGAAAGGAGGGAACAGCTTCACAGAGGAAGTGACATTTGAGCAGTATTTGATGGAAGAGGAGGGACTTTGAAAGCAGAGAAGGATGTTGCCTTCTTTCAGCTCCTCTTATTCACCAGCCTCTTCTTACCCCAGGGCCTTTGCACACTCATTTCCCTCTGCCTAGAAAGCTTCTCCCATCTCTCTAGCTCAGACCTTCAGGTACCAACTCCCATGTTACTTCCTTGTCAAGACTGACTTCTGTACATCAAATCCTCTCTATTAGAAATGCTCACCCATCAAGTACCTCTCCTTATCACATCTGCATTTTACATTATTTGCATGGTTATCTGAAGTATGTGTGTGTTTTCCCTACTAGGCAGAGATTGCCTCTTTTTGTTCAACTTTGTTGACTAAATAAATACCTGTTCAATTAGATAAAGATGCATTCAAGGCATTAAAAACGTGTGTTCAAGTAGCTCAGAAAGTTGGATCTTGGGGTATGTGAATTGTGGGAGGCGGAGGGTTAAGCTATTTAAGGAGCTTTTAAGATCTAACCTGTTCATGTACCAGCTCATTTAACATTTTTAAGTATAAAAAGATATTTCAAAGCTCTCAAGTATGAAGTCATTATCAGATGGGTTAAGTTGAAAATGAAGTATTAAAAATATTTTTAAAATATTTTTACATGTGTTTTGGGGGCTGAAATGTATATGCTTTTTAAAAATTGTTATTAAGGTGTTACACGCATACAGAAAAATTTGCATAATCATACACCTGGATGAATTATGATAAAGTAAACATACGTGTGACTTCCATGCAAGCCAGGAAATAGGTAGACTTCCTGGAGTCTGAAAATCAGTGTGTGTACTGTCAGAAGTGGAAGGATGAGACAGAAGATTCTCTGCGAGACTCTTGAGAAAGTGAAAGCTTTAGGAAGGAAAGAGGAGAGGGATTCGCATAATGCTTCCAGGCTCAAGTCATGAACTTAAGTGATGTGAGAACAGTGCAACCCCCACCATCCCCTCATGCATCCCGAAGCAGGGCTGGAGAGTACAGGGCGGAGGGTGAGGTGAGCTGCAGAAGGTCATGAGGGTTTTTTTTCTCAAAGACACATTGACTCCTGTTTCCTCACCAGGAGCACTGCTTTCTCATCACCCTCATTGGTGTGGGACCTAGAGGCTGAGCTTAGATCTTGTCAGCCCAGCATTCTACCGGAAGCAATGTTGACTTGACCACCTTCCAGCACATAGTTGACTTTGGGGTCACCTGTAACAGTGGTGCAGGGTATGAATGCCTGATCTGTCACTTAGTAGCTAGGCGTTCTCTAGTCATTTGAAGTTAAATGTTGTGTCTCACTTGCCTTATTTATTATATGGGGATAATAATCCAGTCTACCTAATAGTAGACTTATTATGAGATTTGATGCATTCGTGCATGTAAAGTGCTTACAACACAACCTAGCATACAGAAAACACTCAATAAAAAGAAAGCCTCTCTAGTTAGAAAGACCTTTTGTTTTTGTCTTATAGAAATGTAGGTATCCTTAACGTGCTACCAAAGTTATATGAGGACTTTTGAGAGACAAGATAATAGGAGACTCAATAGTATAACTTTGGTAGAGGAAAAAAAGATGTACAAAAGGAACATGACTTGGTTTCCTAGACTAGGGTCATGTATAAAAATGATGGAGTCATGGATATGGGTGGAATTTTTCTCAGGAAGAAGCAGGAAGAATGCACGTTTAAAGGGAATAACAATTTGATCATCAAGGCTATGAGCTAGCGTTTGTGTGGGTCGTCGGGGAAGGAGATGTCATAAAGAAATTGCAAGAATGGGGATGGTAATGAGAATGTTCTGTGAAGAACAACCTCAATAGAGGACATACCCATAGTTCCTAAAATAAATATTAGGAGAAGGAGATGAGTGTTTATGACTCAGAAGTGTCAACTGAATGCTGGGTATGGCTTAGAGAATAAGGGAATTTGAAATGAATCTAGAGAGGTAAACTCAGCTTTTCAGTAGCACTGAAGTAGAGGGGTACTCATTCTTGGGTAAAGGAATGGAAAGACAGGAATTGGAAAGGAAGAATACATACACATATGTATGTATGTACATATATATCTTTCTATCATTTCAGGTATTATGTTCAGAGATTTCCACTTCTTATTTAGTTTTATTCTGAAAACATTCCTGAGAACTCAATGTTGTTAGCCCCATTTCACAGATAAGGAAATCGAGGCTGAGAAAGCTAAGTATCTTGGCAACATATTAAACACTAAGGCTCACTTTCAACCCAAGACTCCTATGTTGACCTTTTTTCTTATTAAGGAGATAATGCACCTTTATTTAAAAACAACCTTTAAACTTACAGATAGAAGCACTGAGAACAGCATTTGGGGAAGAATAAAAAAGCAAGAGAAAGAATATGGTGGTCGTATACTGAAGAGTGCCAGGTCAGATGGAGGACTTTTTGTATGATGTTTTCTTAAAGCTTGAGTTACAAAATTAACATAGTAAAATGACACGAGGGAGGTGAGACTTCAAATGTCCAGACCTTTGCAATGAATCTTTTTTTTTTTTTTTTGCAAGAACAGCATGTGGTAAAATCTAGACTTGCCTTTCAAACAGTTTTATCCCCAGAACATTAAGTAAATAACCAAAAAAACTATAGAGTGCAAAGTTTAATTTAACAAATAAAGAAAATTCAAAATTGTTTTGGGAGTGGTAGGAAGCTTGGCAAAAGTAACGTTATATTTCAAAGCTCAGAACAAGGGAAAAAAGTTGGTATAGTTTTGGCTATACCTCAAGTACGGAATAGCTAAGAGATATTCAGATGAATTGCGGTTCTCATTGTGTGTTCCTTGTAGTGTTTTGTTATGAAGTCTTTTAAGACCATGTCCAGGAGGAATAGAAAATTCAGTTTCTATGGGTGTTTGGATAGGAAGATGTCTTTATGTGTGTGAAGTCTGCCCTAGCCTATAAAAGCAAGATTCAGCCTAAAGAAGACATTTGAAATGTTTTAAGCTTTTTATTAGCTTGAATGTTGAGGTATTTTTGTTCATATTCCAAGTCAGGGCTTCCCACCCAATACTTACACAGTTAATTTTTCAAATCCTAAATGAAGTATTTTCTATTTGATTTTTAATAAACTCCATTATGTGAGTTGGGGCCCGTTGCTGCTGCTTGTCAAGATTTAATTCAGTGGATGTTTATGTAAAAGCTTTGGCGTGCAGAGCACTGTGTTAATGATGTAGAGGGATTACTGATGCAGGAGTCTCAGGGAGATTGTGGTGTAGTGATGAGTTAAAAAAAAAACCTGACAAAAACCAAATGGCCATCATGGGCGATTAGGAGTTTTTCCTGTTAGAAGAAGGATGGAATATATTCAGTTATGTGCACTCAGGAAAGATAACAAGATAATCTCTATACTGGAAGACAGCGGGTGCAGTCTGTCTGTTCTAAACGCTAACACAGTACCTTGTATAAAATCAGCAAAAACAGGCACATAGTAGATGATCAATACATGTTTGTTAGAGGAACTTAAAATATGTCTTGAGGGAAGGACAGAGATTTTGTTGGTTTTGAAATGATGAAATGGAAATGTAAGATATTCTAAGGGCAAGTAGAGGTAATTATAGAGCTCCAAATCAGTGTTTCAGTAAAAGTGAATTGGTTAGTTTTGTGGTATATGGGGGCATACTTTTGAATTTTAAATAGTGTTTACAATTTCATATTTTCTGTGTTTATTTTCTTTTAATGCCATTCAAGTCGTGGAAATAAATATTGAATAGGACAGATGAAGCAGAGACCTAAAGATTCTCTTCAATCTTCAGCTCTTTAATCTGATATTTTCAGACCTACTTGAATACTCATTGGGAAGAATTATACACCAAGTTTTTTGGCTGGGAATATTTTCCTTCTGCCTAAGTGCTCCCTTTAGAATTTCATTAGTTCAGGTATTCTGGTGATAAGATTCCTCAGATTTTATATAAAGGATTTTATTTTTGAAGGATATTTTCACAGGTTATAGAATTCTTGGAAGTTATTTTCTTTCAGTGCATTAAAGATATCATTTCTGATATCGTGTCTTCTGGTTTGCCATGATTGTGTTGGGAATCTGTCAGTCTTATATTTGCCATTTGAAAATACTCAGTCTCCTCCATTAATCTCCCACCCCCACAGATTTAATAATGTTCACTTTGTTTTTGTGTTCTAGCAGTTTTAAGGTTTCATTTTTATTTACAGTTTTCAGCAGTTTTACTCGAATAATCTAGGTGTGAATTTCCTCAGGTTTACCTCACTCAAGATTTGTAGCACATCTTGAATCTGTGGCTTGATTTCTGTGATCAGTTATGGAAAATCCTCAACCGTTATCTCTTCAGATACTGCTTTCAGCCCATTCTCTCCTCACTTTTTTTGGGATTCTAATTCCCTAAGTATTAACCTGGATTTCATATGTTGCTATTCCTTTTTCACTCCATGCTTTAATCTGGATGTTTCCTTCTGATATCCAGTGACCCTTGATGTAGCATCTCTGACACAGGCAGAGATTCAGCTGTTCCAAATTTGGCCTTTTTTGGTCTTCCTGTGGGCTGCTCAGTTTCTGGCTTATTATGCTTATTCCTTTGGTTCAGCCCTTTGGTAGGTTCTTCTGTTCCCTGTGATAACTTACATTTCCTTTGATAGTTGAATTTACCACTTTTTGTCCAAATTTCTGCTTGATAAGATTCTGCTTAATAAAGGTTCTGATGAACTATAAAATGACCAAATATTAGACAGTAGAAGGGAGAGGAAGAGAGGAAACACTTTATAGAATGACTCATTTGCTTGATGGGGTTGGATATAATAGAGTCCCAGGGAATGGCTGCCAGTTTTGGAAAGCAGACAAAAATGGGATTGCACAGAGCTTGGAATTTAAGAGAGGAACTGTGGGACTGTGGAATATAATTCATTAATTTAGATCTAGATTGAGAATTTTTATATTAGGAAAGAAGTGTCAATAAAAACCACTTGCCACTTCATCTCAAATCTAGCATTATGTGCTTAAAAACATGGCCCTGTGATCATTAGTCAGCAGGCACACCTTCTGAGGAGGTTCATCTTATAGTAGGGAAACCAAGCACATAGCCACAATTGCAGTATTTTTGTCTATTTCTTGAAGGAGATTCTCTCTCGGCTCTGTGTTAGTTATTTGACTCTAATAATGCAGGAAGGTTAGCATGTGCTTAATAATTTTTAAGCTCCTGGGACCAGACCGGAATTGATTTTTCTCTACAATTTGTCCAGTGACAACACTGTTGAAGAAAAATAAATATTCACTATAATTTTTATTTGTTTGTGACCAATCATAAATCAAAGCTGTGAAAAGAGTTGAAGTAGCTTTTCCCAATCCTGGGACAGATAGCTCTGTGTTATCATTTGACCAAAGGTGGTAGCTGGACTCCAGTTCTCTTCCGTGATGCTGAGCTTAAGGAAACTTAGTCTTGCCCTTCCATCTAGCTTTAAAATGTGATGTTGTTATAAGACTAGGGAGAGTAGACTTTTCAGTTTAAATCTCTCCTTTTCCCTCAGGTGGAACTCCAAGTTTTAGATTTCATGGATGAATAGGTAACCTTAGTGAGTGATTTGAGACTACAGTACATAAAAATGTGTCAATAGTTCAGGATGACTGATAGCTCCTCTTGTAACCAAAGCCATCTGCAATTTTTTACAGTCTTGCGGCATAAGCCATCTTGAACAGATAATCAATCCTATTGCATAGTCACTTCTGTTCACCAAGGAGGCCCCAATCAGGACTAGAAAAAAATAACCTACATAATCCCAACTATCAAAACTTCTGAACTGTTGAGCCACTTTTAAAGCTAGCTGTCTGCATCTCCTCTCTGTACTTCACCCCTCTCTTTTATTATGAGTTAAAGGACAGTGGAACCATTTTTGCAGCTATAGCACAAATCAGAACTTCAATGACAGGTTCATATGCATACACGCACACGAATATTTTAGTTAAGGTATCATTTCGTGCCCAGATTTTGCCTAGAACTTTGATCTCTAAAGGATTAGGAGAAAATTTTTCTCTTTAAAAGCAGTATCAGATTGCATTGCAACAACAGCCTATCAACAGCAGGAATTCATTTTTCTTCCGCTATGTTCTGCATTTCATTGAACTAAAAATTGTTAGAATTTGAATTCAAATCTGAATTTCATGAAATGTTCACTAAAAATATGCTTGCGAATTAAAGTTTTGGTTAAAGCAGACTTACAGATAAACAGTTCATCTTTCTTACTCATCCATCAAAATGCCATTATGTTATATAGAATTATCGATGCTGGGTTTCTATTCATTTCTTCAGTGTGGTACACACAGTGTCATATTTGCCATTAAAATATTCAAATTTAAATTACAAATTAAACCATTCATTTCACGAGTAGTTTTGAGCTCGAATAGGAGACAGGCACTGGTTTTAGGTGATGAGACTGAAGATACAGTGTTAAACAGGACAGTTAAGGTCCCTGCCCTAGGAGCTGACATTTGAGAATGTAGGTTGTCAGGGTCTAATGACTTCAAGTCTAAAATTCTCTTAGTAGCAGTTGGGCCACTAACAAGTAATGATTTAGAAGGAATCACTAAACCTCAGAATTTCACAAAGGGGAAAAATATCAATAGTAAATGATTCTGGCTTGTTAGTCATAAAACTTTTTTTTTATATCCAGATTTCAACTGAAGACATGGTTGCCATTACTTAAACTGAGGTACTTTCGTAGTAGAGAGCAATGTCAAGTCCACTGGGTTGTGTCCTTTCCAGTTTCTTGTAGATAACTTAGAAACCAGATAGAACTCTCATATTTAGAAGTTTTGACCAATTCCAGGTGTAAAGTCAACTTAGGGACTTCTTTTATTTTCATGTAAATTGGCTCTTAAAATGACCTGGCAAACTGCCGCCACATTCTCAAGTCACAGTTTTCAGGTGCCAAGATAGCAAAAAGCAGTTTGGTTCACAGACCCCTGAGATCCCCATGACCTTTTTGGTGGATCTACATGGTCAAATCTATTTTTATCATAATACTCAGATGTTATTTGCCTCTTTCATCTTATTCTCTCACAAGTATACCGTGAAATTTTCCATTGTACATTTGGAAACTTTGCATAACTCAGCGAATCAGTATTTTCTAAATGGCCAGTGATTGATATTACAAAATTGTGCATGGGTAAAGATCAAGGGCTAAATAGGTCAATGGAATTTAATATATAAGAGTATGAAAAGTTCACTGACACAGGTTCAGAATTCTATAAAAACTACAGTTGTTGAGTTTTGGTATAATATCAAGGAAAGAATATCCAAAATTATCTGAAAAAGCTATAATATTACTTCTTCATTTTCCAACTACTGTTGAGAATATTTGTTTGAGAATGGGTTTTCTTTATGTATTTGAACCAAAAGATGACATCACAACAGATTGAATGCAGCAGATAGGAGACTCCAGTTAGCTTGTATTAAGCCAGGCATGGAAAACATCTGCAACAACATAAAACAATGCCTCTGTTCTCATTACATATTTGGGAAAAATCTAAACATTGTTTATAAAAAAATATTTATGTTAATCGTAATGGGTTTTTAGATGATTCTTCAATGAATTAATAAATATTGTTTTTAAGTTGTAACATGGTAAATATTGATAGATGTAACCTACATCTAAGAAAAAGCTCTCAGCATCCACAGTAATTATTTAGATTAATAAAGATGTCTGGATATTAACCAGTTTAAGAACCACTGATCTAAAGGAATGCATTAGCAAATCCACCTTCAGAAAGTTCAAGTGTACAATGAGAATTTGCAGCACTTACATAACCCAGGATCCAGGATTTGCTCCTAGTTCTCATTTTGAACCAGCTTTGGGAAGTTTAGATTGAGTCTCCTTAAAGGTTTAGGGCTCCCCATTCTGTGTGTGATGACAAAGGATGAAGACAAAAAGCCGGTACAGTAATTTCGTCAATAGAATTCATTTTTAATCTCCAATCTCCTATGTCCCAAAGTCATGAAGTCCTCTGGGACCGTTTAAGAGTTTCAAACTACAGCTACTGAAGATGGAGCCTTTTACAAGGCCAGCATGACATTTATTCTTGGAGATGCAGCTTGCAGCTCTGCATGCTAAAAGGAAATCAAAACTGCTTATCTGAAACATCTTCATCATCCATTTGGAAATGAGGAACTCTGCCTGCTCCACTTCCATCCCTGCAGGAAGCTACACCCAGCTGCCTTCTCAGTCTGGACTTGTTCTCAAGGTCACCTATGCAATTTTTTTTCAAAGCGTCTATGTCCTTAGTATTCTCAGAGATAATAGCACCAAGCCCATCAGTCATCATTTCCTCATCCTCAATTTTCTTTTTGGCTTCCTGCAATTTTAATCCCAAGCCTTTGCAATTCCTTTCCATGGAGGCTTAAGTGGCCCCATTTACAACCAATTTTCAGCTAATATTTGATGCATTCTTTTAAAATAAACCAACCCGTCTGGGCTCTGCAGGCTTTGTACCTTTGGACCTAATAAAATCAAAGGCCTTATAGTGGGCTTTATACTGATATTTTTTGTTTCATGATTTTCAGAGAAAAATAAAGAGATCTTTAGAAATGGGAGGTAGATATTTGTTCCTGATGGGCTAATTTCAGAATCTAGTGCTGTCATTAATAAAGGAAAAGAAATTACTCTTTCATCTGTGTTGCACATTGTACCAATTCTTACAAAGGGGAGAGAGAGAGAGGGAGTGAGGGTGAGTGAGATGAGTAAAGAAATCATAGGTTTTGCCGGGGGCTGCTTCCTTCTAACCTTTTATAGTTGCCTTATCTCAGGCCCCTTCTGTAAGCTGATCCAGCTCATGTCTGCCTGACACATGAACCATGCAAAGCTTCTTTTTAAAGAGATTTTAATTCCTGCTCAACAGGCTAGGCCTATGAGTGACAATAGGTGTTGTTTTCTTTTTTTTTTAAATAAGAGTAAAAAGCCACAGTGCACCTGGTATTTCGTTGAACACTAGACTTTTTTTCAGAAAGAAAAAACAGTTTTAAACAAGCTAAGCTTTAAGTAATGAAACAGCTTAGTTTGTCAGGAGTCACGTACCAAGAAAAGAGAGCCACCATTTTTGGCCTGCCTGAAGACTGTTTTTGTCCCTAATCTGCTTTAAATCTTTTAAGGGTTTTATCGTTTTTGCCGCCTTTGCATAAAATCGTCTCGTTTTTTTTTTTTTTATCCCAGTCTAAAATTTCACCCTTCATTAGCCCTTGTGTGGCGAAGTATCAGAGTATCACACACATCACGTAAGATAAATGGCATCTTTGGACCCAAGATATTTGGGTAAACCGATAGTGTCCAATCTCTTGGTGGGAGGAGGGAGAAAGCTAGAGCCTGGGATCATCCTTAAGGATTGTGTGAAGCCAAATTCAGAACAATGAAATGATTTGGGAGTTGCCTAAATGTCCTCTTGCAAATGTAAAATGAGCTCTATTTTATTTATGACAGCTTTCATTTCCCACTAGTAGTATGCACTGAGAGCAACATTAAGGTCTGAAAGTAATGACGATAGCTCTGATAATGAAGATAGTGATGGCAGCGCTGTGACAAGGGTGGTGACAATAGGCGAACTGTCATTTATTAACTGAGCACTGGTGCCAGGCTTCATGTTCAGAACTTTACATACTTTTTTCTCACTTAATTTGTATGCCAGCTCTGAGAACTAGGTGCTATCATCCACATTTTACACAGAAGGAGTAGGAAACTAGGACACCAAAGTTGGAATGACCTGCTTAGTGGGATGCTTAATGTAAGCTTAGTGCTAGAGCTGATACCGTGTTGCACAAAGTTGGTTTAATCAGCTTTTTGACAAACTATTTACATCAAGGGAAAAAGCCCCTTGTAACAGTGTAGCCCAGCTCCGTTTACATTATATTTTACAACACTGTCTTAGTCTTTCCTGTATGCTGATGAGGTAGTCGCTCTTATCCTCATTTTGCATTTCTTCATATGTATGGTACTGTGCTGATTAATGCTACTTTTGATGACTTGAAGGAATTGCAGAATACTAAAGTAAAGAACAGTTTCTGGGTATGTGGACTATGTTTATAGTTCAGCATTCGTGTGTGTTATTAATATTCTCATGGAAGAGATTGTTCTCTTCTAGTTATTAAAATAGGCTTGCTACATTCATGGGTATAAATTTTTCTCAGGAGGGCATGCAGCACTGCATATTTCTTGGTGGACATATTTTAAAATTGTCTGTTAGTTGGAAGACATTTTCAAAGGTAGTGTGACATACTGATCTGGAAAATCAGGAACCTAAGGGTGGGATTGTGCTTTGCTACTGATTAGCTCTGCGGCCGACTTTCCTGGGCCCCACTTTCCCCATCTTTACTATAAGGGGGGAAGGGATGTTCAGTGAGGATATGCTAGATAGAATTTCTTTTCTTTGTTTTGAAAGTGATACCTCGTTCTTGAAAGTTTTGTTACTCAATAACATAATACATGTCAGTCCTTCTCATTGTAAATATATATACAATTATATATTTTATACATATTGAAAGACGGAGGAGAAGCCATTGGAAAACAACTTCAAACTCTTTCTACTTTGGCTAGGGAATGAGGTTCTGTGTTGATATATTTAGTCTTCAGGCCTAGATTATGTTTTTATCAGATTACCAAATTTCAAAAAAATTGATATTGCCATCTATCCTTCCTTGCTTGCTTCATTCATTTCTTCCTTTTAAATACTTTAGTCAAAAAGCCAGGAGGTTGGTCTGAACGAGGAGATCCAGTGAGGCTAATGAGCAAATATATTGAAGATAATGGGAGCCAGACTTCTTAATTTTAGAGAAGAAAGTTACAAATATAAAAAATGGGGAAAGCTAGGACGAACCCTAGGCTATGAACTGGAATTTGAGATATTGGTGTGAATTTACAGATTTTAATATGTAGAAATTATATAGAGAGAAATTTCAATATATAACAGATATAAATGTTAAAGTGTGTGCATATCTGTGAACGTGCACATAGACAGACATACACACACAACACACCCATTTCCGGACTTTGCTTATTGGAAGGGCCAAGATACAGTGAAAGCTCAGTGAACATGAGCACATTTATTGTCCACATCTTCGTTTGTAAAACCAGTCTTTGATAAAAGGAACCACAGATCTTCGAAAAATATCTGGTACTAGGGTTGGGGCAGGGAAGGTGCAAAATGAGTTTTGAATACCTTGTGCCAGAAAATATAGAAGTTTTCAAAGAATGATGGGAAGGTGCCAAAAGAACACAGGAGCCGGCTTGAAGGAATTCCCACTAGGCAAACCTGGGACCGTTTAGATTATATCTCACTAAACAAACCAGGCATCTGTGGGGCCATAGTGACATAAATGCATAAATAAGTGGGGAGCAGAGAAAGTTCTTCCTTAAAATAGAATGCTGTTTAATAAATAGAATGGTGAAATTAGAAAGATGGCGATTTGGCAGTCGTCATAATAACAATTCAGGTAACAAACATCAATAGATGCTAAAACTAGTGAATGAAAGTTGGATGAGGATCAGGATATTTGTATAACTTCAACATTTCTGTCCATAAATCCTTATTAATTATGAAGAGCACCCTTAAGTGATCAAAGTTACCATCACTCGTAATGTGACAAAAAGACATCACGTGTCACTTGATGGGATGCAATGAGAAGAATAAAGCATGATTTCCCAAAAATGTAATCCTTGCATTTTCTAATGAGGAAACCTGACTGATAACAGTTTGGGGCGTTGTACAAAACAATTAACCAGCAATGTTCAGTAATGTAAGGGGAATTGAAGGAAGGAATCAAGGAAGAGCTGGGTATTGCTCCGTGTTGACTGAGACTGAGGAGAGGACAACCAAGTACAGAGTGTGATTTGGGACCAGATTCTTTGGCCAGAAAGAACATTATTCAAGTGGTTGGCTCAACTTGAATGGGATCTCTGGGTGAAGAGAATGTAGAAGTTCTTTGAACAGTTGGTACAACTTTTCTGCAAATTTGAAATCGTTTTGAAATGAAAAATACCAATATAAGAATGCTTAGCTTTTAGTTTTTACTGTATTGTGCAAAATTAAAAAAGAATAGTTTTGGAATTCTAGTTTCTTAATGTTGAAAAACTTATGAAAACAAATTGAAAAAATATGAAAATAAAAAGAGAAAATTAAGATGCAGTGAATAAGGAGAAAAACTTGTTTTCCCTTAAGGGTAGGAACACTTGCATAAAAGTCAACTTCATATCAATTTTTGAGGTCTATAGTGCCTAGTTGTTGAAATAGTATTGTAAAATATGAGGAAACTTCAAATAACTAAGAAGCTGCTCACCACAGGACTTAAACAGTTGATAAAATGAAGAAGAGTGCCTTGGAAACGCCGTAAACGTTTCTGTACAGAAGCAGGAGTAAGAGAAAGGAGAGCCTCTCACACTCCAGTCCAGGGATCCAAGAGGTTTGCCGGAAGAGAAAATCTCTCCTGAGACCCCCCTGTTCATTCGCGTCTACACCACTTGTTTTACAGTGTTAAACATGGAAGGTTTTTGTTTGTTTGTTTGCTTTTTAAAGGAAGTGTGGGGAAACTTTCAGTAACTGGCTTAGTTTTCAATCATCTCTCTCTTCTTTTCTCCATAGAGGTCGTTCATAACTTCCTCTATTCACTTCAAGCTTCCTACCCTCCCAAGTTGCTGCTTATTTATCTCATGGTCAGAAGAGAAGCTTTAGCCATCAACTCCCTCAACTTCTGCCTTTACGTCCACACAAGTAAGCTGCACCCACAGTCTGTGCCTTTGCCCTAGTGGAAGGTGGCCCCCTTCCTCAGTCTCACTCGGTTCCCTTCTTCCCATGCTTTGGAACTCAATCAGTTTTCCCCTTCTCTTTACTATCTTCCATTCTTGCTACTTTTTCTTCTTTCTTTTCACTGGCTCACTCTTATTTTTTCTCTTTTTGAAATAGAATGCACATGCCTTAAAATTCTCCATTTTAAAGTGACATTGCAGTAGTAGTATACTCGCCGAGTTGTAAGATTACCACCATGATCTAATTCCATAATATTCATTACCACAAAACGAGACACCACATCCATTTAATGTCACTCTCATTCCTCTCTTCTCCCCACCCCCTGGAAACCACTAATCTACTTTCTGTCTCTACAATTTGCTTACTTCAGGCATTTCATGGAATCGTACAATTTGTGGACTTTTGTTTCTGGCTTCTTTTAGTTAGCATAATCTTTTCAAGGTTTATCTATGTTTGTACAGTCTTTTAGTGTGTGTCAATACTTCATTCTTTTTTATGACTGAATAAGAATTCATTTTGTAATGTACCACATTTATTCATTCATCAATTGATGGACATTTGCATTGTTTACACTTTTTGGCTATTTTGAATAATACTGCTATGAACATTCCTGTGCAAAGTTTTGTGTGGATGTATGTTTTTAGTTCTCTTGGGTATATATCTAGGAGTAAAATAACTGGGTTACAGGGCAATTTTATGTTTAACATTTTGAAGAATTGTCAGTTTTCCAAAGCGGGTGTTCCATTTTACATTCCCACTAGTGATATATGAGAGTTCCAATTTTCCACATCCTCCCCAGAGCTTGCTGTTGTCATTCTTTTTTTATTAAAGCCATTTTAGCAGATGTGATATGAAGTAGATACTTACCTCTTAGTCTCTTTTAGACATCACTTCCTCTGGGGAACTCTCCTGAAAATCCCCAGCTGTTCCCTTCTTCAGATGGTGTTGAAAGTCCCTCATATATATTTCCATAGCACCCTGTGCTTGCTTATCTTTGTATCCTGCCTCATTATACTGAATTATAATTGTCTGTTAACTTTATCTCTTCCATTACATGTGAATGTGTTAGGTAGAGTACTAAAATATTATTTTCAGTGGTATATCCCAGGATTAACACTGTCTGACACAGTTCTTTAGTGTTATCTTTTTTGGGGGACAGAGAATGGGATGTGGGTGGGAGTCTTGTGGATGAGACTTGACAGCATTATTGCTTGAGCCTCTGAACATAAAATGGAAATATTCATTGGTATAACTGTATTTGTTAGCAGATACATAAGTGAGTTGAGAGAGAAGACAGGATTTTTTAGCCTTTTTGGTTTTCTAGAAAGGTGTTTTTTTGTTGTTTTTTTTGTTTGTTTGTTTTGTTTTGTTTTTACTATTGTGCTCATATATTATTGTTCCTGAATTTACTAAGAAGTCGAAGGAAAGAACTGGAGATACCATGCAATATCACTGTAAGGGGAAAACACCTAGGTGGCTTTAAAAATTAAATCGACTAGCGATTTTTATTTTAACCATTTTGAAATGCATAACTGATTGAGAACTCTCTTTAAAAAAATATTACCAGTTACATACGCTACACTAGAACAATTGCAAATGTAGATAGACATGAAGGAGAGTATCATGAAATTTGTAGACCTTCAAAACTAGTGCTCAATTCTGATGGTGTTTAGTTTCAAATATCCGAAAGCTGAGATTCATTAGCATCAGAGTTGAACAGATAAGGATCAGTGGTGGAGTTAAAAGCTGGAAGTAGAATTAAACATAATTAAAGACTTTTAAAAAGTTTGAATTAAAAAGTACAACTTGAAGGTTGACTCATACTAAATTATAATGCCCTGTGCATATGTACAAATTAAAAGAAATTATATTAGTTCCTTTGAGAATTTCTCTCGAAAAATCTATTTCTTTAAAATTAATATTTAAGTAATTTGTTTCCGGTTATTATTTATGATCCCATAAAGATTTGTTTTAGTGTTTTAGATTATTCTTAGTTGAAACGAGGTTATCCTTGGATTAGATATCCATTCCTTTTTCAGTGAAAACACTGATAGTGTTTTCAGTGTATTCTTAGAAACTATTCCGCTTCTTTGCTATGATTTTTAAATGCTCCTGGAATGAAGAGGAAATGGAGGAGGGAAAGAGAGAAAGAAACAAATGTAAGTTGGACCTAGATCAGTGAGATAGTATCAAATGAGGCCAAAATGAATTTGGCAGATGCTCTTCTCATGTTTCCCACTCGAGCACACACATATTGTTACTTGGAATACCACTTGCATTTCTTTCATACTTAAAAGACTTTTCTTCAGCTTCAGTAATAAACTTTAACTTCAAATAGGAGCCAGGATAGAAGATTGAGGGTTTTTTTGTTTGTTTGTTTGTTTTTAATGTTTGTATATGCTTAGAATGGACATTTTGCTATTAAGGTTTGGTTAGTAAATAATGTAGTAGATGCATTTGAAGCATAGATATGACACTGCGGAAGGACAAAGATAGTGAAAGGTATACTGTTTTTTAGTCATGTAGCTCTGAGTCTGAATCCACGTTTTAACCACTGAATGTGATATATTTAGCAAGACTTCTGCAAATTAATCTGTCTTGCTTTCCTTATATGTAAAATGGGCATATTAATTTTTACTTTCTAGCATTGAGACAGTAAATGAACTTAATGACACATAGAAGTCAGTCAATAAATGGTAGCTATTTCAAAATTATCTTATTTACTGGAAGAAAGTAGCTCAGTAATCCTTAGGAAAAAAAGTAAATTTTCTCCTCAAACATTTTTTATAATGTCAGCTAGAAATGTTATTCTCATGATGTTCAATTTAGATATAAATGGTAGATCTATTTCCCTGCTTCCTATATGTAAACATGGTAGACACAATAATGAAAAATTTTTGAGTGTTGCAGCAGATAAACTGGAATAGCCAAAATAGTACAGTACCATGTAGTAATAGATATTTAACGAAAGTATATTAAAATTGAATGGGGATAGAAGGTACCCAGTATTTTATTTCTTATGGTATTTATGTCACTGCAGACAACTGAGAATTAGCCTTTTAAAAAAATACATGATTATAAGTACATATACATAAATGTATTTCCAAAATACATATTTATCCTCTATATATCTCAAATATATAATATGTAGAGATCTATCTAATATAGATCTATATACATCTCCAATCTCCAATATATCCTCTGTGTGTGTGTGTGTGTGTGTGTGTGTGTGTGTGTGTGTGTGTGTCTAAAAGGAAAAGAGCTAGGTGACCTTCCAAAAAGTTAATTCTCATTTTTTAAAAATTAAAAATAAGTTTAGGTCACGAGAAGGTACAAAAATAATAGAATTCCCATGTACCCTTCACCCAGCTTCCCCAATGATAGTATCTCGAATAACTATAGTAAAATAATCAAAACCAGGAAATGGACATTGGTAGTTTATGCTTCCAGAGCTTAACCCATTCTAATCTTTTTAAATGGAAGAACCTCTTTGTCTCACTTAATGGACGTGCACTTAAGTTACTTTTCAAGAGTTGTGTCCTTAATGAAATGACATTTTGAAGTAAGAACACCTTGGGTTAAATCTTGGCTCTGTCACTTGTTCCTGTGTAACACTTTTCTTAGCATCTCTGATGGTCTGTTTCATCATCTGTAAAGGGATAACATTTACCTTGCAGGATTGTTGTAAGGATTGTCAGCTGTGTGTTGTAAAGGGCCTTTTTAATAAATGGTAGCTTTCACTATTACTGGTCTCTTGCTATATTTTCATCAAAATTGAAAGTAGCTGGTCATTATCTTTAATGAGTTATATGTGTATTTTTGCACTTTGTGAATACCTACAAGTTAAGGACCAGTAACTGGTAATGTACTAAAATAACTTCATGGTTCCTCAATGGCCATCTCTTTTTAATGTGCCTGCTATATAGCCTGTTGGCTTTCCTCCCCTTTCCTTATACTTTACCTGCTCAGCCAGCTCATCTCTCTTGTTTTTTTCTACCTGATAGTCCAGAAGTCATTCTTCTCATTGTACAAATTATATTGCTTCAGGTGCCTTTTGTTATATGGGTTCTATGGAACCCAGTAATTTTTAGATTTTTATTTTAAATAACACCTAACTTAATTCTGTTTTATGAATAGTCGTTTATAGCCGTAGGTAGATGCCTCCTTCAAACCCAAGCTTGTACAACCAGATCCTGGTTAGCCCTACACAAAATGTGTCCAGGCAACATTGTGTTCAGTGGTGTGGTGGGGGCTTTAGAACACTGCTGCCTTGATGTCTGTAGAGAGGGGGAATGGTATTCTTCTGTTTCTAAACCTGTCCACACATTCTCATCTCTCTACGTGGGTATAGCTGCAAAGGTACAAAGTTCTGTGCCCAGCGCTTTATTTTACTTTTAAACTTCATTTAGCCCAGAAGTGTCTAGCCCTATTTAAATATGTGAAAATGACTATTCTCTGTATTATCCCAATACATGTGTTTTCTGGTAAGACCTTCTGGTATAAGGAAGACCTAAAGCTGCCCTCAAAAGACAGGTTTCAGTTGATTTGGAATAGAAAAGTTTGTTTACTTTTTATTTATTGAGCTAAGATTGGGAAGAGCCAATGGACCTTTCTAGTTTCTTCTGAAGCATCTCCTCCTATTCTAACTTAGCTTCCTGCTCTCTTGAAGTCTGTGTAAACTACTCCTGTTTCCAAGCTTTTTGTTTTATTATTTTGGTCCTTAGAACTTCATAACTTCCAACTTTCCATTTTCAAGAGAGGGACCGTATTTTCTTATATCTCCATCTTATTCAAATACGTTTAAGGAATGTTTAAAAACGTTCCTTTATGTTTTAAAATATCTCTTTATGCTTTAGCAAGTGGCATTTCGTTTCCTGCTTTAGTTTTGGCCTTAGTCCGACAAACCAGGGCTGAAGTAGGGGTGAAAAGTTCACTCTCCGGAAGTGAGGAATCACGTGAGGAGGCGGAGGCGCAGCCACGACTCGTGGTGATTCCCTGTGGATATGTCTCTGGGAGAAGGCAGCACAGAGGGGCTTTTTCTCAGTTCTGCTTTATGTGCTTGAATTTTTAATGAGTGTGTGACACTATTGTTATTCCAGGAACTCACTGTAATGCCTTTATTATAGACTAGATCAGTGTTTTAAAATTGAAAATTGTAACTCATTGGTAGGTTACATAATCAACTTTATAAATAGAGATCACCATTAAAAAAGGGGAATAGAAAACAGAGTGCTTTGCACGTATTAAGAATATGTGTTATTTTGTAAAAGTTTTGTTTGATGATGCATATACACGTACACATACAAACATACATTTTATTTTCATAGGGCCCTGCCTGTGTGTGTGCATGCATGCATGTTGGCATTAGGACACTCCCCTTTATCTTCAGTTCTCTACATTGACGAATTCAATTTTCAAAGTGTATGTTCTTGTCTATGAACGTGTTCTTATGAAATATACATAGTTTCATGTTTTGGATTTATTATACCTGCATTTAAATTTATGTAAGTGCGTGTTATATATCCCGTTTTGTTTCTTATTTTCACCACTCAGCATTATATTTTAAGGACTATGAATATTGCTATGTATATCTAATTCATTGCATCCAGCTACTCTTCATATGTTACAGTGTGCCTATAACACAGTTTATTTTTATCCTTCTACAGGGATGGACGTGCATGTTGTCTCTATCTTAAATCGCACCGTGAGCAAGGCTGCGGTGAACAGCCTCAGACATGCCCACTACTGGAAATGCTAAAAGTCATTTATTTAGCTCCTAGACTCTCAGAATTGCCAGGCCATAGGGCATATGTATATGTCTCAGACAGTGTAAACAGTGTAATTTTATAAGGTCCACTCAGATTACTTCTAGAAGGAGGGAGTCACCAGTCTATACTTCCCCCAGCAGTATGAGTGTATCTATACTCACATTCCCACCATTACTTAGCATTATTAAATTTTCTTATTTTCCCTACTTCTGTCTAGTAGGTGTACAATGATATCTTTTTGTCTTATTTTGCTTTTATCTGACTACTGATTATTTGATCTGCTCTTTATATCTTTACTATCTTTTGTGTTTTTCTCTTCCATAAATTCCCCTTCAAACTCATTCCCCTGGAAGTTTTTGTGTTTTTCCTATCGATTTACAAAAGTTCTTTGTATATTCCAAATAGTCCCTGGCTGGTTTTAGACATGACAGGTATTCTTTTAGCCTGTCATTTCTCTATTAACTTTGTCTGTTATGTTCCTTTTGTGAACAGAAATCTTAATTTTGATGTAATTCAGTTCATCAGTATTTTATTTTGGGAACTTGATGAAATAAATCATTCCCTGTCCCCTTGTTATAAAATTTAATATCTATTATATTAACTTTATAGTTTCATCTTTCACATTTAGGTCTTTAACTCATCTGGAGTCCATATGTGTATATGGTGCTGGGTAGCAATCCAGTTTTGTATTTCCATATGGTGATTTTGTTTTCTCCGCAAGTTGGTACCACCTTTGCGCTCCATTGGTCTCTTTATTCTTTAACCACAGTTCATGCTTGGTAGATATTTCAATAGCTAGCAAAGTAAGTCCTCTTTATTGCTTTTCTCTTCCAAAGTGGGCTTAGATATGCCTGAACTTTATCTTTCCATATGAATTTTGAAAAATCTATTAAGTTCCTCAAAATGCAACTGAAATTTTAATTTGGATTGTATTGAATCGATAAATTAAAACAGAAGCACTAACATCTTTTTAATTAGTTGTTCCATGCAGGAGCTTTCACTGTCTCTCCATTTATTTTATCATCTATGAACCTTATTACAGTTCCCATTATTCTCCATAGAGATATAGGTTTCTTATTAACACTTGGAGCCAAAAGAAGATGAAGATAAATAATACAAATAATCTATAAAATGATTCTAAAATAGTTACAGAAATTGAGGGGTTAGCAGTCGTTAACGTTAATACTATCCTTTGATCATATATTACTTGTGCAAGAAGAAATTTTAAAGATATCTCAGATTATCTTTAAAATTTAAAGATTAGTTTCAGATATTCCAACATATACTATAAATAAGAAAACTATTCCCTAGTGAGTAAATGACTCATTCACTATTACAGCATTAGTGAGAGAACTTCAAATTGAAATCAGGTTTTCTAATTCCCAGTCCATTATTTTTGCCAACAAACCATGCTCATAATAACCATTTATTTCTGATATCTTGGCATTTAGTGGTCCCCCACCCCCGCTGGTAGAATTAATGTTATTTTGCATATGCTTCCAGAGAAGTCAGCTTCTCTTACTGATGCTCGCAGAAAAAATGGTTGACCTGCCAAAGCCATAAGACAGAAAGAAAAAAAAAAAGCCTTTTGGTCAGCATATTGTTTTCTTAGTAATGGTCTGAGTAAGCATTTGGGTCCCTGCAGTCTAGCTGTGGTTGATAGAGCCTTTAAAAAACATATACAGTGGTACTTGCACAAAATAATCGTCACACATTAGCATGTTAATGAAGTGTTAGAGTGCGAGGCATGGCTGGCACGCTGAAGAAGGAGAGAAAGGATTTGTCTTCACTGCTGTGTCAGCCAGACTACACAGTCAAATGGAGGCAGGGCTCAGGTTGACTGGCAGGGCATTATTCATTCTTGACACACACTTTCTTCCTTTCCCTACGTGCATGTTGAAACTTGGTTTTTGCTGTCTTTAACCTATCTAGTTTCCCCCCAAATAAGTTGGTTTGGGAACATAAGTGAGTGCTCATCTTTTTTCAGACAGACAGCAGAACTCATAAGGGAATAATTACAAGACTAATTCTTCTGTTTTAATGACATCAATTGAATAACATTAAAAAGTCAAAGCCCACATGATTTCATAGCATTTTAACTTGGCGCATTTGAATCTAAATAATATGCCATTTTGCTGTGAGTTTGTCTGTGTAGTAGGGTCATTAAATTGTGTGTGTGTGTGCGCGTGTGCGTGGGTGGTGTATTTCTGGGGCTGATCATGTTGGTGGGTGGCAGAGAGAATTCTTGCATGTTTCCTGAAGGTTGGTGAGATGTCCGTTCGCTCTTGTAGCCAATGTAGACATTACTCTCCCACATAGGAAACCATAGAAATGCTGCTGAACTGCCATATGGTTTGGAGATTCCAAAGCCACATCTTAGGGCTCAGCCTTTCTTCTGGATTTTAGTTTCTTATTCCTACCCACCTGTCAGGACTTCTTTACCCAGCTGTTCCCAGCCTACCAACACTCCATCAGCTCAGCACATCTAAAACCAAGTTCATTGTCTTTGGCTAAAACCCAGGCTTTCTTTGGAGTCCTCTTTTTCTCAAAGTTTTAGCAGCACTCTCGCAGGCTGGTAGGCTTATCCCTCCCTATCTCTGCTCACCAAGTCCTGATCACTAGTGCTGTGTAGTAGTCACTTATGTGTGTGGCTTTCTTCCCGATCCTGTCACGTTCCCGTTAGTGCAGGTCTCATTACTTGCTCCTGCAGGCTTGCACTGTCTCTTTACCAAATACCTTGCAAGCTCCTGGTCCAAAACTTCTCTGGACTCTGTTGGGTGTGAACATTTATCTATTCTCCTTGGGCAGCTTACTTAACAACTTTATGAACCTATTTTATCATTACAATAACAACCTGAAGAATTGTTTTTGAAGATTAAGGAGATAATGAATGCCAAGTGCCAAACACAGTGCTTGGCATATAATAGGTGCTTGTCTTGAACCATCCTCCGCCTTGATTTCTTTCAACAGTGATTTCTTTCTTTTCAGACATACAGCAATTTCCTTTTTACTGTTTGTTTCCAGAGCCCCCCCCCTTTTTTTTCAGCTCATATTTCGCCTTCTCTGATGTCCCCAATCCAAAGTAGCCTTGCTCAGCCCTGCTCCGTCACTGTCCTGCACATTGCTTTTATAGTCTGGTCTTTTTAAATCTCTTTATCTCTTTGACATTATCTTACATTTATTTGTCTTACTTTTGCTCTCTGTTCTTTTTCCCACTTCTGTGCTAGAATGTGAGCTCTGTAAAAGCAAAGGCTACGTCTGAAGGAGCCCTAGATACTCCTTAAGGCTCACGAGTTGAAACTCAGCTTTCACACACACACAGGCACCAAGCCCTTAAACCATTCGGAATACACAGTAGCCGCAGCAGGAAAAGGATGGAGAGGAAACTTCTAAAGACGAAGATATAACAGTGGAGGAGATGAGAACCTACCTCGATGATGGGTCTTTGTGTTTCAAACCTAGAAGAATCACCCTAGGGGTAGTGATTGTAAGGAAAGACCTGAATAACTCCATAAAATTAAGTTTTCCATTTTGTTGGATCAAATAGACTTTCTTATGACACTTTCTCATGACCATTCCATTCCTGGCCTTGGATTTCCTTCAGTCTTGCCCCCAATCCCTGCCCAGGTCTCAACCCGCCTTGTCCATTACCAGGGCCTTAATTCTTATTTATTATAGTACTTCAAGCCACTTAACCCTGCTTTTAGTGACCACAGATTTCAACCTTGCTAAAGACTTGGCCTCTTCCTGGCCCCAGCCTCACTCCCAACCTATGGAACCCTAAAAAGGCCTGAACCATCATTCTGTCATTTTTTTCCCCTGGTCAGTAGACAGATAATACACATGCGATTTGTGCTCTATGTGAAGCTGTCCTGTATCAACTCTCGTATATTAAATCAGAGTGGACAATAGCACACCGAACCACCCCACTGTGTAGGCAAGAGCGGTGTCTCCTTGCCTCCATAACCTCTCCACCCACCCCTACCTTCACATTTCCTTGCCTCTGAATCTTCCTAGTCCACCACTGTGTATATACTTCTCTGCTGCTGAGAAAACTTCGGTGCTTCCCCAGCTGCCATACCATAAACTTGAATTTCTTAGCCTGATGTTCAAAGCTTGCCTAATCTGGACTCCACTTAGTTTTTAATCATAATTACTAAGCGACTCACTTTGCCCTGCTTTACCCAGGCCCACCAGATATATTTGCACTGAAGTATTTTAGCTTTGTCACAGCTACATCTCTGGAATGACCCTCTTACTCCTTTGTGCGTTTCAAGTCTAAGCTGTATATACTTCACCGCATAATTCAAGTCCTGGTGCTGCAGGAAGTATCTTCAGCTATTCCAGTTAACTTCCCCTTTCCTCCCCTGGGACTTCTCTTTCTTCTCTGCTGTACCCTTCATTTGATTATAGCTTCTGCTTCTCACAGTGCCACTAATTTCACTGTGAGTGTGTTGGGCCTCCACGCTTGGCTTGAAAGCCCCTTAAGGGAAGGAATTTGGTTTCTTCCTTTTAAGAGAATGTTGTAAAATATAACGGTTCTCAGTTATTGCTAAAGATGATAATGATATTTGCCATTTTTCTGGGTATCGTCTTTCACATGCTGTGTTGTATGTTTTACATGTATTATCTCATTTAATATTTCAATTACTCTGTGACATAAAACACATATTTTACAAGAGAAAACAAATTTATTCCGCCAGTTGGTGTCTAGTGTCAAAGGTCTAACTTAAAAGCTTGTGCTCTTTCCACTCTCCAGTAGCTCAAAGTGGTATATATTTATAATTTTGGAGTAGAGATCAGAAAAGGAGAATGAGAGCTCTAATGTGATCTGAATACTTTGGAACCTGTTACCAAAGAGAAAAGACCGTAAAGACAGGGAAAGACTCAAAGTCTGTCAGTGAGTATAACACAGGCACACATGAAATTCTCCTTTATGTAAAATTGTTTTTTGTCCTTGCTTTCCCATTAGAAGATGAATGGGCAGCCAGTTCAATTGAATCAGGGCATGGAAAACATTGACAAATAGATAAGCCTGTGATTTTCAAGATTCTCTTAAATATTTTTCACTAGACATGTTTCTGAGTAAGAAAACCATTGGTTTTTGATTTTTTTTTTTTTTCTTCTATACTTGGAAGCCAGCTTGTTTAGTAGAAGGAACATTGGCTTTATGGCAAGTCAATGTGGTTGTAGGTTTAGATTGAATGCAAGAGGAGAGGTACCTGAGTGTGATTTCTAAATAATTTGTTGGGAAACTTAAGCAACACAGTCCCAGCTATTGCCTTTGTCTTTAACTTCCAGCAGATTATATATTCTTTTGTGTTTTTTGGTGTGCTTTTTACAAAGGTATACATTCTTCCATGGACTCATTCAAATGATTGACCTAGGACATTCGCTTATGTCCTAAAAAATGTATATTGAAAAAGGTTTTAAAAGGTTATTAAGTATAGCCTTAGTAATAACAATGGTTAGTATTAATTTTTTATGTGTACATTATAATTTGCTATAATTTAATTATTTCTGTCCCAACAAATGGATGCCAGATTCACAGAACCGCTGAGTTTTAAGTAAATATTGACGTCAACTTTTGATACAATGTTGTATGATAAGAAGAGCATGGCAATAGATTTTCTCGGATATCTGGGGCAAGCAGCTAATTTTCCTAAGGCCTAAGTTCCAAAAGCCAAAATTAGACGATGAGGTGAGATGGTCTCTAAAGTCTCTTCGGCTTAACATTTTTCAGCATCTATGACTTCGTGTCCACTTCTTGCCTTAATCTCTTCTCCAAAAGAAAACCTAATATCTGGTGACATCTGAGGAAATAGAAACAGTATGTTTATAAAAATTGGAAAGACTATAGGAATGAAGTGGTTATTTTCTTCACTCTGTTAAAGACAGCAGTATCTTGATCATCAGGAAATGAACAGGATGCATGAAAGGGACTTCTAGTCCTGTATGATAAAGAAGTTAAAAAAAAAAAGCCCCTAAAACTTGGATGATGGGCTTCTACTTGTCCAAATATGGCCAAGAGTGAGTTGGAACTGGGGTGGTAACTGTCCCCCAGTATTTATAACTTGAAAGAGCCAAAGACAATTTTATTATCATAACATGACTTATAAAGTACACATTTATTGTTTGCTTTCTATGTGCAAGGCTCTCCATTAAGGATTGACTTAATGTTAAATCAGTGTTATTATCCTTGTTTGTCAGATAAGAAAACTGACGTTTAGGAAATGTGACCTCCCCCTCCCATGGTCACACAGATAGACAGGTGGAGCCACGATCCATGAGGTTGTATCTAATTATATTTGACCACTGATCTTGGGTTGTTTCCACTGGGCTCATTTCTATCAATATCAGATATTCTCTCAGAAGTATCATGTACAGGCTCAAGATCTAGCTCTCGATGTAGTTAGCTATATACAGTGTGTGCGCTGAAACTCACTAGAAGATCTTTTCTGGTGTTATGACTTAATTAAATGTTGAATAATAACGAAGGCACACTTCTACCAGAAGTGTGAAAACACTGTTTACACCTGACAAAATCAACTCACTGTTATGTCTATCAAGATACAAGAATGCAAATTGTAAAGTGCTAGACAAAGGCCTTTTCTATCATCTTCTTATTCTTAAAATTATGGGTGAACAGTACCAATAGCGTGAAATGAATATTTTTCAATTGTATTTTTCCTTTCTAAAATACTGATTGGGCAAACCTGATAATCATTTTTATAATTTATTGCCTTTTTTACTTTGCAGATCATAATATTGTATGAAAAAATACTACATGAAAATCAATGTATTATTTTAAAATATTTTAAATTACAGATATAATATTTTGAAATATAACTTTTTTTTTTTTGATTGATGCCCCCCTGTCAGTTTTTACCTTGATTCCTAAAGTAGCTGCCTCAGAAATGTCGAGAGCCCATTACATGTTTGGCGGGTTGAAATTTAATTGTAACTCTAATTGCAAAATTATATTTTCTAGTCCGGATTTTTGAACCAGGGCTCAAGTGATGATTTGTTTTCTAGTAATTGATCCTTCTAGAGCTGTGCTTTCTAATATGGTAGTTGCTATTCACACAAGGCTATTCGAATTTAAAATAAAATCTAACATTAAATAAAACTTAAAAACTTAGTCCCTCAGTCACAATGGCCACATTTCAAATATTTAGTAGCCACATTATTACTAGAGACTACTAGGTTGGAAAGGGTAGATATGGGGCATTTTTATCATCCCAGAAAGTTCTATTGGACAGTGAGGATCTAGGGTAGTTTTAATGATTTTTTTACAAAAGATTTTTTTGTTTTTTTAAAAATAATTTAAACAAGTAAGACTTTTTTTTGAGCAGTTTCAGGTTCACAGCAAAACTGAGGGAAGGTACAGAGATTTCCTTTATACTCTCTGTCCCACACATGCATAGCCTCTCCCATTATCAATATCCCCTACCAAGGTGGTACATTTATTACAATTGATTAACCTACATTGACACAGCATTATTACCCGAAGTCCAAGTTTACAGTATGGTTCACTCTTGGTGTCGTACGTTTTATAGATGTATAACATGTAACCATCATTATGATATACAGAGTATTTCGCCACCCTAAAAATCCTCTTTTCACCTATCTATCCCTTTTCACTCCTCCAATCCCTGACAGCCACTAATCTTTTTACCGTCTCTGTAGTTTTGCTTTTTCCGAATGTCATGGAGTTGGAATTATGTAGTATTTAGCCTTTTCACATTGGCTTATTTCACTTAATAATTTACATTTACATTTCTTTCATGTCTTTTCATCGCTTGATAGCTCATTCCTTTTTAGTGCTTAGTAACCCATTGTCTGGATGTACCACTGTTTCTTTATTCATTTTCTACTTGGTTGCTTCCAGGTTTTGATAGTCATCACTAAAGCTGTGCTAACCACCTGTGTGCAGTTTTTTTGTGTGTGCATGTAAGTTTGCAGCCCCTTTGGGTACATACCAAGGAGCACAACTGCTGTATGGTAAGAGAAAGTTTAGTTTTAGGAGAAACTGCCAAATAGTTCCTAAGGGACTGTACCATTTTGCGTTCCCACCAGCAATGGTTGAAAGTTTCTGTTGCTCCACAGCCTTGTCAGCATTTCTGTGTTGCCCGTGTTCCTGATCTGGGCTATTTTAATAGATGTGTTGTGGTGTCTTGTTATTTTCCTTTGCATGTCCTTCATGGCATATATGGAGTATCTTTTCATGTGCTTATTTACTACCTGTTTATATTCTTCAGAGAAGTGTCCGTTAAGATCTTTGGCCCATTTTTTAATTGGGTTGTTTTTTTAACATTGACTCAAGGGTTCTTTGTATATTTTGGATAACAGTCCTTTATCAGATGTGTCTTTTGCAAATATTTTCTCCCAATCTGTGGTCTGTCTTCTTATTCTCTTGACGTTGTTTTTCATAGAACAGAAGCTTTTAGGTTTTTTTGAAGTCCAGCTTATTAATTATTTCCTTCATGCATCGCGCCTTTGGTGCTGTATCTAAAAATTTATCGGCATAGCCACGGTCCTAGATTTTCTCCTATGTTTTCTTCTATGTTCTCCAAAACTTCTTGGAGTTTTATAGTTTTGCGTTTTATATTTAGGTCTGTAAACCCTTTTGAGTTAACTTCTGTAAAGAGTGTAAAATCTGTGTCTAGATTCTTTTTTTCTTTTGCATGTGGATGTCCAGTTGTTATAGCATCGTTTGTTAAAGAGACTGTCTTTGCGTCATTGTATTGCATTCACTTCTTTGTTAAAGATCAGTTAACTGTATTTATGTGGGTCTCTTTTTGGGCTCTCTATTCTGTTGCATTGATTTTTCTCTTCTTTCACCAGTACTACGCTGTGTTGATTACTGTAGCTCTGTGGTAAGTCTTGAAGTTGGGTAGTGATGATCTGCTTTTAATAGTTTCTTTATTTGGATTAAGATACTATGAATTAGGTTATTGCCCTAAAAGGTAGCCAGATCTTAAAGCCAGAAGAGGTTCTGGTATGCATAGTGTGCTTTGGAAATTCTGAGAGAGATTTCTTGTTCCACATAGCCAGCTATGTATTGCGTTGTTTGCTCTAATGTATGTAATAGCATTTGCCACTGTAATTTCACCTTGTTTCAGAATCGGTATTCTAAATAACAATAATTTCATTAAATTCGTTGTGCTGCTGCTTTCGATTGGTTGTGTCTTTGACGAACGGACCTGGTAAGGAGTAGCCACAGACTCAAACTAATTTGGTATAAAATCCTAACACAGGGAGTCTTAAATTACCGAACTGCTTGTTTAAGTTCATTTTGTAGTCAAGAGATTGTCCTAAGAAATTCACCCTTGAAGGCCGCAGGGAGTTCAGCAGACTGTCTGGTGGCTGTCTGTCCAAGTTCCTTGAGGCAAAGAAAAGAGACAACGAATCCTTGTTCTTTGACAGCTTGATTGAATGGATTCAGTCCCGAGTTTTGAATAATTTGTTTAACCAGAGATATTTTGCACTGTGAATAAATTTTTTTTTGGTATGAAATTTAATCCTTATAGTATCTTTAGAATCATTTTAACACTTGCCAGATCTCTATATCTACTGCCCAACTCTGAGTAGGTGTCCAAAAGCTTTTACTATTTGAAAAGAAAACTCTATTGTACCTTTGTGATTTTTCATCCCTAGTAACAACTAGGAAGTATAGAAAATATATGTGTTTAAGAAAAGATACAGAAGATGATTGGTTTTAATGTTTCTCTTGACCTTGCTCCCTGCAAGCTTACAATATTTGACCAACTTTCTCTAATTCTTATATTTCTCATTTATTAACAAGGAGAACAATGTTTAAAAAAGTAAGTCACAAACTGAACGTTTAGCTCAATGGTAATTTTACGAAGTGGCTGGACAACCATATCTCCGAGGGCTTATATGAACTCAAATGTGAACTTGGAGAACAATGTTGTTCTCAACCACTGAGTTGTTCTTTAATATCTTTTGTGATTATGAATATCTTCACTGAAAATTATTTGCCATAAGTTAGCTTAACATGATACTTTTTGCTTTAAGATGTTGTTCTTTTTCTTTTTTAAAGCAGACCCCATGCATATTATAAGGGTGAAGGAACTGTTGTTACTCACCACATAGACCCTAGCAAAACCCCTCCTTTCAGAGATCTATTAATGGAGGGGATTTGAAGCAGGAGTGAGTGGGTGTGTTGGTGCCTTCATGATGTAATCTCAACTTCCTGTGTTTGGGAGCTTACAAAAGATGTCAGCTGTTTATCATCCTTCCAAGATCTATTCGATTCAAATGTGATCAGGTTAACACCTAGAAAGCTTCAATCAAGAGTGCGAGCCAAAGAATTGATCCAGCAGATGGCTTTGTATTTGCTATCCCCAAAATATTCTTTGCTTAAATTATAACCTTACCTCTTGTAGTTACCATGCTAGAAAATGGGTCTTTTGAAAGGGGCAAAGTCTCTAGTTTTGTTTTATAATCCAGTTTGGTTTTAAGTAATTCAAATAATTTAGCTAATATAATAATTTCTATTCACCTTTTTTTTGTGTGTGTGTGTGAATGATTTACCTAGACTTGAATAGCAACTGGGCGACCTTTCCTGAATAAAGGAACGGAAAATGTTTATTTTGCAATGTGATGGTCCTAATTCATTTGCCTTGTTTGGAGGCTCAGAACAGAAATGTAAAATGGGTGACACTCAGTTTCAAAGTACTAGTTTGGCCCATAGTTAAGCTGGAATGCTTCTTAATGTAAGGTGTTATAGGAGTAAAAGGGAGAGAGGTCAGCACAGTATTGACTATTATTGAAATAAGGCTGTCAAAATCCTAGATGCTTCTCATTTGTGAATTTGCATTTGTGCAAAAGAAAGCTCGTGAGAACATACGAAGAGAAAAGAAGGAGATTATGCAGAGTTTGGTTTGAAAACTCAATGCCCTTTGTTTTTAGCTCTCGCTTGGTATTATGAATTTTGGAGACAACAGTATGTATTTATATTTTCCATTTCTATTTAATTTGATTTTTCTAATCTTTCATATTTGGCCAGCTACTTTCTGAGAACATATTGTACACATGTTCTGATGCTGTTTGAAGGCCCTTTGAGAGACAAGAGTTGATTGAAAGGTTTCAGTTCTACAGAAGTGGGTGGCCAAAGAGCTGGAACTGAACAGCTGCCGTACACCCATTGAACTTTTGTCATTTATAAATTATTTTCTGTGCCATCTGGAGCAAGAATGGTGCCATGGTTTAGAGAAACTCTGTGGGGTGCATTTATATCCAGTGCGTATATAATTTGCTTATTGCCACATTCAACTGAAATTTTAAATTTTTTTATTTGCTTGGAGGCTTTAGATGTAAATAAATATGAGCAATTCCTTTAAATGTCATATTAAAGACACTACCTCCACCCCTCCCAGCATTTCCCCCTCCCTCGCTCCCTTCCAGTGACTACATCCTGCCTGCTTTCAGCTCCAGTGGAAAATACATTAATCCCAGAGTCTCCATGAGGTTTCCTGTTTGATGACATAATCAGAAAATCCTCCTCACATTGCCCTTGGGGTTGCTGCCTGGATGCTATGTTGTCTTGGTGGGCGTAACTCAGCCATCAAAAAAAAAAAAAAAAAAGGTCAGCACAGGCCATAAACTCAGAGCCTGAAATGCATTTATATCATGTTAAAAGAAATAAAGCTGTGGGGATGTCTGCGGACTAGGAGGGAATTTCATTAATCTGCAGATTCTCTCTGGCATTGAATGCATTGGTTGGTGACTTCCATACATCTGGCATGAGCTGGTGCAATGCCACTAGCAGGAGGTATTCGAACTGTTCCAGCGTAAGCTGTTGGACTACATGTCATGGAAAAATACCACAAACCCTTGACTATTAGATTTTGGTAGTATTGATTTAAGTTAATTCCACCATCTTCCCCAACAAGCCTGTTTACCTAATGATTTTTACCTTTGATCATTGAACACAGGAAGCTGGGACAGAGAAGACTACTGGGAAGAGTCAGAAATAGAAGATGAGGATACACTTTAAAATTAAAAAAAGAAAAAAGAAAAAAGATGGCATCTGACATGTAAAGTGGTTTGTAAAAGTTCTGAAGTTAAGATATTGTGAGGCAAAAACTTCAGTAGCTGTGAATTTGTTGGATAAGGAGAAACTGCAATATAAAATTTGAACCAAAGATATGATATTTAGATGCCAAAGGGCATGTACAGTTTTATAAGTTTAGAAGTTATTGGCATAGGCAATTGAACATATGCTCAAATATGGATTTTTTCCTTCGTGATTTGGAGAATTTTTCATGTTTTTTGTTGTTGTTTTGGTAGGCTGCCATAACCCTCCATTTGGTTGACTTGGATCTGGTGTCTCCTGCCTTGGATCTTGGAAGTCCGTGATTGATTAGCATTTGATAGGGAGGAGAACTAGGAGCAGGCCCCTTGACAGGATATAGATGCAAACCGCTTCCATGATTTTTCCTTCTCTTGTTGTACCACACTCTTCCGTCTAGTGTAGGGGATGCTGGTAGGAGAGAAAAGGTATTTCCTGTTAGAGTTTCACTGGAAAAAGTGAAAGAGGAAGGAGAGGGCTTTGGCCTCAGCCCCAGTGAGATGAAAGCCTGGGAGGATGCCACCATTTCTTCGTCTTTGTATTGGAGATGTCATTAGGCTCTCCACATTCTAAGCAACAAATATACCTTTCACAGGTACTACCCATGTGATTGGGAGGTCTATACTACATAACAGTAGGATAAAAAGAAATTATATTCATTTATGGCTACTGTGAACATTTTTGAATTTTATAAATCACTATTGAATGAACTCCAAAAGTTATAATTCTGTATTTCAGGTTCTGTGATTTGTTTTTTTATATAATGCTATAGTGGCTACATGCCTGAACTCTGGGTGTGTTTACTTCATTTGAACATCGTATGACTCGTACGACAGCAGTGGTTCCCCCAGGGTAGGAAAGGATCTTAAATAGCACCTCTGATGGGTGAATTACTTTTTATACTGATAACATTTCTCCCAAATGTCATCTGACTTGAATCCAGCTTATGACAGAGTGTCCACCATTTTTCCTAGTCCATTCAGTCTTTGGGCACCTCACATGCTGGTATTGGTCAAAAAATCTAATTAAGTTTCCATGCATGGTGACTTTGTACTGTACCCGCTTAGTTGAACTGAAATAATAATTCCCAGAATCTCTCTCACACAGCTCCCTTGTTTGGTTCTTGGTTAAGCGTGGACACAAGAGAAATGTGTGTAGGTTTCAGTGGTAGAAGGGAAAGAGCAGCCAGTTTTCATGCTCCGAAGATTGGTGTGGGGACCCAAGCACAGTGTAGCTCACATGTATGTTGTCATTTATCCCCAGCGCTGGTGTGGAGCTGCAATCGTGTCTCCCCTCTTCCATCTCCTGTGTTATCTCTGTTGGCATCTGCAGATTCTGGACAAAGTGTGCAGCTCTGCAGTGAAGATACCACCTTTTCCTGCAGGTCCATCTCATCACCCATGTTGGGGTTGGTCAGAGACCTGGGTCCCGGTTTTTCCTTGCTCGCCCCTTCTTCATATTCAGACCCTCTCTCAATTGCCTGCCTACTTGAACTGTGGCAATTCCTTACCAAACAACAGACATAGTTCCTACAATTGGGCAAAATTTAAGTCCTTTAATAAATCTCTTAATTTATACATGTCACTTTCTGGTCAAACTCTAATTATTGAATTGTTCTATTTCTTTCCAGTTATGATACACATATTCTAACACATTTGACAGTGGCTATTTGAAGACAGCTGTTGGTCTCCTCTTCTTCCTAGCCACAATTGCCATTTCTCTAGTTTAACACCCATAATTCCTTCTAGTATTCTTGATATGATGTGACTTCTTCTCTCACCATTCAGAAGTGTTTTCTAGTTATCCTCTGTCTCTCTTATAACCTACCCAAAATGCTGAATGCTGTTGCGCAGGTGGGTTGTGATAAGCAGAGAGAAGGGGTGACCATGATCCTTTTTACTCTAGATATGTAATGCAGCTTGATCGGATTAGCAAACTTACCAGTTTACAAATCTCATTGAGCTGAATGTTTCAGAACATCAAAGTGACAAAATAGTACTCAATAGTACTCATCTGGATACCCTGGGACTCTCTTCATGTCATTTCTCGTATTCTTCCTCTCACTTTTGCTCGTCAAGATCTGTTTGGATCCTATATCTGTAGTTGTTTTCTGTCCAGGTTTAGATCAAAATGTGAAGTCAAAAGGCTCATGGTTGTAGTTTAACTCTGCTATTTTCTAGCTTCCTTATTTGAAATGAAATTTCAAATTTATTTGAAATTTAAACACAGTGTCTCCGTTTTCTTATGTGTAAAATGGAAAATAAAATGTTTTACCTCCTTCATTGAATAGTTGTGAAGGTAAAGAAGGTGTATGTAGAGGTATTAGGGGGGGATAATGTACCACACAAATATTAATTTTTACATAGCAGTCTTAAAATATGATAAATATTCTTTCTTAGGCTTCATCTAGGTCAGGGGTCTTTAACCCCCAGGCCGCAGACCAGTACTGGTCGCACAGCAGTAGGCGATCGGCAGGTGAGTGAGCGAAGCTTCATCTGTATTTGCAGCTGCTCCCGAGCACTAGCCTCACCACCTCAGCTCCACCTCAGATCTTCAAGCATTAGATTCTCATAGTCCCTGGTGCCAAAAAGGTTGGGGACCGCTGATCTAGGTCATTAGTTAAAAAAAAAGGTGAAGCAGTAGGACCGAGGACAAAAACCTTATCTCTAGGGACCTTCCATAGAATGGCAGTGATTGGATGTTGATGCCATTTTGGTTCACATGTTTATTAGTCTAACAAAGTACCTTTGAATTCAGCCCATATTTTTTTTACATCCCGTCCTTTAAGTTGTCATGAGAGTCTTTATTAGGTTTCTTACTCAAGTTCAAATATATTTTTTCCAATATATTTCCCGGATCTGCCAGGCCTTGTCAGAGAAGGAAATGAGATTTGTCCTTTCCCCCATTGAACCCATACTGTGTGCCAGGATTGTCACTTTCTTTTCTGCGTTGTCACAACCAATCTTTTAACAATTTGCCAAGAATCTTGTCCAGGATCAACAGCAAGTACACTGGTGGTGTGTAGTATTGGGATTCTCTTTTTGTTTTCCTTTCCTGTCTTTTTGAAAATGGAAACTTTATTTTCCTCATATTCAGTCTTCTGGCACCAGTTCTTTTTCTCCATCAGTATTTACAAGAGCAATCAACTTTCTGTTTGAGTTCAGGTTGCAGTTACATTGCCTTTGTGATAGCTCATCTCATTTTTGCCTCGGTGGTGCTAAATCCTGAGCATCAATGAGCTGTCTTTACTATTGCAAGTATAGAATAGTTAAAATTCATGTAATTGGAAGACCTCAGAAACGTATGCCTGAATATTATAAAAACATTTAAAAATCTTGTGTTGCTTTTCATTCCCTTATGAAAGTAAAACCAACAACATAAAAAGCCAATATATAATTAAGGACGTTGTAAGAACACAATTTTATTATTGAAAAAAAAGCCGGATTTTTTTAAGTGGAGAAGAGCCCAAGAGAAGTCTGTGAAATTAAAATTATATGTAGCCCCTTTAGTTTAATGGACAAATGGTAAAATGATTTGCTCTTAAGGTTTTGTTCTAGCAATAATGCTAGTAAAACTGGCTATTTAGCAATTAACTATTATGTTCTATGCTGTATATCAGAGGTTTTACATTTATTACCTCATTTAGTACAATTAATTTGCAAAGTAGGAGTTTACAAATTCCTGAATTGAGAAAACTGAGAATCAGACAACTTTAGTAAAACGCTTAATAAGTGCCAAACTGGAATTTGAATCATCTGATTGCAGAATTGCACGTTTTTCCATTACACCACAAGGTAGCTTTAAATGACATTTTCTATTAGACTTTTAAATTTTTACTTGTTTAGTGTTATGATGACCATGCTGAGTGACCTTTAACTTGGGTCATGCCAGTGGGAATTGCCTTAATAAAGCTGTTATATTAATAACTTTTGTGATTGTTGGACTGCTTTATACATTTTAGATTAAAGAAATTTACCAGTGCAAAAAGAGCTGCCTTTTTCCATTGCTGGTCATAAGTGGAGATTTTGCTTTATTTATTACAAATCAATTAATGGTCCTTTTCTGTAACACCCCATCAATCAATGCATGGAAGTTTCCATTGATAAGAATACCTCACCAAAAGAAATCAATTGTCCTTTGTCATTTTGACAGGAATTAGCCACAAAGGTGGATTAATCCAGAATGCAATAGGGAAATACCTGCGGGCGAAGGCCAAAACCTAATTTTGTAAAATCAAAAGTGTCATAAGTGCATTTCACAATCAATGCTAACAAAAGGCTTTGCCCCTTGTTCCCATAGTAAGGATTAATTTGCCTCTCCAGCATGAGTTGAAACTACTTTTGTTTTTTCATTTCACCACTGTAGTCTCATTGCCAGACACTGTAGAAAGGCTCAAGATAGTGTATGCTCTGTTCCCCAAGGCTTGATTGGAATTTAAACCATTTTAATAGGGAACTGTATAAGAAAATCTAGTGTAATGCCTGAAAAATGTACAGTTGCAGATCCGTATGAGGCTGCCTTCTGGCTCTGCTACAAGGTTTCTGTAAGAGGAGTCCAAAAGAATCTCTGGAAAGGAGAATTTTCATTAACACAGGCTCACCATAGGAATGTTCGAACCTGTATGAGCATCGTCAAACCAACAGCCCTATGCATACAATATTACTTATAGCATGTTGGAATGCAGCAACATCAGAAGCTGCATCTGTGGAGTCTTATTTTAAGAGGTTATTGCAAACATGTGAATAGTGACCATAATTATGGCCAAAATTAGAATATGCTATTTCCATAATACTTATGGAAATTCATTTTTAAAGACGTTTAAAGATTAGACCGTAAAAATCCTCTCTACTTATCTGTATGGCATAAAGTATTCAGGAAACATTTATGCTTCTTCTAGTTCATGTTTATCCCTATGCTGAAAAATTTTAAACCATTTTTAGCCCCTTCCTTTGAGGACATTGCCTAGCTTTTAAATTTTTTTTTTTCACTTATACGTGTCAAGTTCTTGACTAGAAACTCATCTAAATAAGGTTTACTTCTGAATCCCAGTGTTTAAGTAGTTTTGAGGAAACTGTAGTTAACTAAATGGTTTTCCCTATAGTAAGACAGTAAGCATTGAGTGTTTTTCACTTAAAACCTTTTTAATTGTTATTTTAAAGTTACCATCATTTTTAGAAATATAAAAGTTTTGTATGCTTGTTTCTCCTCTAATATATTTGGAAACTTTCCAAGAAAATATTTACATTTTTATTGCAAATAAGCTTTATATACAGACCTTGAATACTGGATGATGTCTTTTTCTGGATACTACTTAAAGAAATCTCAAATACTGGTTCAGTTTAATTTGCCCAGGATATGTTTTAAGATCATTCCTTAATCTCTTGATGTCACCCAGTACATGACTCCCAGAGGTAGAGCAAGTGATTAGTATTTAGTTTAGAAATTATATGATTTTTTGCAAAATGGTATGACTCTAAGATATGGTTATCATATTTGCAGCTTCTTTCAGCTAATGTTTTGGTTAAAAAAGAATACTCATGTTTTTAGAAATAAATACTCTGTTCTTTTCTCACAAACATGTCAGACTTTCACCTAATTAAATAAAATTTCATTTTAGTTCCTACTTATGTAAGCAGTCCTATAAGTGATTAGTATTTTGAATCAACATAGCCACAGTGAATGCAGCTATGTTAAATTATGGTGTTATTAACATTATTTTAATTCCAAATGCGAGACCATATGCTGAGCCATCAAAGTCTCTATAACTTAAAAGGGATTGAAATTATACGAAATCTGTTCTCTGACAACAGCAAAATTAAATTAGCCATTAATAACAACAGCGTTCTAGAAAATTTCTCCATATTTGGAAGTTGAACAACATACTTCTAAATAACCCATATGGTAAAGAAGAATACATTTTGAAATAATAATAATACATACCTAGTATATAAAAATCTGTGGGAAATGCAGTTAAAGCACTACTTAGGGAGAAATTTATTGCTTTAAATGGTTCTGTTTGAAAAAAATGTAAAAATTTAAAAACATACAAATACAGTTGGTAAAAATATTATGAAATCTAAAACAAAAATCAAAAGAGTGGTTACTCCTGAGGGAAGAGGATTGTGATCTGGGAGGGACCCACAGAGGAGCTGTATATTTGTTATACAGTTCAGTTTCTTTAACTGCTATGGAATATGAGTATCCGTTATGGGTTGAATCGTATTCTCCAAAAATCCGAATGTTGAAGTGTCAACACTTAGTACCTCATAATGTAATAGTATTTGGAAATAAGATCTTTATAAAGAGATGATTGAGTCCAAATGAGGCCTTCAGAGTGGGCTCTGTTACAATTTGGTGTCTTTATAAGAAGAAATTTGGACACACAAAAGAGATAACAGGGACACGCAAGCACAGAAAGAAGACTATGTGAAAGAGGTAGCAAGAGGATGGCCCTCTAGTAGTCAAGGACAGGAGCCTCAGAAGAAATCAACCCTGTTGACACCTTGATCTAAGACTTCCAGGCTCCAGAACTGTGAGAAAAAGATTTCTGTTGTTTGTAACACCCAGTCTGTGGGACTTTGTTATGGTAGTCCCAGCCAACTAATACAGTGTCTATATATTTTTTTAAAGTCCTTAATTACAGGTCTTAAATATTTTTGTACTTATTCAATAATTTACGTCAATTATAAATGAATATATGGATCTCATATTGAGCCAAAAAGTTGCCTTTCTGTGTCAGAGCATGCCAGTGACATTTTAGGACCCCAGTTTTAATGTTTAAACTTACAGGTAAGAGTAACTGTGGGTAAATATTAAAAATGTGACAACATTGTCACTTGTAATTTTACATACCTCAAGTCGTGAGGCTGAGAAAATCTAGGTAAAGCCCTTATAACACATATCGGCACAACATACATTAGCTGTTGTTATTATTGGTGCTTCTGCTATTTATTGTGATTATTTCATTGCAATCTAGTTTTCTTGAAAGATATAGGCTCCAAAATGAATCTCTCATAGTAGACCTTAGGGGAAGGGTGGTAAGTTAAATTTGTCGAGAATATAGCTGTTTCCTACTGGTCTGAGGTTAAAATGTTTTGGAGTGAGAGACTGTGAGTGTCCTTTCCGGACAGACTGCTCTGCCTTGAGCTCCAGCATCGTTTTCTGCCTCCTGCAGCAGGTAATGAGAGACAGATTTGTCCTTCCAGGGCTACTTCTTCCTTTAGAACAACATTGGTACCTTTTTCTAGAGGAAGTTAGGAAAAGAAGAGAAGGGAGGGGCTGTTGCTGTTGAATTACTTAGACCTAGGTTTGTGGACTTGAGTGGCACATAGGCTGCTGTGAAAATGTGGTGTGTGTGCACGTGCGTATGCGCATGTGCATATATATGCATAGTTAACATCAGCCATATTTAAATTGGCATTTCTTTTGGGAATGATGTTAATAGTCAAAATGCTGTTGATTGAAGGATGTAAAGAAATGTACGTGGAGTGTGCTGTTCTTAGAGAGCAAAGGGAATTAAGCAATTTCTCTCTAAAAACTCTTCTTGTAATAAACTTCTCTCTTCTTCCTCCTCCCTCCCTCTCTCCCCATCATGCCTGGGATTCTAGAGTTAAAAATGTACTCTTTGGATTAAAGATGCTGTGGTTTCTTCCAAGAATTTATTTTTATATGACAAGCATCTTGGAAAGAAGACCTCTCTCCATGTGAGGGATCGATTCATCATATTGCTTTCCCATATGCTAGCTGGACTAAGAGTAAGGATGGAGGAATGGATCTAGAGAGGTATCCATTGATTAGACTCAGTAATCCTCTATCCAGAGCACAAACTCTCAGGGACTTTGCTTCTCTACCAGAGCATCTTAACCTTGTGTTTTCAGTTTGATAACAATGATAAACTGATCTAAACACATTCTGAATCATCTGAAAGGTAATGTTATAACAAGGTCTTCCCATGAAACTTCAGCACCTGTGTTTACCTTTGTGCTTGCCTGCCCCTAAGCGGTCTGTGTTTCTGGCTAATGACTGATTTACAAATGATGAGTTTCTATCAAGTTTAGGCTGGATGACACCCTTTTCTGATACAGGTTATAGAAAAAGTGTTGGGAGAATTGAGCCATTCTGTTGCCCAGAGTAATGCAAGCACTCTTAGCTCAAAAGAATCTCGGCTGTAGCATGAGTGCCATAGTCATGCTGCAAGTGACAAATTTGTTATATAGCAAGACCTCATGTATCATATTCAATTAATATTGTTAAATTGTGTTGGTTTCATAGCTTTTCTTAAATTTTTCTTATAAATTTATTTTGGCTGTTCAGTTCTATAAGACTTCGAAGCTTAAGGAGTTTATTCCTAGTTGTGTTTTATGTACATCTTTTGAAGTTCTAATAAAATCATTTAGGTCAATACTGGGAGTATGAGTAAACTTGTAGATTTCTCAAGTTTAAGAAATGCCACTCTGCTGTGTAGCAGAGACTGCCAGGACATAGAGCTGTAATAAGGACTCCTGGGGGAGGCATGGGAAGTGAAGGGGTGTTCAGGATGAGAGATTTGATGGTTGGGAATGAGATGGCTTTGATAGTCTCTTTTGTAGATGTCCAGGATGAATAAAGGGAACCCAGAAAAGGATTTCTGTAAGTCCTCGCCAAAACTTGATCAACTTTACAATTTGGCCTCTAGCTGACACTCTGAATGAGGTATTAAATAATAGAGATGCTATCTCAAAAAATCTGACATCTCTCTCCTGGATTACTTCAAAAACAAATGCATTTCTACAACGATTCATTATGAAAATTGAGGTCAATGATCTCTATATAGAAAGGTGAAGTGGTGTCAGACCCTTTCCATTTACTACTGGCAGGTCTGCAGGCCAAATGTGGGGTCTTAACACTTGCATGATGAGCAAATGGAATCAGCAACAGTTAGACAGGAAGGCAGAGGGGCAAGCAGATAGTCTAACCCCCAGTCACCATGTATTTAGTGGAGCCTCATGCTGATGCTGAATTCCCATGTTTAAGCTGCTATTGAGATAAAACTTTTATTTTCTATCCTTTTTTTAGTTCTTCATTAACAAGTCTCACTTTTCGTTGAATTCAGAGGTGAACCAGCCTTATATCAAGTTCTGAGAAACGGAGTTGTGTCCCCAGGTTGACACACATTTGCAGGAAAAGAACTTGAGCTAAATGACCTCATACTCTTAATTTAATAGAAGTATAACCCTAAGTCGGAATAAAAATGATGGTTCTTTTAAAAATAAACATAGGTTGGAAAGTTAACTCATGGCCAATTAACTTCATGAAGGATTACTACATAGAAATGACAATGACAGCAGGAAGTAAAGCATGGGATTTTATGATTTCTGGGCCTTTTGGCATGTTAGCATACTGGGCAAACATGTATCCTACAAAACTTGGGCATTTTTATAATACTAAGAATGTGCTACTTAGACCAAAATAAAATTTCAGAATCCCACTTCCTTAAATAAATAATTAGAATTACCACTGGATTTCATTAGAGAAGATGTAAAATTGCTTAATGGTCTATATATGTGTATATTTATATTTCATCACATATATTACATATATAGAGAAACTTATGTTTTATACAGAGTATCACATGTAAAGTGATAAACTTTTCAATATATACTATAATACAAACTTTATTTCATGTGTTTACCATTTAATCCATTTCGTTCCTATACCCTGTGGTGGGGAGAACTACGGTGAGTGGAAATTCAGTCTTTCCGTCTTCAGAGAAGGAGACCATGTTCTTAGGGAGAGAACGAACTTTAGTAAGCTGATTTGAAGCTAGATTTCATTTGCAGCTTACACTTTGTCACTTCCACTTTATAACAGCATCAAACACCAAAATGCAGTCCTTCTCAAAGAAAAAAAGAGTAGAGCTGGAAGAGGAAAAAAGGGGGCGGGGAATGAAACTTGACTTTTAGAAAGTAATTATATTAAATTTATATGTGAAATTAACTATAACAAAATTAAATCACGTAATAAAAAGATGAGTAAAAGTTATCTTAGAAGACAAGAAACAAGTATGAGATCCAAAGATAAAAACGGAAGTGATATTGAGTTTGAAGTATAGGAAAAGGTTAGAAACAGGAAAGAAAGAACAAATAACTGGAAATGTTACCAAGTAGTTTTGGGTTTCAGATCTTCCCTTACATGACACCTAATAAGGTTTTGTTAAACTTACAGTTATTTGATAATGAAAGAACTTTTGAATGTGGTATTTTAAGAGTTTTTCAGCTAAAATAATATAAAAATGTGTGCTCCCCCTTTTCCCTTTAAGGCATTCAATAATGTGTTAAATGAGAGAAATTACATTTTTAGGTTTTGCTTTTGCAACTTTTCCCTTTGATCAAGGAAAGACAAAAACTTAGCTGCCCCTTATGTTCAAAATGAGTCTACATGGAATGACCTGTTCATATTGTATATGATGCTAAAACCATATGCCAATAAAAATGAAAATATGTGTAAATGACAGTGTAACACAAAAAAATTTCCACAGACATGCCAATATCAGAATTGTAATTTAGATTGCTTAATGGATTTCCCAGTAATGATGATTGTTCGTTTGAAGTTGTAATTTTACCTTCTTTGCAGAAGGTAAGTAGGACTTAGGGACTGCAGGTATTTGTTATTAATAAACTTCCACAGCAAGCCTTTTCTGTTTCTCTTAAATAAATAATGCACACGACGCACAGAATAGCACTGAAGGGGGAGCATGGTAGAGGTTTGTATGTATGCTAATTTCGTATTGGCAGTTACAGTGTTCAGGATAAGTTTTTTATTTAGATCACTAGAATGTAATATCATTAAAACACATCGTGCGTTTTCTGTACTAAATGATACTGAAAGAGCATCATGGATGTTACCTTCATTGAAACTTCACAGCAGCACAGTGGGATATTATTTTATCCCCCAAAGTCAGAGGAGGAAACCAAGGGAAGCTCAGAGAAGAAATTTGCCCCCAGCAGCTAGGATTTGAATTTAGATCACTCGCAGAGGGCTCTTAATCACTCCTGTTTACTGCTTCGCAAGGACAGACTTGGATACTAGTAATACAGGTAAAAGGTGAGTCCAAACCAACGGCCATTTAATTTTGGCCTATTTAGGGGAAAAGAAAGATGATACTATATAGAAGAATCTCATAGGAGGTAGGGTTTTATCTTAAGTGCTGAGACATTAAAATGAATTAAAAGATTGAAGATTCTAGCACGGGGAATGGTCTGAACAAAGCAGTGGAGCAAATGTCTGTTTAGGACCTGGGGAAGAAATAGACTTGACTGGAGGGGAGACTTTCCGTGGAGGAAACTGGGATATGAGCTCTGCATTGCTCATCAGAGTTGTGAATGTATGTTGATATGATTAAGAGCAATTTGGGGTCAAATTCTTAAGTCTTTAGAGTGATGTTTCCCAAGCTGTATTCTGTGCAATCCTGGTATCCTATGAGATGTCTGTGAAAATGCATTCTGTGGCCAAGTAAACTTAGGAAACACTTCACAAAGTTTCTATAGACTTCTCAGTTTTGAATTTACTAATTTATACTGCGTATTCTCGAGAAGGAAGAATCTGAGCACAGAACCTTTGTTTCCCAGAATACCCATAACCACCATGCATGCTAATTCAGTTTTCTGTTTGGGAAACACTGGCTCAGACTGTTCTGTATAGAATGAGGCATTAAGAAAACAGTTCTGAAGAGGGCAATAATGAGAAAGTATGACTTAAAGTTTTATACCACTTACATCTGCCTGCAGTTTTTTATTCTCTTAGGTATAGATCTAAGCGGCTGATTTTTAAAATACAGAGAAGTCTTAAAATTTCATGGAATCCCAGAGTCACTTATAGGAAGTAATTCGAGGGTTTTTGTTTTTTGTTTTTTGTTTTTAATTTAGCATTTAAAAAAATCTAAGTGCTGAGCTTCCGACTTCTGTTGTTCTCATTATTAACACTGAGTGTTAAAGAATTTTTCCTCGTTAATCTCATTTATCCAATGACATTAGCACTACTTTGGGCATTAGGTACTGTAAGAGGTGTGGGGCCAGGGAGAGAAACATAACCACCCACATTTCCTGTAGCATTCTCCACACCACCACGGTGTTGAAGAAAAGATTCACTAGGACCTCATATAATAGATAAGGACATGGTGGGACTGAGGTGGTTTCCAGTTTCTCTGGCAGCTGTCGATAAAGCTTTTAATGCTGTTTCTAGCACCCGGCTCTTAAAACTCCATAGTAACAATTTGGTCTGGTAGAACCATGTGACATAGCTAATGCTTGTGTTATATATTTTCAACTCTGGATTATCACAGGATCATGGGAGAGTGAATCCAAAAATTGTTTCCTCCTCTATCCATATTTGAAATAGAATCACACGGACAACTGCATTTCTTCAATAAATCTGTGGTTGCTTTCTTCTCTGCCTTTTAATAGCTATTTTTAGGGTTATTTTCTCCTCTTTTAAGTTTTGAAATAAGGTAGCAAATAAATATGTCTTGGGTAAAATTAGTCAGATGAGAACATTGGATTCAGAGAAATGTTAAGCAGAATCAAAAATACAATTAACTAGTTAGTTGTAAAGTCCTTCGATTAATATTTATTCTTCACAAATATAGGTTGAATGATCAATAGTTAATGAAAGTTGTCAAGCTTACTAAGGATCACCTTCCAGATGTTTGTATAATTTCTTCTAAATGAAGATTTAGACTGCAGTCAGGGACAATAAGAGAAAAATTAAAGTGCATAATAAATACTGAAGTTTTCTTAAAAGCAATATTGCATTTAGTCCAAACTCTACTTTAAAAAGTAGATAAATGTGTGTCTTTCAGGAGAATTGTTTTTGCTTTTTTTTTTTTTTTTTAATGTCCAGGAGTTAGTGTTTCCAACTTGTTTTGTCGTATCTATTCTTTTCTTTTTTTTTTGGTCACCCTAAATAGTCAGAAGTTTCTCTAAATCCAACTGGAATATTTTTTTTTAGACTATTTTTAGAATGTATGTGTGTGTCAGTGTGTGTGTGTGTGTGTGTTGCTATTTTCTTTTGGTTTGTTTGTATCTGGTACTCTTGGAGATTTTTGAAATAATCATGAAACACTTATGTCATAGACAGTGTTTACTGTCTTTCAACAATAGTTTACTTTTTTTTTTTTTGTTAATAGGACATGTGGTGTGAGAGCATGTATTTGAGAAACAGGACAGACAGCATGGAGGTAGAGTGTGAGGCACTGAAATCCTTCTGGTTGGATTCGAGTCCTGGCTCCACTTCATACTAAGGACGTAACTTTGGGCAACTCACTCAGCCTCTCTGGGCCCTGGTTTCTCTTTATGTAAAATGGCTTTAGTGGTAATACCTATCACATATGTTTTTAATAGATATTTAAGAACTTAGGACAGTACCAGATATATAATAGGTATTAAATAAATGTTAGCCATTATTACTCAACAAATTAGTATCAGATGTTAGGCTTTGCTTTTAGATTTTATCGTTTGAAAAAATGGTTTCCTTTTTATTTTTGGTGAGTTTCTACAGCAAGGGGAAGAAATGAGGCAGGAGGGCCGTGTAATTTTTTTTGTTTGTAATATCACTGGGACATCTTTAACTGGAAGATAGGACTTGTCTTGTTGTATGTTCTTATTTGTATGTAGTAGCCATATCATTTTTCCCCAATTAATGGCAAGCTTCAGAACTCTCTATGTACCTTTGGAAATGACTTCCTTGTGTTCTCTACCAGAAGCTTGAAAAAAACCTGAGAAGACGTTTGGTTTTTACCTTCTTAGTTTCAGAAACCTTCTGTGGCTTTTTGTCACTAAAGTTAGCCATGTTTATGGTCCTAAGAAACCACACATATGTATGTCAGTGTCTGTTACTGCTGTTGTCAAAGGTGAGGGGGGAGGGAGCACGAAGAGTACCAGACCTGACATACCTGTTGGTGACATTGGTGGTTTTTTTGGTCATGGCGTTAAGTGATTAAAAATCAGGTTATTAGTTAACCATAATTTATTTACATAGCTAAATTCCACAGAACTTTCTTTAATGCCATTACTGACCATAAAATTGACAGTTTGATATTTTAGGATGACTTTTGCTTGTTGGCTGTTTGTCTTTGAAATATTTTGAGAAATATGTTCCCTGTATAAGTCCAATCTCATCTCTGAAGTATTTGCAACTTCTCTGGTTTAGAATTTTTCCTGATAGTTTGCCACTAAAATCAGAAGCTGTGATGTGTTTGAGAAATTCCAAAATCTTTTCAGTCCATAGCCCCTGAATTCTTTCTACAAATGATTTCTCTCGGCCCGTATTATTATTATTATTTCAACTTCTTCCCAGAGTGATGACTTCTAACCCTGTATCTTCAGTCTGCAGTGCTCACATTTGCTCTCACCTCTCCTGGTGGTATTTCATCCAGGTTATTCCATTCGCGCTTCAAACTCAGTATCTTCACAACAATAATTTTTCAAACTCTGCCCACCTCTTCTCTCCCCATGTCTTGTTAGTGACATTCTCATTCTTCCGGTTACCAAGGTGTTATCCCAGGCAACTTTTCCCTATTCCTTATTCTCTTTATGCAGTCACTCAGACCTTTTAATTCTTCATCAGTACTCTTTTTACCCAGCCATCCTTCTTTCCCCTTACTTCCTCCCTGGTCAGGAACACATGGCTTCATGCCTTGATTACTATAATAGCCTCCTAACTAGCCTCTAAGACAAAGGTATTCAGTCCTTTCTTCCCTCCATAGCTTTCTGTTTAGAGCCCATATTTTATGTTTCACTCCTGATCTCACGCTTATAGTGGTTCTAAGTAAAGCCCAGACTCTTCAATCAGCTTGTCTTCACTTGTCCCTACCATCATTTGCCCGTAACATCTTCTGTTCTGCAGCCACGATTTATTTTTATGCTTAGTGTCATAACTTCCGTCATTCCAGGCTCTTTTTTTTAACTTCTTTTGTTCCAATCCTTTGGAATCTCCTTCTCCCATATCTCCACTCAAGTATCTTTTTTTTTTTAATTCATGAGCTTCAGCTCATGTTTTCCCATTTTCTTTCATATATCCCCTTTCACTTAAAGACTCAAAATCCTTATTTTCTCTCTCATTTCTTGCCTAGTATGAATACTTAACTGTTACTTATTTTTTATATTTCCATTTTATGTTTTCCATTCTTATATTTCCATGTTTCATATTTTCCACTTAAACAGTTTTTAACACCCTAAGGACAGATATTATTGCTTATGTGTATATTTCTCATCAGAATGATTTATATAGTAGAAATTAAATGTTGGATGAATCCATGGTTAAAATTTGAGGGAGTCAACATATGTAAGGCTCTGCTAGGAATCAGATGAGATGTTATGAGACAGCATTCGTATAAGTACTATGCAAATGGTGTGATTATTTTGGGGCATGTTTTTGGCTTTTGTTGATAATATCCTCCATTCTGGAATAACAACACTCTCTCTGGACTTCTCATGACTTTCAAAGTTTAAACAGAGACACTAATGTGTATTTCCACAATAGGTCCTACAAATAAGATCTGATTTGCTCATGTTTGTTTACACATATTTTACTAGGTCTTTTATTTACTATGGTTGCTTCTTAGTCTTTTTTGTCTAAAAACTTATTAAGATACAGGTGCTATTTCGTTGTCATCTCTGCACCTCCATGGTCTCCATTCTAAGGGTAAAGAAACTTGTTTATCTTTACACATAATTGGTTGAGGACAGGGATTTTATATCATAGTCCTTTGCATCTTTGCATTACACCTTGCTGCCTTCCCTGTCAGACTATCTAATCTGGAACTTCAGATGCTCCCCCTCTAAGCCATTTTCACATTTCAGCTAGTACCAGCCATGATAAATCACTGGCTAGAAGGTGAGCTGCTTGCATTCTGCAATAGAGCACTGTACACCTGAACATTTTGGTGGAAAAGAAAATATAGAATCTATAGCTGTAGGGCACAAATGAGTCTTTTGCACCTGATTAGCATACATTTCTTCACCAGATAAATCTGTGTCTATTAATTTTTTTCCTCAGCTTTTTCCCCAGGTGTCCATGTTGGTGAACATATTCATTTTCCTTCCTTTCTTTGTAGGATATGTATATACTGCTCCAGCTGAGTCTAACTTGATGTCCCCCACAAATCTCAATACCGTGCCTTCTTTTCCATCACCAGGTCATCCCTGGCGTCCTCCTGGGACATCCTGCTCAACTGCCTCTGATCCACGGATAATTGTTCTCTGTTGTCCATTCCACCAGATATCCTCAAAACTAACAGAAAAGAGAAATGGCTAATGGTAAGATTTTTTTTCTCTTCTTAGAGAATTTCTAATATGTTTACTTTTAAGTGCTGCCAATGTAAGGTTTTCCTTAGGAGTGAGTGGTATGAGCATAGTTCAAAAACATTGATTTTAGAATATTGAAAGTTTAGGAACTTTTTTTGGATTCCTTTCATAATGATGAGTTTGAGGGGAGAAGACTTTCGAAAGAGCACATTACAGTTAACTTTTTCAAACACTCCAATGTTTTTGACCTTCTGAGTTTCAGATCTCAGAGTTCCATTGACTTCTGGCTGTCACCCCGGCATGACCCACCAATACCTTAAACTTAGTATAGCCAGAGACATGTTCATTCTCTCTGTTCTGCTGGAATCTTTTCTTTTGGGCTTTGTACTTCGAAGATTGTTGTCATTTACCTGCTGCCCCATGCAGTTCTTCTTCCATCTTGTTCTGACCTAGTCTGGAGTTTTACTAGGGTCCTATTGGCTAAATTTTTGGCCAGTTACTCAGTTGAATAATATAGCTTTCCTTTAAGGCTTCAGCTTTTTGATAGTTGAGGTCCCTCCCTTCTATCTGCATTATTCCTATTAGAACTGATGATCGTGACATGTAAGAACACCTGGGAGATGGGTCTTTGCTCACTATAAATATTAGTCTCCTTTGACTACTGTAACAAATTACTACAAACTCAGTGGCTTAAAACAACTGAAATTCAGGTGTTGACAGGGATGTACTCTCTCCAGAGGCCTAGGGGAGAATCTGTTCCTTGTCTTCTCCAGCTTCTTTCTGGTGGCTGCTGACATTCTTTGGCTTGTGGCTGCATCACTTCATTATCCACCTCCATGGTCATATTGCTTTTCCTCTCCTGTCTATAGTCAAATTCCTTTCTGCCTCCTTCTGATAAGCATACTTGTGACTGCACTCAGGGCCCAACTGGATAATCCAGAATAATCTCTCCATCTCAAAATCTTTAATCACATCTGCAAAACCTTTGCCATAGAAAAGTTCCAGATATTAAGACCTGTTATCTTTGGAGGCTCTTGTTCAGCCTATTGCACTGTGTTGTACTCACTTGATTTGAACCTGCTGCTTCTCAATCCCTGGTTCTCACCATTCCTTGGTCATAGTTAAACTACTCAAGCCTGTTGGCAGCATGCTTCCTATCCACCTCACCTGCACCTGGAGAATTGGCCTCAGCAGTGCTGTCCATTTCCCAAGAGTCTGTCTCATGCCAGGGCGGGTACCATTTGCCCTGCTCCTGTTTATTTCATCTGTCTCGTATATTGAGTTACATAAAATATCAAGTCTGTTTTCAAAAATATCTTGTGATGCTCCTTCTCTCTCTCTGCCTCCCCCTCTCCCCCTCTCCTCCTCTCCCTCCCCACCTCCCATAAAGACCTTGCAATTCAGATCCTCCCAGATTGTCTCCATTGTGCTTCATTTGACCAGGACATACCGAGACGCGCCCTGAGATGTAGGCTGCTGTTTCCTAGTCTAGGATGCCCTTTTCTCTTCTTCTGTATTTGAGGAAGTAGTGTTCATTGTGCACAGTCCAAGTGTCATATTCTCTGAAACTTTCCTGAACTGTGCCCCTCTCTCCATTTCCATGTAAAATTAGTTCTTCCCTTTCTTCTTCCTCAGCACTGTTTATACTTGATTCGAACCCATTGTATTTTACTTTATTGTGTCTATGTTTCCTCCTTGATAGACTTTGAGTTTCATGAGAACCAAGAATAGGGTAGTACTTATCTTTTTTATTTTAACCTCACACACGAACCACAATAAGTGCTTGATATAATAATATATAATATAAAAAATATGTTTAATTGATCGAATCTTAGGCTATATGAATATTTAATAATCTCTCAATTTCCTATGAACCCCAAAGTTATTGTTTTTTTTGTTGTTTTTGTTTGCTACGTGCAGTTCATTTTGGCTTCTGTTTCTGGTACAAATTGATTAAAAATGCTCTAATTTATGTATGCTGCACTTAAATTTTATTCACTGTGAGGGGGTCATTATACTTAACCCTCTGTGGAACTAATTTACTATAATACGAGACTTTACCAAACGTGAAAAACTATGAGAGTAATGTCACTCGATTGTCTTCTTGTAGTCTAGATCTTTAAGCAATAATTTGGAATTTTGTCAGGATTGCTTTTGATTTATTGGCGATCTGTCGAAACACTACTGTTTTTTTTTTTTCCTTTCCCTGGATGCTTCGTTTGTTTGATTGAATACCACCCCTCAACCCTCCCTACCCCAGTCTTTTCACTGGAAGCTGGAGACAGAATTGCCCACTGCCTCCCTGATCTTAAATGTTATGCCCTGTAAGGTCTCTGTCCTATTGTATTGCTGGTGTCTGTTTCCTATTTCTAGGAGTTTTGTGGAAAGTGCTGGTATTTTACTACATTGCATGTCTTATATTTATGAGAAACTCAAAGGGCTTTGTGGATTTTCCTTTTTGGTATCTAATCTTCTAACAGTTCTCTGAGGTAGGTGGCGTGAAGTGTTATCTCCATTTTGCAGATATTATAACAGAAGCATCTCACAACTTGATGTAGGCCCCATAGCAAATCAGGGGATGAGTGGAAACTCTCTTCAGCCTTTCAGTGATCGAGATGCCAGATGACTTAATTTTAATATTTAACATCTATACCCACGTTGGTTTTACATGAAATATTATTCTCAGTACTCATATGGGAGCCAGTGTTCCGATTTTAGTATTACTCCTCTATTTTTTCCATCCTATAATCATTTATTTTATATACACAGACACCATAAAAAATATACTGTTATATAACAAGTATATAGAATATACTTTGTGTAATAAAACTAGACCTTCTTTCAAAATAATTTATATGCAAAACTGGGTTCTGCGAAGGTGTTACTTGGTCAGGGGACTATATGCATATATGAGTTTCAGCTTCTTTTATATATGAGATATCACCTTATACGTTTTGACTAACTTTCTTGTCAGGTGAACATACTATAAAGACATTAGCTAGAGATGTGCAAACATTTAAAAATACATACAACCCATGACAGTGAAAAATCTAAGAAAGTAAGAAATACTATAAATTGGACAGCAGGTACTCATTAATAAGTGAAATAAATGTTTTCATTTGGATAATTCTTCCATGCAAATGACAGTACCCCAAAGTGAGCTTATACTGTAAGTTTCATATACTTTTCCTCAACTGTTAAGTTTTTTCTCTCTCAGAGGACAGTTAATACATTTTTTTAATGTAAAATTTAATGCAAATGTAAGTTCTTGGTCAGATTTGCCTGAGTCTAAAGAGAATGTCTCAAGGGACTTTGTGTCTGCGGTATAGGGTGTGTGGCAAGGCTTCTTTCTTCTTCATGACTGGATTTGTAATGGCCTGCTCTTTGGCCAAGTTGCATAAATTATACTATTGCTTCTAGAGCACTAAGAGCTGCCTGGCAGGGAAATCTCCCCAGTTTCTGGAGTCTCTGAGGCAACGTTTCAGTTTATTGTTTTGGAGTGGCGGTGAGGCAAGCTCTGACACAGCTGCCTTAGGAATCAGCCTTGAGACCTCTGTGTGATTTTCCTAAGCCCTGAGAGAGGATTTAGAGCACCTGGTGGGGGGATGCAAGGCGCCACCCCTCTGCTTTGTTAGTCTCTCCTCCCACCCCCCTGGCTACCTGCCCAGCTACTGATGTTTTTTTGCCCAAACCATTTGGAGCGCGTGGGTCAGAGGGAGCTCACCCAAATTCTGTAGACAGCTGGCTGCAGTCTCCTATTAGCCCAGGCAGAAGGTTCTCCAGCTTATCACTGAACTGCAGGGTGGCCGTGATCCTGGGATAATTCTGTTTCTCACCGTCGGGGCAGGTGGGGGGGGGGGGCGGCGGTGGATGCTGTTGTCCTCCTTTCCAGCTTGTTGTTTGAAGTAGTTCTGTAAGGCTTCCGGCTTCTGCTGACTCACAGACACACACATAAAAATCTTTCCCTCCCCCTTCCCTCCTTCCCTCCCTCCCTCATACCCATTTAATGGCGTTTGAAATGACTAAGAAGATAACTAATCTCCCTGCTAGGGGGTAACAGCTTAAACAGTAAGTACAAGGAGCTGTTCACACAGGTCCACAACGTCTGAAAAACTTCATCTGGTCTTCCTCTTTCACTGCTAACTCTATTTCCTATTCCGTTCCTTTCTCCCCTCTTTAAACATTCTGGGCCGAGCCACAAGCCTAAATGTGGCTTGCATATGATTACAGAGGTGTAATACACATTTGGAGGGACTTTGCAGATGAACAAGTTAAAGGATGCCATTTCTGTTTCCCCGATAGAAATGTGCCGTTTCTAATGAACATTTTATGATGATACTTCTTCACCTACCTCTCCAACTTGTGCTGAACTGTAATTAAAATGAATGAAGAACGTGATTCCTGGTGCGTGCACCTGGGCTCTTTGTTGCGTCTCTCTTAGTAGTTGACGGATTTCTAAAGCAGAAAATCAAGCTTATTCACAATGGAAGCTTATAGTTTTAGAAACCGCATGGATAGGAGTACTATAATTTTGCAAGATTTGGCAGGCATCAATGAACCCAGTAGCCACATTGACCAAGACTGAAAATGTAGAAAGTAAGCTTTCCTTCTTAATCATTTTTAAGTCTCAGGGTCAGAACAACAGTTGCAATACTTCATTGTCGTGATATTTTTTCTTGTACTAATGTTCTTATGTGTGTGTGTTTTTTTTCAAGCATAAAATAGGACTTTCTGTTACTTGTGGAAAAATTGAAAGAGTGTTTAGGCAGCTTTCCTACCAGGTAGCATTATAAACTTCTTTTAATTAGTAACATAAATGCATTGTGCACTTGGAAAATTCCAAATATGTTAGATCCCCTATTCTGTGTGGGTCTCTACTTGCCCAGCTAGATAAGTCATTTAACTGATAACATGTACACCTTTCTCAGTAATATTTTAGACTTATATCATGATACAAAAATATTCTCTGTCCTCTATTTTATTATCAGTTCATAAAAATACTAACAAAGGGCTGGAAAACAAAATTTTTCGTGTTTTACAACAGCTCCCTAGGGCCCTTTGGCTTAATTTGTTCTTAATAATTTTCAAATGGTACTCTGTCCTTTAGCTCACCATCAGTTTCTCAACTGTCTTAAAACAAGCCTCAGCCTGATACAGACACTCTGCCAGTTTCTAGGCAGTAGAAGTTTCTGAAAAGTAGGTAAGTTTTCCTCAATGTTAGTTATAAGTTTTAGATGGGGGGTGGGGTGTGTGTGTGTGTGTTTGACATAAACATATATAGCTCCTAGTACAAAAATCAGAAACCATTCTATTCCCTTCCTTAAGGCTTGTCTCCAGTGCATGTGCTTTGAATGCAGACTATAATAAGTAGGGGCAGGCTGTGTCTGGAAGTGCTGGACATCTCTGCTCGAGTTTGAGTGCTTGTTCCAGGCCTCAGGGGATAAAGACAGAGGATTGTTTTCTAGCTCGCCTAGGAGCCCCTGAGCCTTTGCAGATTGATGTAACTGCCTTTATGTACGGAATCTTGCCTGCAGCCTCCCACAGTATGGGGTGGGGAGGGAGGAGGTTGGAGTGGGAGGAGAGAGATAAATTATTCAGCCTCTGCTAAATGTCAGGCACTGTACTGGGTGCTGTACATACATTTCACTGACTCTATACCACGATTTGGCAAGGAAATGTTTTATGAATGAGGCAAAATCCAGAGCTCAGATGTTAGAGCCAGACTGCCTGGGTTTGAATCATAACTTCGCCACCTTAAAAGTATGTGACCGCTCAGTGACTCAGTTTCCCCAATTGTAAAGTGGGAGATACTAACAGAACCAACTTTGGTTGTTTGTTGTTGAGATAAATGAATAAAGAATTGTGAGGTGCTTAGAAGAGTATTTGCCATACACTGTTGTTTGAAAAATAAAGGAAGAGCTGGATTAGAGTTTGAACCTGTGTCTGTTGGCCTAAAAAAGGTGCTCTTTTTCACCTCACCACCCACCATACTCCTGTTCTTTTCTTTCTAGTTATGTTTGAGTAACCAGATCCTGAGTCTGTTCTTTTCTTTTCTCTTTTCCTTACCTGATCAGGATGGGTTTCTGGTCTGAGTAACACTTTGGTTTTCTCTTTTACTTGTCCTAGGACATCCTAGGGCCATGACCCAGCTCTCAAATATTTAAGGCTGTTTATGTAGGCAGATTATAAGGAATCCTTTCTCCATAAGACTGTGGGGGTTGAACTAACCTTTTTAATGGCATTCTCGGTCTTTAAGGATGGACTAAATGATCCTTCATTGTTTCTTTTTAAAAAATTTTATTTTTCAGTTATAGTTGACATACAATATTATATTTCAGGTATTTGTACAACATAGTGATCAGATATTTATATACTTAATGAAGTAATCACAATAAGTCTAGTATTCATCCCTTTGATGTATCTTACTGTTATTTTGTGGGTTGGTTTTTGTCCTCCCTCAAAAATAGAAGCATCTCGTGAGCAGAGTCTATGTCATACACTTCCCATTGTACTCACTCCAAGCAGTTGACTCTGCTGAGCACATAGGTAGCAGCTCGTGGTGTTTGGATTGAGAAATGAGAGCATCGCATTTAATGGCTTTATTCAGTCTCTAAACATAAAATGACATGGGACAGCTTTTTTTCCTCTTCATAGTGGCAGCATCAAGAGTTTATAGTATGGATTTAGGGATCTTTGCTTCATCTAGCAATTTCTGCTGAGATTTTCAGTTCTAACTTGTGTCCCTCTATCTTAGGTCTCCAAATGTTGTGGAGTTGGCTTGAACCTGTGTATCTCATGCCAACTTTCCTTCTTTACACTCTCTCTTAAGAAATGCTGCTAAATATGGGGAACATATTTACACAGTCTTTAGGTGCGATGATGAGGAACATAACATTTGGTCTCCAGTAAGGAAAATATGGAAAGGGGTTTGATTACTCCTGCCTCAGCCCTACCCAACTCACCTACACAGTTTATTTTGGACAGGAGTTTTTAATAATGTTAGAATTTTTGTAAACTGCAGTGGGGTTTTTCACTAAGGATGCAGGGTCCTTAAGGCAAGACGACACTATTAATAGAATGTGGATGTGTGTGGTTTATTTTTGTTTTCAAAATGGAAATGTTTCTTTGGGGGTTTTGGCATGCTCTTTGATATGTTGAAAGATGAGAAAACATCATTTGGGAAACTCAGCACTTATACCATATTAGGAAATTTACAGTGCCTCAGATTTCACATTTAATGTTTTAATTGCCTGGTTTGGTAATAGAAGAATTTCAGGCTTCTCTCTTTCATTTAGTTACCACCACTCTTCCCCGTCTCCAGCTTCTACTTCCTATCCCAGCCCCAGCATGGACTGAGTGTTTGCTCTGATAAAAATAGTTCATCACATGTCCTTTTGAACCAATATAATGTTGACTTCTTACATACTGTGTGTGTATGTGTGTGTGTGTGTGTGTGTGTGTGTGTTTGTGTGATACTACACACACAGTTGTCTCCTATGGTGCTTGAAAATGTATCAGAAGTGCAACTAAAATTGAGTTGTATTTTTGAAATGTTTAAGTTGTCTTTGAATAGAGGTGCTAATCTGAACTTTATGAAGACATCAAAGAAAGTGCTACATCTTGGTATTTAAGAGATACACCTATACATTATAAAAGAGATAGAGAGGAAGATAGGGAAGGAGAGTAGAGAAGAGAGGAAAGATGAGAGTTAGGTTGTATATTCTATGGAGTTTAGGCTTCCCGGAAAAAGCAAGGACGCTGCCACCTCCAAAAGTTGACCTTTACTCTTCTCATAAAACCTTCTTAGGAGAAAACAATGATGAAAGGACTTCTGAAAGTCATTTCTTGTGGGCGAGAAAATGTGGAGGGAGCAATCAGTCATACATAGTCACAAGTTTTAAAAGGAAAATTTGTTTTTATCTAGGAATTGAGGCTCTATCACTAGGTAACTGAGAATGGAGATTATTTTCACTTTCCATAGACAGCTCTCTCTAAATATTATTTGCATTGAAAATATTTTTTCACTTTTTAATATCCAAATATAGTTTTGAATTATATAGTAATCCGTGCTTATTGTAGAAAATTCGGAAAATACAGAAAGACCTCCAATAGAAAATAAAAAGAACTTAAAATTATATGTTAAAAGAGAATTTGGATATATTTCCTTTTAGTATTTATTTCTATGTGCTTATGTCTATATGCATTTTTATGCAAGTGGAATCACACTGTATACATTTTGAATTCTTCCTGTAGCAGTGAAATCAAAATGATATTAAATGGCTGTATTGTAATTCTTGTGACTGTCTCACAATTTATTTCACAATTTCCTATGGATTTTCTGCTGTACAAATTGTTGGTAGTGGTGGTTTTATTGTGTTAGGTTAAGCAGTGCTATAAAGAGCATCTTTGAGCATGAATGGTTTTTCCATTATCCTAATTATTTTATCAAATTAGTGTTTGTATGGGAACTACTGTGTCTTTTTAAGCACTCTGTACATATTGGTAAATTCTTTCCCCAGAAAGTTGCACAGTTCCAGCTCTACCATTTCAGAATGTCCATTTAGATGCTCTTCAACCAATACTGATCTCTTTTTTTAAAACAAACAAACAAACAAACAAACAAACTTCCCTAATCTAACAGCAAAAATAATGTTACTTTAATTCATATTTCTTCGTGAATTACTTGTATTTTTGGAAATTTTATTCTTATGTTTTATTGGCTATTCGCTTATTGGGTTTTGTAAATTCTCTAAGCATTTTTCTATTTTTCTTTTGGGATTTTAATGTTTATTGATCTGTGTGACTTCTTATATATTCATGATATTAATCCCGTTTGTTGTTTGACTTCCCTTTTGACAGACATTTAAAATTTAATTTAATGCTTTGTAACATCATTTTTCTTTTCCTTTAGTTTCTTTTCTTTTTTTTCTCTCTTGCTCTACTGAAATTCTCTTCAAAGTTTTCTTTCCTTTTCTATGTAGTTACTCTTTCCATTTCTCTGGCCTACTTTTCCAAATTCATGTCCTGCCACTATTCCAACAGACTCTTGCTTCAGCCAGCTTTCTCTACTATTGCCACATACCTTACAAATTCCATTTCCATCTCAGTGCACGTTTCCACTACTTGACATACCATCTTAGGCCCCTCTTTCTGTTATCTTTTAAGACAGAGCAGTTATGTCACCTCTTTCAAAAAACTCCCCTGAATACTTCAACATGCAGTGATCTGCCCTTATTTATGTCTACAGTGTTCATTTTGACTTTTCATACACTAATTTAAATCTTTAGCTATATTGTATGCCGTGTATGTTTTGTCAACCTGTGTGTACCGCCAGGCCTTGCAAGCAACGATGCTGTTGTTTCATGCTCTGCATACCCCCTTCCCACCTGTGTGCCCCAAGCACACACCTAGGACAGTTTCCCCTTGCATGAGAGAACTGAGTACTCAGCAAAATGCTGTTGATTGATCACTCTGGTGGTTCTTTTACCATCTGGTTTTCATTCCCTTTTGCTTTTCCACTTCTTATTATTGGTTTTCTTCTTCAGGATAAAGAATCACTTGGTATATTTATTTGGGAAACAGTGTTTCATACCTGCCCCCCGTCTCTGAAACATTATCCTGTACCTTCTTTATAATATGACATGTTCAACTGCTACAGAATCTCGAAGTTCAGAAACTGATTAGCTAGCTAATTTTCTTATATCCTTGTATATTTTTGTTTTCTTGCACACAATGCTATTTTCTAACTCTTAGTACACTTATCTCTCACTTTCTCTGCCAATGCCCCACATTTTGTAGTCCAGACTTGGCTCTTCTGATGCGTGAGTTCCTCCCCACAGTTTTGAAAGGGAACTGGGCATACATGTGTAAAACATTTAGGGAATAGTGAAATGTGGGCCTTTAGTGTCCCGGGAGATTAGGAGGAGACAGAAGGATATAAGTTAGTTTACTAAATAAGGGCATTATAGATGTGATTGATTATGGAGATCGAAGTATTGATAAAATTTACATGGGGCATGGGGAAAGAGAGGGTATTTAATAGTTGGAATGAGAATAAACAAAGGTCCAAGAACTGTTAGTAGTAGTAGTAGTAGTAGAAGTATTTGGTGGAAATGAACATGGTATGTAAGTGGGAAATTGAGGATCATAAGGATGTCGAGGCCCAAAATGGGCAAGAGAGGAACATAATTATCTTTCAGAAAGAAGTCAGTCTATGTTATATGTGGAAGCCTGCCGTGAATTTCTATAGCTGCTTGCTAGATCTGTCGTCAGTTTTCTTCTCCAGATTCTGGACTGCTGCTGTCCCCATAGTAATTTTGCTTCTCAGAGCACTTTCCCTTTCTTTTATGTAGCCTCCTCCTGGAAATGACATTCTATACAGACGTACTAAAATTTTCATGAAGAATTTCCCAAACACTGTTTCTTTGATGCTTATTATAATCTTGGCTGGGTGTTGTTACACCAATTGAAAAGTAGGAATCTGAGATTCACTAAGATTGGGTAACTCTCTTTAAGCCACAAAACCATTGAGCAGCAGAACTGGACTTTGAGGCTCGGGCCCAGATACAGTCGGTGCTCTTTGTGATTAATCATGCCGTGCCTGCCATTTAGGCCCCCTCTCTTCATTCACGTGTTCATTCACTCATTCGGTAGTTTTTGGTAACTCTTGATAGACTCTCTCCTATGTACTGGGCCCAAGTTAAGGCAGAGTTGAACAAGGCACACTTTTTGTTCTCTCTTCGAGTTGGAAGGGATCATAGACACAAAGCTGACTTGGGTGACGAGGCTGTGATGGGGAAGCCCGGGTGCTGTGGCTGCAGCTGTTGCAGGGACTGAGGCTTCCTGGAGGATGTGATATCTGAACTGAGATACTGGGAAAAGGTTAAGTGTTCTTCGAAGGAATAATATAAAGGGCCAAAGGTGAGAGCGGGTAATGGTAAATTTGGGGAATTAAGAACAGTTGAATTTGCCTGGAATGTTGAGTGTGAATGGCAGAGGATGAAGCTAAAGAAGAAGGCAGAAGCCAGATCACGTGTGACTTTGATAGCCATGGTTAAAGATTTGAAATACTCAGAGCACAGTGAGGAATCATTCTAAAGGTTTGGAGCCTGAGTAACATAATCAGGTGTGCAGTGTAGACATTCCTCTGATGCAATGGGAGGGATGATCTGCTAAAGTAGAGCCATTAGCAGAGGTAACATTAAATAATTCTCCTTCAGTCTCTGGAGTAATCTGAAGGAATCAGAAGGCTTCTCCTAGAGCAAAGCTAAGTTTGCTATCTTACATGATTTGAGTCCAAATACACAAGCCTTGTTCCAGTTCTTTTTAACATCTGTGAGTCTCCAGTTAGGAAAATAGCTTAAAAATCCATAATGTCAACATAGACCTGGTGTTCAGACTACCTTTTTCCAGCTAGATAATCAAGGCTAAATTTGATTTCATTAAAATTGTATACTTTTTTATTTTTATCTCCAAGTCATGGCTCTAAAAAATAAGCTATTTTTAACTTTTTTTCCTAAAGTTTCCAGTAATGTTAAAGTATGTCGACAGCAAGTGTAATTAAAAAAAAATTTTTTTAAAGCATAAAATGTGGCTCAGGAGCTTTTCACTATGGACTGAGTTCCCCAATAAGACCACGTTGCAGAGTATAGCAAAGAAGCTTGGTGAAAATGTGAGTGCTTCTATCAGACAGTCAGGCTGGGGTCAGGTCGGTCAGTGCAGCCAAACCTTTTGACTAATAGGCCTGCTTTTTTTTCTGTGTAAAGAAAACACTTTTCTCTTGAAGTCCTTTTTACATTTTTCTCATAAACGACTCCCTTTGGAGATTATTTCTTTAATTTGTCCTTCCCTTTCTCCCCAGAAGAGAGATGATACATAATTTCAAGGAGCTGGTGGGATGGAACCAAGAGCAGAGGGTGGAGGAGGGGACAATGAGGACCTCAGTCCTTACTGTCACTGGAGAACTCTGAATTTGCTGCGCCCCTTTTCAGCGTTCCTCCGGTGGCCTCAGTGTTTCTATTACTTTGGTAGAAAGAGTATGCGATTCCTCCCCCGCCTGCCTTGCCGTCTCGTTGCTATGGAAACTCCCATTCCACACACCTGATTCACACATCATGCTTGGCTAAGTCCAGACAGAGGTCACAGACTGGCATTTGCCCTTTGTTTTCCCTTCATGTGTTTGCCAGGCACTTAAAAATGGATACAGAAAGATAAAAGAGTGGGCAGTGTCCTGTGTGAGGAAACTGTGTCAGGGTAGAAGCTTGGGGATTTCAGAAAATAATACCTGTGAAGAGAAGAGCAAAGCAAATGGAAAAGCCTGCGTGCAGACTTAACGCTTCTCATGGAAGCAAAGGCTTTGATCCTGTGATGTGTCTGAAGGTGATTTTCTGGATTTCTGGGTAAGATAGGAAATAAGTGAACAGATTCAGGAAGCTCTTGCTCCTTAGTGGGTTTTCTAGCCTGTCTTCACCGAATTGTCCAATAATCTGAGCTCTGTGGTGAACTAAAATTTTAGGACTGTAACCTGGCTTTAGGCAAACTATCAATTACAGCTGTGAAATAAGAATCAAGTTCTCTGATGATGCTTCTTATACCTTTGCTTGGCTTTCATATAAAGTATAATATTTTAGAAAGCACAAATAATTTTGTGGAAATTATTATTCACGAAGGATCAGTACACTGGAGTATATTTCTGTTTTCCCTCTGATTTTTTTCTTTTCCTTTCACATGACTTAGGACACTGTAGAAGAGCAGATAATTAACCTTCTACCCCATCCAGAATTTCTCTTTCATAGGTTGACTCATTTTCTTTTGATTTCTGTTTATGAGGCTGAGCTTTAGAAATTAAAAAAAAATAAAAAATAAAAAAATAAAGACTTTCATATGGACATGGTAATCAGTTCTCCTAAAACATTAGCTTTCATACCTAATGCGCAGTGTGGTTACGTATCACTCATGTCTTGGCAATAGAAGGAGCTAGCCAGTGCCTGCTCCACCTTATCCCAACTTACTCTTCTGTCTTCTCTAAGTTGTTACTATTCCTCCTATTAGATGGTCTCATTTTACAAAGGATGCCCTCACCATCAGCTGTCAGGAGCTCCAATTTGGAGTCAACCATACCCGAGTGAAAAAAATCTCACCTCCCTTGTGTTCTTGGACAGATGGTTTTATTAACTTCAGGTTCTTCATCTTTGAAATGGTCTTAAGGATATAAGGTTGCCGTCAAAATATTGTAATTTTGAAGTGCTTTGCACAGTGCTTGCTACATAATGTCTATTATTATTGGTAGATCATTTTAGAAATAACATAGCATCTGAAAGAATATTCTTGCTGTCAGTATTACTAATTTTTGTCGTTACTGACTTTGGTATAGGTGAAGGTAGACACGAGCTAAGAATACGAAGGGTGGATTAAAATAAATAGTTAATTCTTATCAAAAATAGCACTCTCCCTCTCTTTCTCTCATTTCTGTGTGTATACTTGGTCTGTTTTTTGAATCTCACTGCGAGGTCAAGCAGCAAAATGAAAAGGTTGTACACTTATTGGAATACAGAATGCTGTCACAGACTGGTTTAGAAAGCAGTGACGGTCCATCAACCTTTCAAGGCAGTCATGTGTGGACAGGTGTGAATTCTTATTCGGATAATCCAAGGGCCGTTCTCATCTTCCTGACCCCTCTGGCTTCTCACCTCCTCACCCTTCCTCTCTTGTCACATTTTCTTTTATTGTGGTAAAATATATGTACCATAAAATATATCATTTTAACCGTTTTTTAAATGTACAATTCAATGGCATTAAGTACTTCCACGTTGTTGTCCATATCCATTTCCAGAACTTTTTCAGCTTCCCAAACTGAAACTCTCTACCTATTAAACAATAACTCCCAACCCTCCTTCCCACCGGCTCCTGGCAACCACCATTCTGCTTTCAGTCTCTATGAACTGGACTGTTCCAGGTATTTCGTATTAGTGAGATCATGCAGTATTTGACTGGCTTCTTTCACTTAGCATAGTGTCTCAGGGTTCATTCATGTCATAGCATGTGTTAGAATTTCATTCCTTTTTAAGGCTAAATAATATTCCATTGTATGTATGTGCCACATTTAGTTTATCCGTTCATCTGTTGATGGACATTTGAGTTATTTCCACCTTTTGGTTATTGTGAATAATGGTGCTATAAACGTTGGTGTGCAAAGATCTGTTTTGTTGTTGTTGTTTCTTTTTTATTATCATAAAAAGCACAACATAAAATTTACCATCCTAACCATTTTTAAGTGTACGGTTTAGTAATGTTAAGTATTTCCACATTGTCGTGCAACAGATCTCCAGGCTTTTACATCTAGCAGCACTGAAACTCTATACCCCTTGAACATCAACTCTGCGTTCTCTTTTGCCCTAGCATCACCTTTCTACTTTCTGTCTGTGGGTTTGACTGCTCTGGGGATTATACAGTATTTGTCCCTTTGTGACTGGCTTATTTTACTTGGCGTAATGTCCTCCAGATTCATCCCTTTTGTTGCACATGGCAGGTTTTCCTTTTTTAAGGCCGAGCAGTTTTCCATTATACCACATTTTTTTTTACCCGTTCATTTGCCAATGGACATTTGGCTGTTGTGAATAATGCTGCAGTGAACGTTGGTACAGATATCGCTTTGGAAAGTAGAACTGCTGGATCATATCGTGGTTCTATTTTTAATTTTTTGCAAAACCTTCGTACTGTGTGCCATAGCTGCTTCATCATTTCACATTCCCACCGGCAGTGCACAGCAAGGCTTCCAGTTTCTCCACATCCTCACCGACATTTGTTATTTTTCTATTTTTATTTTTTTATAGTGGCAATGCTGATGATGTGTATGAGGTGATACCTCATAGTGATTTTTTTATTTCTAATGCATTTTCTTAAAACAGTTTTATATATTAAAAGCAAACAGATGGACTGAGATAATTGTTACATTTAGGATGAGGAGAAGCCTGGGAATCTGAGTGGGTTCTCAGATTAGTTTTTTTTATCCCCTGCGACAGTTCCTCGCAGTGTGCGTGCTTGCTCTTCTGCTCTGCTGTCTCTACCATAGGACCGAAGGTTGAATTTGGCCTCAGTGGTGTGGTGTGTCCTGGCCGACAGTCTGTCGCCCTCTCATGCTTTTGGAGTCCTGGGTGATTAGTAAGCATTTTCTCACGGCAGATGACTCATAATAAAATGTAGCTCCAGATACTAAGTTATTTCAAAAAACAACGATGCCTCACTTTTTTTTTTTTTTTTAACCATTTCTATTGACTAGTTCTGTGTGGGTTTAGAAATAATAATGCTGATCTTAGGTTAACATTCTTGCGTTCATTCACTCAGAGGCATTAATGGAATGCCCAGAACGATGCTGTCCACTACAAATACAGTGCAAGCCATATAGTTGGTGTTACATATTTTCTAGTAGCCATGAAATTAATTTTAACAATACATATTATTTAACCCGATATCTCCAAAAGGTTGTCAATATGTAATGAATGTAAAAACCTAAGATAGTCTATTTTTCATACTAAGTCTTTGTAATCTACTGTTCATTTAAAAACTTACAGCACTTCACAATTTGGATGGGCCACATTTCAAGTACTCAAGAGCCACATGTGTTTGATGGCCACCTTATTTAGGTAGCGCAGACTTAGCATATTTTGCCAGGAACATATCAAGTCCAGAAAAGGTCTGCCCTCAGCTCTGCCTAGTGGGCAAGATATATCAGCAAAGCACTTGTGATGGCATTGAGGGTTCAGGGAGGAGATGTGCGGTGTTACAGAAGGCCAGAAGAGGGGCTCCCTGCCTCCGACGTGGGTCGTTCTGCCACCACTAGACCTCATTCCTTTGAACTAGCCCCCCGTCGGGAGAGCGCTGAGCTGGACTTTGGCCTAGGCCCCAGTCCATCAGACGTTAACTTTTTGCCACGTGTTAAGAAGAGCTGCTGGCAAGTTTACATTTAATTACAGACTCTGCCCTGGCCCTGGGTCTGTGAGCAGGATTTCAGCATCACAGCCTCACTGCTCTCCAGCCTGCCTTTCATTCCCACCAGCAGAATTGCTCACCCATCCTCCAGGTGGGGCCGGCCAGGTATACTACCTCAGTCCTTCAAGTTGCAGCCCCTAAGAGGTTAAAAGTGTGGTGCTGAGGGAAGGAAAGGAAAAAAATATTGATTGTTTTCTTTGTCCAGACACCCTTCTACTCACCTCCGGAAAGTGACAGCAAGAGCCCCCGTTGTTAACAGAAAGGTCATTGTCCTTGGATGGGCTTCCCTGAATCCATCCTGTCACCACCCTGACCATCCTCCATTCCCAGCTTCCCAGGCAGTTACAGAGGTTCCTAGTGTGGATGACAGTTAGGCTCCTGCAGTTAGGCAAGCCTGTGCATCTCCCCAAGCTTCTTGCATGGGGAAGGGTGGCCAAGATGTGTTTACAGAGAGCCAGCCAGGAAGCACAAGGAGCGAGGAGGCGCTGTTTCCATTAATCCTCCCACCTCCTTTTGGCTTTCTCTTCTGGCATTGCCTAAGGCCCAAAAGAGGATGGGAATTTGGCAGAGTGGAAGTATATCATTCTATTTACTTACCCCTTCGTCTCATCTCCCTCCTGAGGAAGCCAGGCTGGACCTTTTTTTTCCCTACCCTGGTCGCTTAACACTCAGAGACTTGAAACTCCTTTCCTACTGTTGATGTGGAAGAGAGTTGGAAATATGTTCCTTTCCGGGAGGTGAGTGATATGGCAGAAGGACAGGGTCAGATGAGGTCGAGGGACAGGAGCCAGATTCTTACCAAACCCTTGCAGGCAGCACTGTGACTGCTGGACATGCTCTGCTGGTGGAGAAGGGAAGGCCTTGGAGCTCCCCGCTGTCTGGACTCTTCCACTGATAGGTGGAGTCAAGGGACATGGCAGGCATTTAAGGGAGGTGGGGCTGAGTCTGGCCTTTCTGAAGACCCTACTGGTGTATGTTGTTGACATGTTAAAAGATAGACCCGTTAGTATTGCCAGCCTAGTCCAAGGCTCTACTTTTGACACCACCTAATCTTTTTAATCATATTTTAAACTTTATACTACTAACATGTATTTTTGGGGGAATTGTATATCCCTTCCACCCTTAGGAATCAGATCCACGGTGTAAAGATCACAAGAATCTAAATAATTACTGGAATTAACAAAAAGGCCAAAATAAAATATTTCTTCTCCCAGGAAAATAAAATAGATGAAGGTAAAACACTTGTTCTTCTCATTAGTTGATACTCACAAATCTCCTAAAAGTCAAATTTGTTTTTATAATGTACTTTTGGAGATAGTATTTTTACTAACAAGAAGTGTTAAATTAAGGAGTTCACCCCAGGAAATGAAAACTGATTAAGACAATGGAAAAGGTCACACAATTTGAATGTCACATATGTATACTTATTTTTGTACAGGAATAATAGAAGAGGATCATTGTTACAGCTGTGGCCTATAATCATAATATGCATTTTGGTACCAAAAATATTTTGTATTTTTCTTAGCTTTTACTAGATGGATTGAGCAATTGTTTGAGCCCCTTCAGCAGGTCAGTGGACCAGAGTGGAAGCTAGCTGGAGATAGAACACAGGCTGGTCAGGCACAAGTGACGGCCAGCACAGCAAGATTGTGGGCTCTGAGTTTGAATTCTAGTTCTACTAATTATAATTAGCCCTGTGCGAGGTACTCAGTGTCTCTGAACCTCATTTATTTTCTGTAAAATTTAAATTTTAAATTTATATTTATGGAGTTTACTCATGTAAAGATGGTTCTATTTTAAGCACGTACTCCATAGTGCCTGACAAATATTAAATTATGAGGAAATATTAATTGTTATTATTAATACTTCAGCTGAAAATACTGAGTTTAACTGATAATAGACACATTTACAGCTGCCTTTGTTTATTTCTGCCAGTAGCAAAGCAGTACATTGTTTGGTTAACACTTGGCCTCTTTGAAAAATTATTTAAATATATACTTTTTCTTTGCAGCATTGCAGGTTGTGTGTGTGTGTGTGCGCGCGCGCGCGTGTGTGTGTGCACGAGGCCAGTAATTACCCCTTGCAGATGGAGTTGACCAAACAGTCTTTCCCATGGCAACTGAAAACATAAAATAAAATTTAGAAAATTGAAGGTGCCGTCACTGGACTGTGAGGAGTGTGGAAATCATGAAGTTTTTTGTGGTTTTCATCTTCTTTTGTTGAAGGTGTTAGGTGAAGATACAGAGGTCCTACTGAGTAACTGAACAGGATGCTGTTACTCGCTTTGAAGTGAGTAAACTGATCAAAAGTATAAGTGAGAGGGGAAATGGAGGTTTAATGAAGGAGAGTCATTAATAATTTTCCATGGTTTCAGCAGTTTAAAAGTTGGAAGTTTACATAAGGTTGTTGGCTATGGGGTAAACATCCCACAGACGTTCAGACGTGGTTAAAGTTCCGTCTCTCAGTCTTTAATCTGAAAATAGGAAGCTAAGGCTCGTGAATAACATAGCAAAGGGATTCCTTTATAATTTTAACAGCGAATGCTAATTACCACATGTTCACGGTGGCATAGGTTTCAGAAAGTGACACCATTCTTCTCAAATCCCAGTTGTCTGAAGATTGTTTTTCTTGGGAGGAGAAAGAATATTACTGTTTTGGATTACTAATCCTGCTTTCAAAAAGATTTATGTTAATTTCTCCAAAGGTAATGTTTTAGATGGAACCCAAAACATTAGTTTTCAACGAACAGGTGGTGTCTTTCCCTAGCATCTGTAAAATGATTTTGAACCCATGCTCTCTGTCTCCCTTGTTTGAAAATTAAAGAAGGCTTCATTTATTTGACTGGACGATAGGATTAACTTTGCATTGGAGATTTGGCCTTCTTGATTCTAGAACAGGACTGGAAAATACTACTAGCCTCCCCCCGTACCCATGTATGTTAAATTAAGCCCATATTTTACTTCTAAAAATCAGATTACTTTCCCATCCAAAGATGCAAGGTAATATAAAGCCAATTCTATTAGTAATAATTTTGGGGTAGAAAGAACATGGAAAATTGAAATATATAAAGTAAGGCCCAACATTTAAAAAAGTCGTCTACTTCTCAGTTCTTTTAATGTAAGCAGAGGATAGAATAGTGGGAGGGAAGGTATTATCTTTACTGAGTTCCCATGGTGGGGACACTTGGACTCAGGAACTCTGGGTAGAAGCTAGACTTGTCCAGTTACCTAGTGAGCCCTGGGAAATTTTTGTAACTTCTCTGAGTTTTCCTTTCATCATTTATCAAATGGAGATACGGTATTTTTGTGTGTATATGTGCATGTGGGGTTCGATTAGATGAGATACGATTGATAGTTTGTAACCTATTGGACACTATCCATATCTCTCTTTGTCTCACCTGATAGAGGGGAAGAGGAGGTGCACACAACCAGTAGCCTAGGTAATTATTTTATATCATTCACCTTAACTTATCAAGAGTGGACTGTAAACTAACAATCTTCATTATCTGACCTTCATCAACTATCATTGCCCCAGGCCCAAGAGTTGCTATTGCTAAGACAAAAATCAGTTAAAGAAAGATTCATATTCGTATACAGATACTTTTTGCTCACTCTTTCCCATCCATAATGGCCAATTGGGGATATTAACCTAGTACTGACCTGGGAAAATAAATGAGATTTTCTTTATTCTTTTTGGCACTCCTGCACCATGAATTTTGATCTTCATAAGTTGTAGGAGCTGGTAGTTTCTTTCTTCCCAATAGTGGCCTCTTTTACATTGTAACCTAAGGAACAAACTTTGGAACTCTGGAGGGAAAAGTGGTACATTGGCAGTTTTTCTTAACCTGAGAGCTCAGGGCTTTTGTATAATATCTGTGCTCCAAGTTTCTATTCTGCCTGAAACTTAGGTAAGGAAAATCTGTCTCCATCATTCTTGCCTTATTATAATATAACAGGAGTAACTCTTTTCTAATAGTGTTACCTCACTTTTATTTCTGCCTTCTCTTCATTGAAGAGTGGAATGGACATCTTGTTGCTCTCTCAACTGGTTTTGATTTAAAACAGTAGAGGGTTGCCTCCACACGCCACTGCAACAGCCAGTGCCCTCAGCTCTCCTTGGGCTTATCCCTGGCCTAGACCTTGAGCATATACTCTTTGATACTAGGACCCTTGATGAATTCTGAAAACAAGTTATTAACATCCCACTGTGAGAAAGAAATGAATTGGTGGTCTGATTAAAAATGGTAGACATAGTATAAACATTCATTCCAGTGATGTAATAAGAAATAGGAGTCAAGATCAGGGATCTATTGTTAACTTTGCCACTGACTAGAATTGTAAAGATGGTAGAACTTGATTTTATGTGAGAACTATCTCTCACATAAAAATCAAGTTTATGGACCTCATATCCAAATATGAAGTTATTTTATATTTCAATTTATGAAATAAGATTTTAGACTGAATTATCATTAAGATTTCACTCAGCATTATGATTCTCTTTGTATGTCTAGGACTTTATGCCCAGTACTTCTGATTATAGTTTAGTCGTCTTTATTAAGGATTACAGTGCTTGCATTTTATATTACCTAAAGAATATAACATGTTATTCAAGATCGGTCTTTTCCATTAACATGTTCAACACACAAAGCACACTGGAGATAAAATACAGTTTTCCACGACTGACTAGTCTGCCCCACTGGGGAGACTGGCCAAGGACAGTTATCTCATAAAAGCAACGGAAGAAACTGAGGTGTAAAGAAGACGTGGTGTCATACCTTTTATTGGGTCTGTGGAAAGGAGACTATAATTTAAAACTCTGAAAAGCTGAGTTCAAGACTAGAGATTACTTTTGGAATCACTTGTTTTGGAACCTTTAAAGATGGAATCATTAGATCAGAATTTACTTAGGTGTTCTTTGAAGATGGGAGAATTTTAATTGCCTTTCTAAAGTCTGAGTGTCAACTTTAGCCAGTGTTCAGATGCTTCTCTTTAACATAAATCTCTGTTGATAGTTTATGGATTCTTTTCAGAAGAAAGTTAGAAAAATTATCTAGGTGCTTATGAAATCCAACAAAACTACAGTTCGAAGATAGAAATGTTCCTTTAGAAAGCTTTATATCTGTTCCTGAGAAAGATGTATGAACAATGAACCAGACTGTTCTTGTTCTTGTTTTAAAATAAACATATTTGTAGACTTGTAGTTGGCTCCTGATGAACCATTCATGGAGACATTTAAGGCATGAGCTTTGCATTGGTATTGAACCAACTGAATAAAAGCTGTTTATAACCTTGTTATACCTTTCCAACATAAACACTATCTCTCACATAAATCATTTTTATATTAGTTTATATATAACATCATGTGGGCGGTTTTTCTTTTACTTTTTGTCTGATCTGGATTGCTAGCTAGGCATATATACCCCCTGACAGTGGTGTTCTAGGTTATCTTTTTACATTCCAAATTGGCATGAGCCAGAGTTATTTATTTCACACTTGTCAAGGGATAGCACTTATTACTATATCCTAACCAGGGCTCACAGTCGATGAATATTTTTTAAAAGCGGTTTCGATTTTCTGTGTATACAGGTATACCCTTTAAATGAATGCTTGCATTGAGCAATTCATTTATATCATATCCTTACCTGTCATGATTGTCCTCCACTTGAAATAGTTTGTTTCTGTAGAGAATCTCAGGAAGCTTGGCTGTCCATGAATATTTTGTGTTAACTATATCTAAGAGGATAGGGAATGCTATATATTTTTTTCAAGAAGATTAAAATTATACATTGGAATGCTTATTTTATTCATCTGTGAAGATGAATAGACTTTATTTTTTAATGCAGCTCTAGGTTTACAGCAAAATTGAGAGGAAGGTACAGAGATTTCTCATATACCCCCTGCCACCACATAGGCACAGACTCCTTTGTTATCAGCATCCCCTCCAGAGTGATACATCTATTATAATTGATGAACCTATATTGACACATTGTTACCACCCAAAGTTCATAGTTTACAGTATGGTTCATTCTAGGTGTTTTACGTTTAGACAAATGTATAATGATATGTATCCATCATTATGATATAGGAAGTATTTTCACTGCTCTGTAAATTCCCTGTTCATCCCTCCTCATCTTCCCAAGGCCAGGCAACTACTAATCTTTTTACTGTCTCCATAATTCTGCCTTTTCCTGAACGTCATAGAGTTTTTAGCCTTTTCGGATTGGCTATTTCACTTAGTAATATTCATTTACATTTCGTTAATGTCTTTTCATGGCTAGATAGTTCATTTCCTTTTAGCCCTGAACAGTAGTCGTCCATTGTCTGGACATACCATATTTCTTTATCCATTTTTCTACTAAAGGACATCTTAGTTACTTCCATGTTTTGGCAATTATGAATAAAGCTGCTAAAACTATCCCTGTGCAGTTTTTTTGTGTGAACGTAGGTTTTCAGCCTTTTCGGGTAAATACCAAGGAGCACAATTGCTGTATGGTAAGAGAAGGTTTAAGTTTTATAAGAAACTGGTAAACTGTCTTCCAAAGTGGCTATACTAGTTAGTATTCCCACTAGCGATGATTGAAAGTTTCTGTGGCTCCATGGCCTTGTCAGCATTTGATGGTGTCAGTGTTCTGTATTTTGGTCACTCTAACTGGGTTTGGAGTGGTATCTTGTTATTTTAATTTGCATTTCCCTGATGACATGATGAGAAGCATTTTTTCACATGTTTATTTGCTAATTGTATATCTTCTTTGATGAGTTGTCTGTTAATGTATTTGGCCTATTTTTAATTGGCTTTTTTTCTTGTTGACTTTTAAGGATTCTTTGTATATTTTGGATATACAAGTTCTCTATCAACATATCTTTTGCAAATATTTCCTCCCTGTCATCTGTTTTCTCGTTTTTTTGACTATCTTTTGCAGAGCAGAAATTTAAAATTTTAACGACGTCCAGCTTTTAATTATTTTTTCCATAGATTGTGCCTTTGGTATTGTATCTAAAAAGTCGTTGCCAAACTAAGTTCATTTCTATTTTCTTCTATATTATTTTCTAGAGGTTTTTTAGTTTTGTGTTTTACATTTAGGTCTGTGATCTATTTTGAGATATTTTTTGTGAAGGGCATGAGGTGTGTCTCTAGATTTTTTTATATGTGGACTTCCAGTTGTTCCAGCACCATTTCTTGACGAGGCTGTCCATGCTTTATTGTATTGCCCTGCCTCTTTTTTGGAGACAAGTTGAACATATTTATGTGGTCTTTTTCTGGTATGCATCTTCTGTTCCACTGATGTATTTGTTTATTCCTTCGCCAAAACCACACTGTCTTGATTAATGTAGCTTTCTAATAAGTCTTGACATTGAATAGTGTTATTCCTCCAACTTTGCTCTTCTCCTTGAATATTTTTAGCTATTCTTGGACTTTCACAATATTGGAAAGTGTTCGTTTATTTATTTATTTTTTGGAGGGAATGTCTGGATAGAGAAGATAATCATGATAAATATGAGATACCTAGAAAATTTGGAAGGTTGGAAAGAGTGTCTTGTTGACCAACCTTTCCTTGAACTGTGTATCTATACCTATTAATTAAAGAGATCAGCATTTGACCAGAAAGTTTTGTTAGAGAAGGTTTCAGTTCTTTTCTTAAAATTTACCTGACTGTAACAGATAATAGTTCTGTTGCTTTTAACATGTCATTTTCCTAATAAACAATTTCAGTGGCTCTTTACACTTACTGAATAAAAAGCTAACACTTAAGACCACTAGTAGTTGACTTCGATTTGTCTTTCCAGTTGCGGCCTCCACAACTCTCCTTTGTGAATGTGTATTCTTAGAGGAGCCATAGTTTGGGAATGGGGGAGATGCTGGATTTAGAAAATCCTGAGTTCAAATCCCCATGCTGCATTTATTAGTTTTGTGAACTTCATCAAATCATATCATTCCCCTGAATCTTAGTCTTCTAAAGGCTAAAATAAATAAATGGATATATTGACTTGTTTTTATTTGTGATACCACGTAAGTATGTACCATGTAGGGCCAAAAATTTAGATTCATTCCCTGAACTATTTGTTAAGGCTTATTTAGATTTGTAGAATTGTAGTATATAAACACAGGATATTTGGAATTTAAGAAATACTCATTTTCCTTGTCCTCTGTTTAGGTGGTAAATTCTTTTTTCCTATTATCTAATATCAAAACACTTTGGCCACAAGCAGAGATCATTTTAATAATATATTTGGGGCACAAATAAACTGTTTACAAGTTGATACATTAAAAAAGCTATACACAAATCTTTTTGACATTTATAGTCAATCTTAAATTTTATATGTTGCTCAGTTATGAAGAGGAGAGAGAACATAAAATTCGATTTTTATTGGATTACTCATATGCTCAGTATTACATTTTTTGGTCTTATCTAATCCTACAGAAATATCTAGGAGGATCTACAATTCACTGTTCTCAGATACTGCTCACCATCTGCTTTCTAAGTGAAAAATGAGTATCATATTATACCTTTACTGCCCTTTATCTGCTAAGTCCAAACTCAGGAGAAAGAGGTCACTATTCTTTTTACAATTAACTTGATACTAACATTGCATATTCCATCATATGCCTTCTTTGTACAGTTTTGTGGTAACCATTTACTCTTTCTTGGCCCCCTTATATATAAACTCTGCCCCCCCCGCTCCCCGCCACACATACACACATGTACTTTTTACAACAGATATTCTTGGCTCAAGGAAATAGGGAACTCATTCATTAGGAATGTTTGGGCTGTTCAGAAACAAAATGTTTTTTGCTTTCTTTAGTATTTTTTTTTTCTTTCAGACCCAACCAGTGTGGAGGGGAGAGAGTGTAACAGGATTTTCTTGCAAAACTGATGTGAATCACAGCCAGTTCACAAATTTAGATAGAAATTGGGAGGAATAAAAATATTAAGATTGCATGGCTCTGTATATTAGATGCTTCATATACATTATTTAAGTTTTATCAAAGGCATTAGCTATGGTGAAGATGATTGTGACAATAACTAATTTTATTGGACAGATTAGGAAGCTGGCTCACAGAACCAGGCAACCTGACCCAAAATATATTGTTAGCAAGCGTCGTAGTGTTTCCTTGTTTACTTTATTGTATGTGACAAAAAAAGAGAGGTATTTTGTGCAATCATATAGGTTGTAGTAAAAGCAATAATATAATTGTATTTCCTTTCAAAATCTTCAATGATTTTATGCCCTATAGGAATATAATATTTTAGGATCAGATTTTTATACTGCTGTCTATGCCATATGCTTAGAATGGCAGTGATTTTTATGGCAGAGATTTGCTCAAGGGGGACATTTTCTCATCATCTGGAATGTATTACTAAAGTAGTCATTTAAAAGAGAGGAGTATATGAAGATGACCGTATAGCAATAACTCTATCATTAAATGCTTAATGACAGCCACGTATGTGTCTGTTTGTCTTATCTGTGTTAACTTTTTTTACTGCATATAAATGCTATTGTGAGGTTGGCACCATTAATTTTCTATTTACAGGTGAAGAAGCTGAGGCACAAAATGGGGTTCATAACTTGCCAAGGTCCCAAGGCTATTGTGGGTCCAAGTCCTCTGACTCTACTGCTACTCTGTAGTGCTACTTCTTAGCCTGAGCAGTTAGTGATAGTGGCTCCCTGAAAACCTTGACTTGGCTTCAGTTGACTTAGAAAATAGTTTTGTATGTGTGTATTTCCAAGCCTATCATATTTTTTCATCAAGTAAAGAATGCCCACTTTTTAGAACAGTAGTTTCAGGATGTAACTCCAGGCATAGTTAGAGGGCAAGAGAGGATTAAGTTATTCGGAAGGGTTCGGAAAAGCTCTTTGAGCATCCTCGCAAAAAATCAGAGTTTCAGCTGGGCATTGAGTCTCAATGTTTACAGAGAGTGGGAAATTTTGTGTCTTTTCACATAGGTGTCCCCGGTCGTCTTGGTCTTCAGCCTGAACTACTCAGTGATGGAAAAACAGATCTTGGGAAAGATGAAAGAGAACTAACCAAAATACCACAGAGTTTTCAAAGGACTAGAATTTCATAGCTGTAATGTATAATTCCACTGTTCTTGTGATAATTTACATATGATTGTTTATCTTTTTCTGTTTGGGAATATATTTTCTTTTATATTTAAAAATATTCTCTCTTTAGAGTCCTTTAAAGTGTCATGATTGGAGAGCAGAAATATGCAAACTAGGTTTTTTTCATTCTATCCTTTTTTGGTCTTTTTAGTCTTCGGGGTACTTTAAATGCTAACTTGTTCACTGGCACACTGCCTCAGTGTATGTTTATTGAACAATTACTGTATGCCAGACCCTCTGCCAGACCCTAGGGATAAAAATGAGGTGCCGAATCTGTCCTCAAGGCATTTGGATTGGTGGGAGGAACTGTCCTGTACTCAACTAGTCACAATGCAGCTGAAGAAGTGCTACATTAGCACAAAGGAGGAAGGAAGTAATGCCTCTTGTGGTTATCAGCAGCCCTGTAAGCTAAATCTATGATAGCAGAGCTGAGTAGGCAAAGGTAGGCCAGGCAGGCACAGGAGACTAGAGTGCCCAAAAAGCCTGGAGCATTGGAAGGACCCGGATAATTATCATCATCTCACAGCTAGAAAAATGAACATTGCCGCCTGCTTAGTTTACCTGTGATGGAAAAGCCACCAACTCTCAGGGCTCAGGGATCTCCCTGGCCAGTCTTCATTTATTACTGGCTAAAACTGAGCTGCCGCTGCCGCTTTTATTTTCTAACTTTTTCTGGTTAACTTGATAGAGTTGAATTAGATATAGGTGTTTTTCACATTAGGCGCTAATCATACTGAGGAAGTAGGGAAAAAAACTAAGCTGCCCATTGTGACACAATGGAATGTAAAGTTTCTCTGCCATTTGTTTCTATGTCATTTTCATGTTTGTTTTTCTCAGGAAATTCTATTTTTCTGCTATCCTTATTATAATATATATCTTTGATCACTACCTCTGTGTCCATATTACTGACTCTCAGCTTTTTGAGAGCCATCCTGGACAAGCATGGCATGTCCGTGGGAAGACTTCCTCTGCTTAATACCTTAAATTTGCTAATTTGGCATTTTATATTGGGATAGCCAAATGCTCATGTTTAAATAACTTAAAATTGCTGGGAAAATCATAAATCTGCCTGACATGATGTTAAATAGATTGTGCCTATAAGAAACTTTGCAGATGGCTAAGATAAGTACGAAGGGTGTTTTATATGTTTTGACTTACTGTCTCTTCAATTACATTATATAAAATTCAACAGACTACTCCATGATCATTAAGAAAATGAATGACTTTCCTGTCTTAAACACAAATACCACAAACTACAGGAGGATTGTAATTGACAGGTCTCTACTAAGAGTTAACTTGTATTCTCCAAGAGGACTCACAAAAATGTGGTGTCTACCATATTTATTCAGAAAAATATATTCTTAGAGAATTTTCTCTGACACTGGTTACTGTAGTTTAGCAACTTAATTCTACCTGTTAACTTTGCTTATTCAACTAGCTGGGTGTCTCAAACATAAATGTGTAAGATAAAAGAGCACAGTGCCAAAACTTTATAATAACATGATGTCAAAAATAAATATGTGCGTGCGCGCGCGCGCACACACACACACACACACACACACACACACACACAGTTGAATACACTTTTCATGATGTTCTGATTCAGGGAAACTGGAAGATGATTTGGAGGTATTATGATTAACTTTGTATTTACTCCAGAAAATTTCACTTGAGGAGAAAAGATATTCTTAGCATGCAATAGAAACCCGCATTTTGTTATATAATTTATTTTGTGATTTAAATATGATTCAGTAAATCTTAATTAAAAAGGTAGTTGAATAATGAGTGAATTTAGTTTCAAGAGAAAAAATTAGTGCATAAATGACCTACTGTTTTTACAAAATGAACTGTTGACTTGTGGATATGGTGTGATTTTTGTGAGCTTTTTCTCCCCCTTTCCCGTCTTCTTCTAGCCCCATCCATACATCCTTTCCTAACATCCTTGGTCAGAGGAAATCACTTTGAGGAAAGAAATCTTCAGGAGTTTTAACGTAGTTCATTTTAGGATGAGAGTTCTACTCATCATAACATCATTGGCTGATTTAGTAATTTCTGGAATTCTGCCCAGACTTGAAAATACTTTCAGTGCCCTTTGCTGAATACTGCTGTTTTCTACATGTTTTCCTTCTGGGATTAAACTCTACAGGATTTTTTAAAAATACATTCCAGTGGTAGAAGTATATTGGCTAGTAAAGATTTCTTTAATCGACCTGGTTATGGTAGAAATGATTCAGTCCTCCTGCTTCTAATTTTTCTCCTTTTAAAACCAGAGATTAATAACCTGCTGTTATCTCCATCACCCTGTTGAGAGATTCTGTCAACAGTAGTTTAAAAAAGCAGCTTTGGGGTTAGATCTGGGAAGTGGCTAAGGTCGTAACAAAACTAAATTCATGTTTTTCTTTTCAGTTATACCCGGACAAATTAATAAATTGTTACCAAATTCACAATCTGTATTCCCTATATGAGAGGGAACTTTTACCCCGCTAAAAAGTCTGTTGAAATAAAATTCCCTTTGGACTATTTTCTCCCACTCTGAGGACACATGCCTTTCCCCAGTCCGTTTTCTCTGCTCTCAGTACCTTGTGTATGGTGAGCATTCAGTAGTCAGTGAATGAATTCCTTTGTCATTGTGTCTGTATTGTGTCGAGTGGAAGTCTGCATCTGAACAATAGCTTAGCTGGTGGATGCTCTGCACTGGGGAGGCCCGGGCTCAACTTCAAAAGTGATTTCCCCATCCTGACAGGGCAGGACATGCTTCCCTTGGGCTGGGAAGGCACAGCTCCATCCTCATTAAAGAATGCACCTCCCTTTAGCTTTTTCTCTTCCTGGGAGCTGTTGAGTCCAAGTGTGACTGCCAAAAGGAATCCAGGAAAGCCAAAGAGCCCGAGCATGTCAGGCCTTCCTGTAGCTGCCACACACACTTAAAATCCCAAGGAAATGAGTGAGGATCAGTGGGAAGGGGAGAGCCAACCAGGTGAGCAACCACATCAGTCTGAAGACTGAAGCAACAGGATAGGATCCTTGGCAGTTCTGTTTATTTGGCAAGATTGGGATATGACCTGAGCTTACACTGAATTACCTCACAGCAATTATTTTTTTTACCAAGCACGGTAAATGCTAGGATGACTCCGCCGAGCTCTTGAGCCGAGGACAGATGAATAAATCAAAGAATATTAATTAGTCTCCAGGTGTGATTGGGGAGAGTGTCTCTCTTCTTTCAGGAAAGGGTTAAATCCCAGCTTGCTCCCCCATCAGGTGAGGTTCTTTTGTTCAAAGCCAGTACAAGAGCTTTAACATAGTCTACTGATTTTGGTATGTATGGGCGGATGTGTGTCTGCAAGAGGTGGCCAGGGCTGTTTTTCCTCTTTATACATGTAAATCTCATTTTTTGCTGTCTTTGGGTTTATATGTTTTAGAGCTACCTTCTAGGTGAATTTAATTAGACTATTGTAATTTTTTTTTTTTTTTTGACATTTTAGTAATGAAATCACTGGCTGGAGCCTTATGTCAAGTTTGGTACTATAATAGGATTTTAGCAGGGTTCCATTGTAATTCTAAATTAGTTTTAAATGTCTGCCCCTTGCCTTCCTTTCCATTTATGTTAAATGTTACTACTACGTGGAGAGCAGGTATTTTAAAGATAACAACACATCGTTTAGAAACTCCTTCTGCTCTACTTCTCCTAAAAACCATGTAGAATGTTAATAGAGAGAGTTTAATCCCTGAAACAACTCTCAGGCAGAGTTTCTCAACCTCTGCACTATTGACATTTTTAGCTGGATAACTCTTTATTGTAGAGGGCTATCTCGTGTGTTGTAGAGTTAATAGCACCTTGGCCTCTACCTACTAATTGTCAGTAGCAGCCCATACCCACATTGCACCGCCAACAAAGCACCACGGAGGGCAAGATTGCCCCCGGTCGTGAACCACTGCTCTATCAATAGGTTTAACTAAGTAAAAGAAGGTTAAAAATATAGTGAAGATGTAGATTATGGACCTGTCAGTTTTGCTTTTTTTAAATAACCTGTGCAATGAATCAGATAAAATAAAGTAAATCCTTACGAGATGGGGTCTACTGCTATAATTCCTACTTAGACACCAGTGATCTATCCATTATTGACTAGAATTGGGTTTGGATTAATACCAGCAATTATAACTCACTTAGAACAAGTATCAATTTTGATGCTCTCATTATCAATGGAAAAACTTCCAGGGACTTATATAATATGCAGAACTTTCTGTGAAGGGAACACCCTGATCCCTGGGTGCTTTCATAATACTGGTTTATTGGGCGGAAAGATGGAGTGCTTGGAGAACAAGATTCAAATGAGGCTCACATAAGACTTTAATAACTGAATGCATGAACTGAACAAAGAAACACACCCATTCTGCACTGTAATTCAGCAGTGTTGTGAATGAGAGGTCAGATACAGGACCTGAAGACTGGTTTCACTGAATTTGCCATCTTTTACATTACTAAAAATTGTCTAGAATATTGCATTCTTCCTCTATAGAATTGTAATTCATTTTTCTCTGTTCTCAATCTCCTTCCAAATTTACCTCTACCTCTATAGTAGAGTGTTTGAGTTGCCAGACAAGTAGAATCATGTCTCTACTGTGATTTAACATTAAATGTCCTGTTGTCTTTATTTCATATTTCATTTTTTCCCCTCTCTATTCTCTCTTCACATGAACATACATGTTTGCCAGGCACGTTTGCTTTTCTTTTTTCTTTTTCTGATGTCCCGTCCCTCCTGCCCTTGTTTTCTTCCCTTTTCTCTGACTATAGAACCTGTCAGGTGGCTTCACTGGCATCATCTTACCTTTTTGAACTGTTACCCAGAGACGTTCATTCATTATGCCTCGGGCACTCTCTTCCTTTAATGCTATATCTCTCTGAGGGATAGTTAATGATCTTTGCAGCAAATGAAGGTGAACTGCAGTCACATTATTGTTATAATACAGCCAACTGTATGGAACAGATTGGGCTGAGCTTTGAACAGCTGGGGCTGGCAGAATGAGTGTTGACTACTCTCGGAAGAGTTCCAGAACTGCCAAATCATCAAACTTGAAGGGGAAAGAGGGACAAGAAAGGTTATGGGAATAGTGGATTCCTGCAGGTGCTTTTTGCCTTAGCGACCTACCTTTTTGAAGCTTTCACTGATTTATAGATCTGGGAACACATGGACTTGATTGAACCCAGGAGTTGCTGTTACTGCTGTTGGCGTTGCCTGCTTTGTGGCTGGGATGGTATTACTGTTCATTTGCAGGCACTGAACATGTGATGAGATAGATACTTCTGTTGTTAACACTTGTGCCTCTCTTCAGTCCATTGAGACTATCTGTAGTTTTAAGGAGAGTTTTGACTTGCAAAGACTATAGAACCCTGATGTAAATATAAAAGACTGTTGGAACTTTTGGACTTGGACTATAGCATGGCTTCCTGGTGGTTATAATAAATAGGATCAGTGTGAGGTAGGGCAGATATCATGAGCCAGTGGCCCAGAGAGCCTGATCTAGCCTTTACATATGTTTGCCCATACAAGGAAATATGCGTGTGTGTGTATTTAAAGAACCAGCTGCCGATATTTTTCAAATGTTTGATTAAAAAAAAGATTTAAAAAAATAAAAATCCGGTTAGATTTTCCGTAGAAGCTGGATGATCTCCCTTCCTTGGAACTGTAGTTTCCCATGGTAAATGTCAGCTGAGGCCGAGTAACAGCTACGCCCTCCCTACCTGTTCTAAGTAGGCAAGGCAGGGCTTTTTCAAGAGTCCTTACCTCACACCCTCACGGTTTCTTTTTGATTGGCCTCTGCAGGAGAAGCGCATCAGAGAACAGACAGAGGCTTGGGGATGAGGAAGAACTGGGTTTGAATCTTAGCTTCACCACCAACTTTGCCAATTTTGGCAAGTTATTTACTTTCCTGAGTCTTAAGTTTCCTCATGTGTAAAATGTGAATGTGGTTCTTCACCTCATATGGTTGCTGGAAAAAATATTAAGTGACTTAGCATATTTGACAACCCTAAAACAAAGCTATGTGTATACCTAGTAGGATTGCTACATATATTAGCCATTATTGTCATTTTCAATTGCCATGTATCATAGGTGAATTGATACAAATTCTTTAAAGTCACATTGATCATGTTATAAAATTAAGTAAATACTTCTATTACTTGGGACAATGAGGGGACTTGTGGCTTCACATATTTTTATTTTTGTCTTGCACTATAAAATGTACAGTGTCTCTAAAGGGAATAATACAGTAGAATCTGAGATCTTGAGGGGGAGGCATGATCTAAAAAGAGAAAAATCTTATAATTTAGTTCATATTAGGTAGACACTTGGTTTTCTTTTGACTGGGTCATGCCTTTGTAATTTTGGATCTAAACTGATGAAGTTTGTTGTCCCATCCTCATCCCAGTGACATTCAAAATCAGGATGACGATAACCCTTTGGACTGAAGATACTCAGAATCTTCATAGAAAAAAAGATACAGGAAGGAGAGCACTACATCAGTTAATATATTTCTTAGAAACAGAGTTAAATTTAGTTTGTGTTAGGCTTGCTTTGTTATTGAATGCAGCAGTTAATCAGCACTTCGTGCTTACAGATTCTTTAAAATTTCAAAGAACTTTTTTCTACATCATTGCATTCAATTGGAATCTTTTCTCTCTCATGTTTGACCTTTGACATCTATCAGAAGGTTCCAGCGCACATTTGGCTGCCACACCAGGTTGGGGGCAGGGGCTTCCTGGTTATTATATATATGTGGTTAAGAAATGCAGGTTTTTCCGCCTATTTTTCTACTTCCTGCAAAGATGGGTGGATATTTCACTTAAATGCATACTCTTGTCTCAAAATGGTAAAGGATAATCGTTCAGTAATTTCTTATACTTTGTGAAGATATCTGGAAAAGTCTCATGAGTTCCAGTGAAAAGCTTCTTAGAAAGAAGGCAAGATGGCTAGAAAATGTGAAGGCAGCTCTGAGACCACTGAGAGAAGATTGATGTAAAAGGTGACAAATGATATTTGTGATTAGCTTGGTCATAGTGTTCAGAAATCAAACCACGTGGTACACATGACCAGTTGACCAGTTGACCAGTTATGTTTCCAAATTTTGTCTTAACTCACCTTGAATGAGTAAATGTCATTGTCAGGATAATGACAGTGAATAGAAGACATGAGAGAAGAAAATGTTATTTTTAGAGACCTACTTTAAAAACAATTTGTGAGTTGAAGTATAAGTCTACCTCTGGACCTTAAAATTGGGTCCAAACCCAGATTGTGGTAGTAGGTGATTACTTAGGATCCCTTCTCTTTCCTGTCTTCATCTGACACTGTTGAAGGAGGTGGTGAAGAGAAAGAAGGAAGGAGATGAAGAAGGGAAATGAAAATGAAGGGTGAAGAAAAAGGATTCTCTATATTATCAACATTTTGTCCAAAAAAAAAAAAAAAGAATTTTGTGTTTAAATCTAAGGAAATATTTAGGTTGATCAATATGAAATTGTCAGTATTTCAATTGTACAAAAATGGCAATTTTATATATTTGACTGAATACAATTATTACATTTTTGCTAGAATTTCTACAGGTCTTCTGGGTATATGGAATAGTTTAAAGAGACAGAAATGTTTTTGTCATCCAATTGGTGAATGTTTTTGCATACACTTTGTCAAAACATACAGATATTTTCTGCTTGGATTCCCATTGTTATCAGTTTTTTTCCTAAAATGGTTGTTATTGGGTCAAATCTCATAGCAGAGGAGACTGAAAGGCAAGCATAATGTGAGTTGTGGTTGGTTGAAACCAGTGGTGTCTTATCATTCATCTGGGGACATGAATGGCAGACGAGATCCGGAATTGGGTTTTTACCTTAACAGACTTAATGTTTGTTTTGAAAATAAATGGATGTGAAAAGATGAAATGCTATCCACCTGGACATGATTTATCACAACCTGTTCTTAGGTTAGATTGAACCTTGTTGAAAGTTGTGAAGTTTGCTCAAGTAGGCATTTTTCCCCTTATTTTTGTGGGTCAGAATGATCCCATGAATACTATTATAGTCTGAGCAAGAAACAAATTCACTTAACTAAGAAAAACTAAAAGTCTCAAGAGGTCCTGGAGGTAGTACAGTCGGCGATCCTCTGGAGATGGTAGTAAAGGTCGTG